>NW_006433378.1:11004274-11044985 GCF_000325575.1 Pteropus alecto | reverse complement strand
CAAGAAGTATAGTCCTAGTAAAAATAGGAAAAATAAAAGAGAAGTATAAATATTTTTCCTTTTTTATAGTTTTCTTTAAAAAAATCATTAAAATCTACCTTCTTTCCTTAAGAGTTATGACACTACTTTCAAATTCAGAAAAATACATGATCTTAGTTTTTTTATGGTTTCATTTCTCCAATTGTTTCAGCCTATAATGGCTATACAATTTTCTAGTAGTGTAAACCTTAAGAAATTTTTTTTTAAACTAAGGATGTATTCTAAGTATAAGAGAGCACTTCATAATTGACTTAATTTCCCCAGTTATTTTGATGATTCAAAAGGAAAGAGGAAGAGGAGAGAAACAAAAGATATATACTCAAAAATCCCACCAGAATACTGGCAGCAGCTTTAATCGCTGGAGAAATTTTACTCCTTTTTACACCTGCAGCTATATAAAGCATTAGTTCTCTAGCTAATTGAAATAAAATAATTGCTAGAGGTGAAATGTTCAGATTGTGTACTTTGCTGCTAAAAAACATATCAGTAACTTTTGAGATTTTTTTCTGTTTTATTTATGTTTCTATAAAAAAGGAGAAATATCACCTCTCACAGATAGCAAAAGAATGGAAGATAAACACAACCAAGTCTCTTTGCTTCAATCTCATCCCGTAAAATGTATAGAAATTGAAGAGCATTTTTATACTTATCCTCATCATTATCACAAAAGGCTCAGAAAACATAGTAAAAAAGCATCTTTCTTCATTGACTGTTGTGAAAGTGCATCTCTGTGGTTTGTGAAAATGGTTTGAAACAGAGATTTAAGTTACTTTCCAGACTAGAACATGACTTGTAAATGACAACCTCTATGTTATTGGCGGAATAATTGATTCGTGTTAAAGGAAGTCTTCCTTGGAGAATGCTGCTGTGACTTTATAGTTTACCAAACCTTTGTCAGAACTGCTGCCTGTTGCAAGGGAAGCACACCAGAATGAGTTTATGCAAAGGAAATAGGTGAGCAATATCAGCAAACATAAAATTATTAGACTAAGGAGGCTAATAGAGTTAATAGAATGTGAAACATAAAATGTATAGGAGAGTGAAAACCGTGTTTAGTATCAATTGATGATTTTCATCATGGATGAATTCCCATATTTTAAAAAATTCAATGTATTATAATACTTTACTATCATTATTTATCGTGGTGCTCATATCTTTCCCAATTTGTGTACTAATCATGTTAACAGCTTTGAGGTATAATTGATATATAGTACGCTGAAAATTTTAAAGTATATAATTTGATAAATTTCGATGTATGTATATACCTGAGAAGCCATCACCACAATCAATATGGCTATCATTTCAGAAAGTGTCCACGTGTTTCTGTATAATCCCTTGCTCATGCCTAGCTTCACTCCCACCAACCCTAGGCAAATGCTAATCTGATTTCTATTACTATACTTTACTTTTCGTTTCCTAGAATTTATATAAAAGGAATTATATAGTATGTACTTTTTACCTGACTTTTTTATTCAACATATTTTGAGAGCCATCCATGTGGTGTTTATCAATAAGTCATTTCTTTTTATTGCTTAGTTTTTCATTGTATATCAGAGTTTGTTTATTTACTTAACTGATGGTAGACATTTTGGTTATTTCTAGATTTTGGCTGTTACAAATAAAGCTGCAATGAACATGCATGTACAAGTCTTTGTATGGATATATTATTTTATTTCTCTTGGTTAAATATCTAGTAGTTGAATGGCTAGATCATATAGCGGGTATACTTTTAACTACTAAGGAAACTGCCAAAACGGTTTTCGGAGTGGTCCCACCATTTCGCATTCTAACTAACAGCAAATGAGAGTTCCAGTTCCCTTCACATCCTCTCCAGCACTGATATGGTCAGTCTCTTAAAATTGTGTCCATTCTAATAGGTGTAGTTTATCTAACTGTAATTTAAAATTGCATTAGTCTAATGACTAATGTTGATGAGCATCTTTTTAATGTTCTTATTCTCCATGTGTATAATTTTTTTGGTTAAATGTCTGCTCAAATCTTTTGCCCATATCTTTGTATTGGGTTGTTTTCTTATTACCGAGCTTTAGAGTTCTTTACATATTCTCAGCATACTTTCTCTGTGAGGTATGTGATTTGTAAATATTTTCTTTCATTCTGTTGATTGTCTTTTTATTCTTTTTATAGTGTCTTTTAAAGAGCAGGAGATTTTAATTTTGATGTAGTAAAAGTTATTGATTTGTTCTTTTATGCATTGTACTTTTGGTATATAAGAAATCTTTGCTTAACTCAGTCATCTCAGTTTTCTTTCATGCTGTCTTCTTGAAGTTTTTACAGTTGTAGACTTTACATTTAAGTATATAGTCCATTTTGAGTTAAATTTTTTTATATAGTGCAAGATATATATATCAAAGTTATTTTTTTGTATGGATATCCATATGGAAAATATTCCAACACCAAAATATTCCAGCATCATTTGAAAACACTATTATTTCTCTAACAATTTTACCTTGGCGTCTTTGTTGAAACTTATTGTCTATATGTGTATGGGCTTATTCCTGGGCTCTTTTTATTTGTTCTATCAATCTATTTGTTTGTCATAATGCCAATACAACATTATTTTCGTTATTACAGCTTCATAATAAGACTTTATATCATCATGTAGTGTTAGTCCTCCTAATTCTTTTGCAGTATTTTTTTGTCTTTTAAATCCTTTGCATTTCTAGGTGAATTTTAGAATCATCTCATAAATTTCTGTAAAAAAACTTGCTAAGATATTGATTGGAGTTGTGTTGAACCTCTAGATAAATTTGGGGAGAATTCACATCTTACCAAAACTGAGTCTTCTGACCCATAAACATAATATATATCCCCATTATACAGGCCTTCTTTAAATTCTTATGGTATTAAAAAATTCTATGTACAGATTATTCATTTACTTTGTCAGATTTATCCCTAAGAATTTCATATATTCTGAAACTATAAGCAATATTTCTAAAGAGTTCTATTTCAGATTATTTTTGTTCATATTCCTAAGAAATGCAATTGATATTTTATATTGATCTTGTGCCCTATTAATAATTTCAAAACTCACATATTAGTTCTAGAAGCATATATGTATATTCCAAAGGATTTTATATATTCTAAATAATTTTCTAAACAGACCATCATGTTTATAGATAAAGATAGTTTTCCTTCTTCTTTTCTAACCTGGATGGCTTTATTTCTTTTTCTTGCTTGATTGCCATGGCTAGAAACTCTAGTACAATAAATAGAAGAGATGAGATTGGACAGCATTGTCTTATTCTTAATTTTAGAATGGCATTGTTTACTACCATTAATTACGATGTTAGCCGTGGGTTTTTCATAGATGCTTTTCATCAGATTGAGAAAGTTCCCTTTTATTATTTGTTTTCTGTAAGTTTTTCTTAGGAATGGAAGTTAGATTGATTCAAATGATTTTTCTACAGGTATTGAGAAGAACACATGCTTTATCTTTTTCGTTTGTTGATATTATGAATAACATTGATTTTCAAATGTTAAACTAACCTTGCATTTCTTGGATGAAGCCTACTTAATTATAGTGTATTATCCTTTTTATATATTGACAGTTTTTTTCCCCTAAAATTTGATTAAAATTTTTTTTATCTATGTTAATGAGAGATATGTTTTATTTATTTATTTATTTATTCATTTATTTATTTATTATCTCTTTATCTGGTTTTGATGTCAGGGTAATTCTTACATTACAGAATTATTTGGGAATTATTCATTTCTTTTAAATGTTTTAGCAGCATAAGTATAGAATTGGTATTATTTTTTCTTTAAATATTTGGGAGAAATGATCTATAAAACTATTTAGGCCTTGAATTTTCATCGTGGGAAAGTTAAATACAATTAAACATCTTTTTAATTTTTTAATTTTTATTTTTTTAATTTATTTTTTTAATTGAAGAAATGATTTAAAAAATTTTCCCCATCTACCCCCAAACATTTTTAGTAGATAAAATTTCTGGTTTTTTTGACATTAGTAATTGTACCTTTGAATGAATTTGTCCATTTCATCTAACTTGCTAAATTTATTGCCATAATATGTTCACAGTGCTCCCTTATTATCTTTTAAATATTCATGGTATCTATAGTGATGTTACACCTCTCATTTCTGATACTGGCAACTGGTGTCTTCTCTCTTTTATTTTTTTCTGGTCAGTCAGGGTAGAAGTATGCCAATTTTATTAATATTCTCAAAGGTAGGTTTTGGTTTTATTGATTTTTAAAATTGTTTTCTGATTTCTAGATACGTGATTTCTGCTTTGATATTTATTTTCTTTCTTCTGTCTACTTCAGAAGCTAATGTTGTTGACTTGAGATGATTATTTCCCAGTGTAAGTATTAAGTGCTTTAAATTTCTCCCTCGGTTCTATTTTAGTGGCATCTTACGCATTTCGTTTTGTTGGATTAGTTTCCTAAAGTTGCTGTAACAAAGTACCTTAACTGGATGTCTGTAAACAACAGAAACATGTTGTCTCACAGTTCTAGAGTCTGGAAGTCCTGAATCAAGGTGTCAACAGGGCCATGCTCTCTCTGAGACTCTGGGTAGAATTCTTCTTTGTCCTTTCCTAGATTCTGGTGGTGGCAGTAACCTTTGGTGTACCTTGGCTTGCAGGTGCATCACTCCAGTCTCTGCCCGTCATCATGTGATGTTCTTCCTATATATGCTTCTCTCTTTTAAGGACATCAGTCATACTGGAGTAAGGGCCCACCTTATCTGTTACCTCATCTTACCTAATTATACTTGTAATGACCCTATTTTCAAATAAAATCACATTCTGAGATACTGGAGGTTTAAAACTTGAACATAATTTTTTGGGGGGACCCATAACAATTGTGTTTCAATTTTCATTCTGTTCAAAATATATTCTAATTTGTCTTTTGACTTCTTTTTTAGACTCATGGATCATTTAGAAGTGTGTGTTTTAGTTTTCAAATATTGGGTTCTTTTTTAATTTAATTTTTTCTGTATATGCTGATTATAAATTCTTTTGGCTTTTGTGTCTCTGAAATAAACCTTAAATTTTACTTCATTTTGCAAAACCAGTTTCTCTGGGTATAGAATTCTAAGTTGATAGTTTTTGCCCCTCTGTACCTGACATATTGCTCCACTGTCTTCCCTCTTGCATTGCTTCCAACAGGAAATTTGCTGTCATTTTCATGTCTTTTTATTTAATAAGTCCCCCCCCCGCCCCCACTTCCTTTGGCTGCTTTTAAGACTTTCTCTTTACCACCACTTTTGAGCAATTTTGTTATGATGTACTCTGGTGTAGTTTTCTTTCTGTTTCTTGTGCTTAAGGTTTATTAAACTTTTTGGGCCACAGATTTACAGTTTTAGTCAAATTTGGAAAGCTTTGGAGGTTATTTGTTCAACTATTTTATGCTTCCCTTCTTTTTCCTCTCCACAAAAGACTCTGAGTATACATATTTTGGATTGCTCGAAGTTGTCTCACAGCTCACTGATGCTACCTATGTTCATTTTTGGGGGGTGGGAGTTCATTTCCTTTTTATTTTGGATAGTTTCCATTTTTATATCTTTAAGTTCATAATTCTTTTTATCTTCAATGTCTAATCACCATTAATATTATCCAGAGAATTTTTCACCTTGGACAATGTGGCGTTTATCTCTAGAAATTTGATTTAAGTTAAAAAAAAATCATCCATGTCTTTACTTAACTTTTTAGACATATGGAATATAGTTATAATAACATTTTAAATATATTTTTTTGATAATTCTAACATTTGTATCAGTTCTCGGTCAGTTTATAGTGATTGATCTATTGTCTCATTATGAGTCATATGTTTTGGCTTTTCGATAATCTTTTTCAGCTATATTGAGGTATTACTGACCCATAAAAATTTATATATTTATGGTATAACATATAATGTTTGATAAATGATTGCTATAATCAAGCTAATTTATATATCCATCTCCTCATATAGTTATCTTTTTTCTGAGTGTGAGAACTCTTAGCAAATTTCAGTACATGATACGTTATTACTAACAGTAGTCTACATGCTGGGTATACTGGGTCTTTAGAACTTACTTGTCTTATAACTGAAAGTTAGTACCCTTTGACCAACATCTTCCCATTTCCTCCATACCTCCTGTCTCCCATTTTACTCTCTGCTTCTGTGAATTTTACTATTTTAGATTCCACATGTAAGTGAGGTCATGAAGTATTTGTCTTTCTCTGTTTGGCTTAATTTACTTAACATAATGTCCTCAAGTTTCGTCCATGTTGTTACAAATGGCAGAATTTCCTTCTGTTTTAAGGTAGAATAATATTCCATTATATAAATATATCACATTTTCTTTATCAGTTTATCCATTGATAGCTACTTTGATTGCTTCCATATCTTGGCTACTGTGAATAATGCTGCAATGAACATGAGAGTGCAGATAATTTTTTTGAGAGTAATTTTATTACCTTTGGATATATACACAGGTGTGGGATTGATGGATCATACAGTAGTTCTATATTTAATTTTTCTGAGGAAACTCCATACTGTTTTTCTTGAAGGCTGTATCAATTTACATTCGCATCAACAGCATACATTTTCTCCACATTTTCACCAACATTTTTATGAACACTTATGCTTTGTTATTTTGATAATAGCCATACTAACGGGTGTGAGGTGATATCTCATTGTGGTTTTGACTTGCATTTCCCTGATGTTAAGTCTTCTTAACACATATGCATATGCATATACACACATACACACACAGTAGATGGGGTAGGGGGAAGCTTTTGGGGAGAGTGGATATGTTTATGACACTGATAATGGTGATGATTTCATTGGTATATGCTTATCTTCAAACTCATGAAATCATATATACTAAATATGTGCAACTTTTTGCATGTCAGTCATACCTCAATAAGTTCTTTTAAATAACTTACTGTAGTTTTAGTAGGGTTTCAGAAAACATTGCAATTAGATTTATGTATGCTCAATCTATTGTATTGAAGTGGAGTCAATGTTAATAACTATTAATTATTAGCATTATTCTAAATATTCTCAGAATAAAACATACCCTCAAAATGTAGATTTATTAAACTTCAAATGGAAGGTTAGATTTTTGCCCCTTTCATAGTTAAAAATAAGGAAAAGTCATTGAAATTATATTTCTCACTTTCTGGAGAAACCTAATCTCACATTCTTCTAGAACAGAAGCACATTAAAAAAAGATTGATTATTTGGGGGCCTTCCTGTGCATTATCATTTTGAAGATGGTTTGGCTTATAGAATTCTTCTTTAATTTATCAAAGAACTCAAAAAATAGAAAGGGAATGTTGAAAACAAATAGGCCATAGTTCTTTAAAAAATTAATCTGTAATACCTGAACTTTTTTCTTTGTAGCCTTAATTCCCCACTCAATCAGTTTAGCCCTACTTTGTTCCAGTACAGATACGCTAAATACTATGTAATTGGTCCTGCCAATGACCTTTGTCGTGTGAGCTTGAAATGCTCTCTCTTTTTGTGCATTAGTTTCCATGGGATTTTTTATTAAAAAACAAGGCTTATCCATTTTTTGCTAACCTGGATAAAATGTTCTCATCACTATTTTGTAGTATTTACATTTTCTAGTACCAGTCTGATCAAGTTTACAAAGTTTTGGCATAATTTGGAGGGGAAGCCAGTTAAAGGAGATGAGTAATGTGTTACAAATTCTCCATTTTTAATATTCCTTTTCTTGCTTCTGACTCAATTTCAAATGAAATAAGATTGCTGTTAAGAGTTAGGTTAGACTAGTGGAAATTTGTAGCTCTTAAAAGTTGTAATTGTAGTTTAGTTTTGATTGATCTTGTAGGAGAGTGTTCAAACTGTCCTTTGATGCAAAATTTCATTTGAAAAGTTTATACATGCACCTAGAAGCTTGGATATTTTCGTTGAAATGATGTTGGCCTTTTTTTTTTTTTTACCCTTGTGGATATTTTTCTATGTGTTTCCAGGTGCCAAAAAGATTGGCCCTTTCTAATTCTATGAAAATGTATGCTCACTATACAGATGATTCTTTCCCTCTAATCTTTATCCTAGTTCAGGGAACTTAAGTCTCTTTTGTTAAGTCATTATTGAGAGAAATGACTCCTACATTCTTTGTGAGCCTGCTTTAGGGAAAAAGACTTTTTATTTCTTCTTTTAATTTAAAAAATACAACTGGCCTTTCAAAACAAATCTGACTCTAATCTAATTTTATAATAAAAAGTAGAGGCTGTGAGGGAGAGTTTATGTATGGTTTCTAAAGCTATACTTAGATATAAAAAGTAATTATTATCTTTTTTGAACACTTATTTATGAAACTTTGGAGTGTAAGAAAGAGTAGAGAATAAGAACAAATTAAAAAATAAATGTGGGGATAGAGTTGTTTTTTGAAGCACTGCCATGAATTTTCTGGCTCAGCTAGTGGGAGATGTCAAACAATAAACTGAAATAAATGAACACTGAAACCAAATAAGACCCATAACTTACTCACACAAAGATGTGTTTTAAGTTTGGGAGAAATAGCTTTGGCTTTGGCTTACAACACCCTGTTGTTCAGTTTTGCTTGTTAAATCAGAGCATATATATTGACATGTACTCTGATATACATACACAGCTTTTCAATGTGACTCTCCCTAATATTAGAAATTCTTGGCTACTTTCCAGTCTAAAGAGAGGTTAGCCAAAGACTAAAGCTTTACTAAGACCACCCAAAATATCAGACTCCACTGTTTCTCTGAATCTATGCCACTATAATACAAATGGATAAAACTTGAAGAGGGTAGAGTGGAGGGCAGATCGGGAGAGGAAGGAAAAAGAAGACAAAAGAAAATGCAACTTTTCATCAGATGAAATTAGATTCTTTTTTCCTTCTGCTTTCTGAATGTATGAAAAGATGCAAAACAATTACATCGGTCACTTCTTACAATAATTTTTTTGTGTGTTTGCTGTTCTTAGACAGAAATACACATTATGATTTTCTATTATACTCTTATGTTGCCAACTGTAATGGGTGTTTTGGGTCTTTCTCAGATTTTAGTTTTAGCATACAGAATATTTTGAGAACATCTGTTCTAGAATATTTGCCTAGTTCCAATTTTAGCTCTAAATTTGTAGTGTAATATTTTGTATGGCAGGGAACTATATAAATTAATTCCATGACATCTTGAAGGCATCTTGGAAAATTCTCACTCACTTTAATGAATCTTTTTGTTTGGAGGTTTTGGGTCAAGATGCTGGGCCCCACTGTGATCTAGCTGAACTAAGATACTTTAAAAGGTTACCACAAATGTTTATTAGAATAAATCAAGTGATTATATGCTTATCAGCAAAACATTCTTAACTGTCTTTCCCAAAGTCATTTCAATTCCTTTTCTGTAAGTCTCCTCAAATTTTTTTAAAAAAGTTAAATGTGAGCTCAATAAACAGAGATGGTAAGCAGTTTCATGTGCTGCGAAGGAACTCACAGTTATTTTTTTAACTAGCCATGAAATGAATATGAAATGGAGAAATGCATAGTTTTACTTCAGAGCATCAGAAAATATTCCAGAAGATCAAGGAAGATAAAATTCGAGAGAAAGAGATCAGAGAAAGCAAATAAGAGACAATGAGAAAAAAGTGTGATGGAACATTGAATGGTGAGGGGAGGACAGATGTGAAGTGTAAAGATTTGGAGAAGAGAACTGGATGACTGTTTGCTCTGGAAGAGATGTGAGATCCACTGCTGCATTAAAGTGGAACGGGTAGAGAGGTTGCGAGACTAATGACAAGAAAGAGATTGAACATTGTGATTGTATCCTGCACATGGTTCTCTTATAACTCTCCATGTGTGTGCTCCCAGGCTTTTATATTGCAATGTGCATAGAATTGATTTATTCACTTCTGTGACTATTGCTCACATTATATAAACATTCCCTTAGTGGTTTAAACATTTCTGGGAGCAATTATGTTTCTTAGAAGTAACTCCGTGCTTTCCAATTAACATGCTATGAAAAATGTTGCCAGTCTTTAAAGTCAGGCATTTTCTATTATTACGAAGGATCCTTAAAATTCTCTTGAAGAAATCATTATTAGTGACCTAGGATCTTGGAAACTTCTACATGTATACATCTAAATATCTATCTACTTATCTATCTAAATCTATATACATATGTTTTTAGATGCTCACATTCTGTATAAATATATACATACTCACAAAACTGGCCTATGATACTCTTCATAAATTCATGTTTCAACATCCTGAACTTGGGAAAAAAATGAAAAAGCTTTATTTTTTTCAAACAAAACAGGTTTGAATTACAGTATTCTATAAACAACAAATATTGCCAGTCTCCGTTTCTCAAAAGTGAAAGGAAGAAAAAATCCACTGCTTTGAAGTTCTGTCACTTTAAATTGTGCATCTTACAACTACTCAGATAAATTCAAAATTTTAATCCTCAATTCATTGACAATGCAAATTATTTGCCAGCATTTGGAAGTCAAATAGGGTGAGAGGGGAGAGCCTTTACATATTCCAGGTTTAATAGCTGAACACCAGATGGAAACAATTCTACAATGAAAGAAAGAAATCTGTTAGGATATTTTGGAGATCTGTTCAGTTCAGCAGCACGTCACTGGTTATGGAGGCCAATTTCTCAGAGGACTTATTTAAATTGCAGATACTGAGGTAGTGTACTTAATTTAACTCAGAAAATGCTGAATTTTGGAGTCATTTCAATTTTAATAGTTCTTAGATTAATAAGTATCCATTTTTCTTTCAATAATGACTCATACACCTCATACAAAGACTTCTGAGGCAGATAAGCATGAAGGGAGGGAGTGATTTCACATAAAATTGAAATAATAAAAAGTTTTACTTTTAATATCTATAACTACAACTATTTAAAGGGAATGTACAATTGTCTGTATTTATTCTTCCTATGAAAATCTTTCATCCAGGACAGTTTATGATATTTAATATTAAAGGAATTGAAATGATTAACAACAATTAAAATAAATAAATTAGCTTATGGATCTTTCAAAGGGCGATTTTCAAGTGAATCTGAACAGAAACAAAGGGCAACAAAATCTGCTTGATGAACAATAGACGTTGAGAGCTTTGACAGTGAAAGACTGGGGAACTAGTGGGATATTAAGCAATAACTCTCAGAGGGGGCCTCTTTCATATTCATACCTGTGTTTTCTGGCAAAATAAGTGTCAAAATTTGCAGCCATATGACAGCAAAATTATGCATTACATGGCGAGTTATAGATTTTGGATGAAATCCAACTCAAATACTTTCATAAGAACTTGACATGATAAACAAAATACATGGCTTTTCCAAACTGCAGTTTGTTTAAAATAAAGGACAAAATACTATTATTATAATAGATGATCGGAATGTCAATCCTTCTTATTCCCATTGCTAGATTTTCATTTCAAAGAAAAGATTGTGGGAGGATTGTATCTACATACAATGTGCTGAGTGCCTAAAATAAATGAGGATGGAATTAATGGAAAGCAGGCAGGGAGTGAAGCTTGTCCATGCCTTATTGGTAGAGAGAATAGTGGGAGTCTTTGTAGTGAGCAAAAGAAACAGAATATTTAGTCTTCAACCCTCTGACTTGGTCCTACCCTTTCTGCTGTATATTTGGATTTTTTGAGCAGAGAGCTAGAAATTAGGCTAAGGGGAGATAGGAAGGACTTTAAAAGCAGCAAAGAGGTACAGAAGAGAAGCATAGAGAAAATAATGGTGAAGAAACACTATTCTCTTGAGTCATCTATAAGTCTGAGTTCTTGGTTTCTATGTAAAGGATACAGCTCAGTTACCCTCGCCGTTGTCTTTGAGACAGTTAACCTACATTCTTAGTATTAAATCAAAGGGATGATCTTGGACTCCCCAGAGAGTAGACTTCATGGTGCTGGGGCTGTCTCTGAGCAATTTAGGGGTCAAGAGGAGTAATTTACACTTCCTCATATGGACTTTACCTATAGGTTGCACCCTTAGAAAAGATGGGACAACTTTCTCAAACTATCTGCAGTTGCTCTGAAGAGGTGGAACTCAAATTGCCAAAGGATGACTGGTCTATGAGTCAAGAAATCTGCACTTAAGTCCCACTCTTGCAGCTAACTGGGTGAGCTAACCATATCTCTTTTCTTTTTAACACTACAGTGTTCTAGCCCATAAAAGAAGGAGGTTGGTTTAGATGATTTCTAAAGTCTCTTCCAACTTTAAAAATTGATATTCCTCAGTTAGCTTTATCCTAAGAACTGAAACACCTGTGCTTCCTCAATATACTGGGTATACTAAATATATAATAAATATATGAAAAAGGCCTGTGAATATTTGAGTGTTACCCCCACTTATCACTATTATTCTTATTTCTGTTTTCTTTCTGTTGGATTGTAGAAATCTGTGCCTTAAAAATTTAATATTTGGAAAATATTGATTGGACAACTCAGTTTATATTGCTTGACCTATTGATTGACTTTATTATTGAACGTCATCAGTCCTGGAATCATAGAGATACTTTTATGAGGCAAATTGTTTTTGATGATGGAGGACCTTACTAAGGCTGATAATATGCAGTATTGAAAAGGAGGGTGCTGGTGATTAAGGTAGAGAGAGAAGAAATGGGTCAATAATGGACAGTCTTACATAGTGGATGGAAAACAAAATTTTTTTAAGTAGAGAACTACTTGCTTCTGTACTCTGGAGTCATAATCCTCAGACTCTGATTTCAGTGAGTTACCACTTAATTCTGATTTCACATTAAAGTCACTAGAGTCTGTTCTTCCTCATATCCAACTTGTTCTGTATTGGTAAGGTATTAACTTACACGGTCTTTCTGCACTAATCGAGGAATTTTAGGGGTTGAGTACATCTTACTACTTAGAGATGATTACATCCATAGTAAAATGTTTAAATGTTTATAAAAGTGGACTTACAATAAGAATAATCCCCAGCTTCTTTGCCTTTTAAGTGATGGCTTTGAGCATTTATTTTTTGGGAATACAGCTGTCTTTTATTTACTTTTAAAGACACTTTTATAATACTTTATTGAGATTCACATAAAATATATCCTTTTAATGTGTATATTCACAGAGTTGTGCATCCATCATCAGCACTATCTAATTTTAGAATATTTTCATCACCCAAAGAGAACACCCATACGCATTAGCCATTCTCTCCATTGTCCTCTACCCCACAGCTCCTGGCAACCACTAATCTACTTTCTGTCTGCATGGATTTACTTATACTACACTATATATTTCATATAAATGAAATCATACAATACACTGTCTTTTGTGTCTGGCTTCTTTTCCTTAACATAAAGTTTTCAAGGTCATCTATGTTGTAGCATGTGTTGATATTTCATTCCTTTTTGTTTCTGAATGGATTTGACACATTTTATTCATCTATTCATCAATTGATGGACATTTAGATTATTTGCATCTTTTGACTGTTATGAATAATGTTGCTGTGATATTCTTGTGCAAGTTTTTGTATAGACACATGTTTTGAATTCTCTTGGTTATATACTTAGGAGTGGAATTATTGGGTCAAATGGTAACTTTTGTTTAGCTTTTTGATGAATTTCTTAGTTGTTTTCCAGAGTGTCTGCATAATTTAAAATTTTCACTAGCGTCATATGAGGGTTTCTAATTATTTCACATTGTCAGTAACATTTGTTATTGTTTATCTTTTTATTATAATTATCCTAGTGTGTATTAATTGATACAACACATTGTGGTTTTGATTTACATTTCTCTAATGACTAATGGTGTTGAGTATCTTTTCATGCACTTATTTGCCATTTGTATATTGAAAAATGTTTTTTGGAATTCATCTATTTATAAGTTGTATTAATTATCTTTTTGTCATTGAGTTGTAAGACTTTAAATATTCTGGATACAAATCCCTAATGAGATATATGATTTGCAAATGTTTCTCTCATTCCATGAATTTTTTTTTTTTTTTGATAATGGCCTTTGAAGCACAAAACGTTTTAGTTTCAATTAAATATAATTTCTTTATTTTTGTTGCTTTTGCTTTTGGTGTCATACCTAGGAAATCATTGCCTAATCCAAGGCTACAAAGATTTACTTCTGTATTTACTTCTAAGAGTTTTGTAGTTTTAGTTCTTACATTTAATTCTATGGTCCATTTTGAGTTAATATTCGTTTATAGTATGTGATGGAGTCTAATTTCATTCTTATGCATGTGGTTACCCAATTAGCTCAAGATTATTATTATTATTTTTTTAATTAATTCATTTATTTTTAATCCTTTAATGTCACCACATATTTGACCCCTTTTACTCCATCTACGTCCTCTTCCTCCAACATTATTTTTTTAAAGACTATTTTTTGCCCACTGAATTACTTTGGCATCTTTGTAAAAATTGATTGACCATAAATTGAAAGGCGTTATTTCTGGATTCACGGTTCTGTTACATTGTCTATCCTTATGTCAGTACCATATTAGATTAATTACTGGAACTCTGTAGTGAAGTTTTGAAATTGTAAGTGTGAGTTCGACAACTTTGTTCTGCCTTTTAGAGATTGTTTTGGCTATTCTCAGTCTCTTGCATCCATGTGAATTTTAAGATAATCTTGCCAACTTTTACTAAAAGGGCAGTTGACATTTTGATAGGAATGCATTGAATCTGGAGATTGATTTGTGAAATATTGCTATCTTAATATTGTCTTTTAATCCATGAACATATGATGCCTTTCCATTTATCTAATTGTTCTTTTATTTCTTTCAATGATGTTTTGTAGTTTTCAGTGTACGGCTTATATTTTTTTCAAATTTATTCCTAAATACTTTATATTTTGTGCTATTATAAGTAGAATTATTTTAATTTATTTTTCAGATTATGTATTGCTAGTATCTAGAAACATATTGATTTTTGTATATTGAGATTGTATCCTGCAACTTCGTTGGCTTGCTAGGTTTAATAATTTATTTTTGTGGATTTCTTAGAGTTTTCTAAATATAAGATTATACCATTTGAGAATAGCGATCATTTTATTTTTTTCCATTTCAATCTAAATGTGTTTTATTTCTTTCTCTTGCCTAATTTCCATGGCTAGAACCTCCAGTACAATGTAGAATAGAAGTGTGAGAGTGGACATTCTTGCCTTGTTCCTCATCTTAGAAGGAAAGCATTCAGTCTTTCACAATCAAGTATGATGTCAACTGTTGGCATTTTATAACAGATGGCCTTTATCCAGTTAAGGAAGCTCTCTTCTGTTCCTAGTTCAAGTGGTTTTTTTTTTAAAATCATGAAAGGGTGTTGAATTGTGTCAAATGCTTTTTCTTCATCTATTGAGATGATCATGTGCTTTTTCTTCTTTATTGTATTAATATGGTATATCACATTCATTGATTTTTGTATGTTGAACCAACTTTGCACTCCTGTGATAAATAACACTTAGTCATGGTGTATAATCCTTTGTTTATGTTATTGGATTTGACTGCTACTATTTTGTTGAAAATTGTTGTATTTATATTTATAAGGGACATTGGTCTGTAACTTTTTTCATTACAGCTTCTTTGGTTTTGGTATCATGGTAAAACAGTCAAGTAGAATTAATTGGGAAGTGGTCTCTCATCTACTATCTTTTGGAAGAATTTGTGAAAGGTCGATTTTGATTTTTTAAATACTTTAGCCAGTGAAGCTATCTGAATATGGGCTTTTCTTAGTGAGACATTTTTTGATTGCTAATTCAATCTTTTTACTTATTTTAGGTCTATTATGATTTTCTTAACAGATGGTCTATAATGGAGAATGTTCCATGTACACTTGAGTAGATTATGTATTTTACTATTGTTGAGTAATATTCTATAGATTTTTGTTAGATGTAGTTGTTTTATAATGTTTTACTTCCTTCCTGATATTCTGCCTTGTTGTTCTCCTCATTATTGACAGTGGGGTATTAAAATCTGTTTTATTGAATTATTTATTTCTCCATTCAATACTGTCATATTTTGCTTCATGTACTTTGGGACTCTTTTGTTAAGTGCATACAATTGTTTATAATTGTTATGTCTTACAAATGAATTGCCCCTTTTAGCACTATATTATCTCCTTCTTTATTTCTAGTTTAATTTTTTCTCTTAAAGTCTATTTTGCCTCATTAATATAGCCATTCCAATTCTCTTTTCGTTTACTATTTCCATAATATTTCTTTTTTCATTCTTACCTTTCAATTTACTCATATTTTTGAACCTAAACTATGTCTTTTGTAGGCAGCATATAGTTAGACCATTTTTAAAAATTTATTTTGCCAATATCCATCTTTTGATTGGATTCTTTTGTCCACATACATTTAAGGTCATTACTGACAAAGTTGGATTTATGTCTGTCATCTCGGTATTTATTTTATGTCTTATGTTTTATTTTGTTTCTTTATTCCTCCATTTTTACCTTCTTTTAAAAAATAGACATTTTCTAGTATATCATTTTATTTTTTTATTATTTCTTTTACAGTATTTTTTGTTATTGGTTGCTCTGGAGATTACTGTTAATATCTTTAAAAAAACCTAGTTTGGATTAATAACAACTTGATTTCTGTCTTATACAGCTTTGCTTCATTATAGCTTCATTTCCTCACTGCTTCATTGTGCTAATATTGTCACAAAAATTATAAAAATAGATTTTAGGCATTGAGCATTTAAAAATATCTTTAAATTTTGGTTTCCTTATTTGTAAAAATAGTTATAATAGTAGTTCTGATGTCAAAGTATAATCATTAATACTAAATGATGCAATCCATGTGATGCTAACACAACACAGTTCCTTGTCTGGACTCAACAAAAATGCTATATACAGTTGGTGATGTATGCACCACTTTAAAAAATACCCAAAGTGAAGGGCCACTTAGTTGGCCACTTTTTGAAATACCCCAAGTGAAGAGAAATTCCTTGACTAATGGAGCTTTTGATCACGGTTAAGCAGCTTTGTTTTTACCTTCTTATTCAGATCCTTGTCTCCTTGTATTTTCTAAACATTGATTCCAAACTAATCTCCTGGAAAAATGTAGATGAAGTTTTTCTGCCCCTTCTAACTGGCAATCCTTCATCTGGTTTCTCTAAACACCAATGATATTCAGTTCATCAGCTCTTCCACAATGGACACAGTCTCTGGACTTGCCTTCTCTTGATGGTGTTTTTCTATACTGATCACAGTTTTTAATGTCTCCTATAAATATGAAGCCTAAAACTAGTCCTATTATAAATATGGTTTAAACATGGACAAGTAAAAGATACTTATGAGATCTCATGGCCACCCAGCCCCATTTATAAGTATATAAATAGACACTTTATTTTGTAACCCTAGAAACTCCATGTGTTTGTTCTTTCTCTATCACCACTTTATTCCATCAATTAAGACAAAACAAAACAAAACAAAACAAAACAAAAAGACCTTAGCGAATATTGAAAGTGTGTTTTGAGAACCTTGAGAGAAAGTCAGATGCTAGATATCCAAATTAAAATTAGACAGCACTTGTTTCATTGAGGTATGAAGTTTATTAGTCATTCCCCCCACAGGCATAACTTATATTAATCCTGTTTGAAAGTTATTACTTTTCTTTCTCAAGATTTATTTAGACACAAAACATATCTCTACAATTTTCTGTTTAGCCATGGAAAGCTACACCGAAAAGCTCCCAATGCTTTCTTTCTTTACAAATAGAAAAGGTGTTTATATTCAGTTATGTAATAGGAGTAAAAACTCTATGAGTTTCACCTACAAATGGAACTTCACATCCTACACTCTCTATCTGTACTCTTTCTTCTGCACTTTTTTGCATGGTTTATGGAAATCCTGGAATCCCGGAAATTCAAACAATATTGGTGAATTTCCTCACCTGGTCTCCCAACTCTCAGAGACCCTACTTGTCTCATGGTTTTATGAAAACATAAGTAGATGCACCTAACAACCACACACACTCAGAAAATAGTGAAGGGAGTCTATATTTTAGCTTTGTCAGGTAGTGATTTTTTTTCTACCAGATTCTAAAATCATTGTGACTAGGGATCATTTTTAAGGTTCTAGAGGTTAAAAAAGTATCTGGGGGTAAAAAAGATATTTAAAAAAAAATTATCGTTGACTAAGCCAAGAATGAAAAGCTGTGAGTGAAAACCAAGGACAGAAAAATAAAATCTGCAACAGTTAGAATTGGCTAAGAATAAAGGAAGGAATATGAGAGACAGTCTTTATAAGATTGCAAAACAATCTTTTAATTATCCTTCTTGAATTAAATAGAGGCTATATGGCATTAAGAATATAGTCTTTGTTGTTAAAAAGTCTTTAAATTTCAGCCTTGCCATTTTCTAGCAATTTGAGCATGAGCATAGTAACATGTTCAGTAAGGGGTAGCAATTATTATGTATAAAAAGGAATAATAAGGTAGTCCTTAATTTATAAAATGCCATATAACAGAATTCAAATTTATTTCTTAAGTTCACTGAAACAATTCTATGTCATAATATACCTTTGCTTTTTATAATTACAACACTGGCGTTTTGAGTAAATACAGAGCTTTGAAGCTAGCAGACAGAATATAGCAATCAACGTGATATTAGACAATAGATCGAACTAAAGCAATTATCTATATAATATATATATATCTGTGAGGTAAGTATTCTAATACATATAGCTTCAGGAATAGTCTATTAGCAAGATCTAGATTAATCTTACTTTAAATCTAACAAGTGCTTAGAGGCCATCTATTTTGTGAAATATATCACACAGAAATGGATAGAGCAATACTATGTACCTGGTGCTATTTTTCTGGTTTGCTTACTCTGGGCCCATAACCTTGACTTAACCATTGGAAAGTATATGTATCTCATTCAAGGCACGTATTTGATAATATTTACAGTAACTACAGAGTTTTTTTAATTTGTGACTTTTTAAAAATGGCAAAAGAAATCCTATATTATGTAATAGAATGAACCCTAATTGTAGATGACAAATATAATTAATATACATTAGGGTCCTGATAAAATTTGTAATTTATTAAGAGACACAAAAGCCATTTTCTAAAATTTCATTATGGTTTTGTTTCTATACCTCTTCTTTTTGTTCTCTTGATTCATTTCTGCCTACTGAAGTGGTCTTGTCTCACTCCCCAAAATATCAGTGGTTTAAAATAATAATTGCAAGATGTTCATCCTTGTTGACTGGGTACTGTGCTCATTCTGATCAGTGAGAGATAGAGGCTGACAGAGGCTCCATTTTAATATATAATTTTTATGCTTGCCAAATTAGGAAGGAAACATAGCAAATTGTACACTGAGACTTAAAATTTCTGCTCTACAGTATTTCATGCCATTTCTACTCATATTTCATTGGCTAAAACCAGTCACTTGACCACAGTTGATATAAAGTGGCAAGGAAGTAGGATCCACCATGTGTCCAGAAGTGGGGAGACTCGGCAAAAATTACAACTTTATAGGAGATAAGAAATGTAAGCCCTCCTGAGGGGTAAGTAACATATTCAGGATCATCTAATCTTATTAATTAACTCAGCAACAATGATTAGATAGGATCTTAACTGAAAATTCATTATGGCACAGCTCATGTACTTCTCAACTGAAATGGGCCTGATAAAGGATTTGGATCAAATAGCCACGTGCTTCTTGAATGGTGAGCTGAAGAGAACAATGGCAACCTGAAACAATGGTTTAAACAATACACATACTCAAATAAGGTGCTGTGACCTTGGCTTGCTGGGAAATAAGCAGCAGATAAAGTAGTTTGCATGTAATATCCAAAGATGAGTGGATCTTTCTGGGCAAAACTTGCAACTGTCTACAGTACACAGAGAGAGAAGCCAAGACACAACATACATTGCATAGAGCAGGTGGAGTGGATTATCACAGAATCATTCTTACATGAGTAGCAAGCATGGAAGGCCTCTTCCCTCCATGGCCTCCAATGGTGAGCTGAAGAGAACAATGGCAACCTGAAACAATGGTTTAAACAATACACATACTCAAATAAGGTGCTGTGACCTTGGCTTGCTGGGAAATAAGCAGCAGATAAAGTAGTTTGCATGTAATATCCAAAGATGAGTGGATCTTTCTGGGCAAAACTTGCAACTGTCTACAGTACACAGAGAGAGAAGCCAAGACACAACATACATTGCATAGAGCAGGTGGAGTGGATTATCACAGAATCATTCTTACATGAGTAGCAAGCATGGAAGGCCTCTTCCCTCCATGGCCTGCACTGGTCCCTCTACAGTAATCATAAACAAGTAGCATTTTCCCTCTGGGGGAAGGATCACAATTTAGAGAGATTTTTTTAAACACGTTTCCAGGAGCACATATTCCTCATAATGATAAAGCATTTGAAAATATAATGTGAAAAGAGTGTAACCTTAATTAAAATGCTCTCCTGTTGCTAATTCTATAGTCAAAATGAAAAATTAGTAGCATTTTTTTTCCATCACTTTTAATGATCTTTGGAATCTTTCCAGACTATTTTTTTTTTGGTACTCACTGATGATGATGAATCAGATTAGACTTGTTAAAGTAGAAATGTTTACACTTTCTAAGAAGCCTCATGTTTCCCTTTATATTGGATGTGACATGCTTGCTTTGTGACATATTCAGGTGGAATTGAATATAAACTTGAAATGTGTTTACTTTTACATTTATTACATAAGCTTTAAAGGAGTTTAGTATCCATGTGAGTGCATTTTCACATCAGTAAGAAGGAGATATTCCTATAAAATGTTACCTCTCCTGCTTGATTTGAAATCACACCTTTCAGAAGATCAATGTAAGTTCATATTATCAGTGGATCTTTTTCAAAAGTAGCCAGTTGAATTTTGCTAGGAATGAAGTCTTTCTAATTCACTTACTTACTGATTCCTAATTTTACATGAACTTAAGTGTTTAAGTTTGAAGTGTTTATAGAAACTGGAGATTTTTTTTAATGGTACAAAGATTATTTAGATAAAAGTAGAGACATTTAAAATTATAATATACTCAAGTATATCATTTGTATCATACTTATTAATGTTTAAAATGCTCTGACAGCTTGCTGATTTTTCTAACAAAGTTAAACTGAACAATATTTATATCCATACATTCAAGTTTAGACAAGAAATAGTGGGAGGTCTGCTTTCCCTTTGTCTGAAAATTTCAGTGCTTATTTTCTTTATATGTTCATACAAAATGTACTTTATTTCAGATGAAGCAATTTTGTAATAGTTATGTGTAAAATGATTCCAGCTGGTTTATTTCAGAGTTTGCAGCACCAATTTTTTCTCTTCTTTCAAAAGCAGTTTAAGCACTCTTTCAGTGATCTATTTCTGGGTTACAAACTGCCCTAAAACTTAGTGTCTTAAAAAAACTATTTTATTACTCATTATTCTGCGGGTCAGGAATTCAGGCAGAGCTCAGCGGGGGTGGCTTGTCTCTGCTTCACCTGGTTTTGGCTGGGTGGCTCATCTGGGGGCTGGAAGGTCCAGGAGGGCCTCCCTAACGTATCTATGACCTTCGTTCGTTTCCATGTGTCTTGTCTTTTCATGTGGTCATCCTTCATTTAGTTGTCTTGCCCGAGTTTCTTTACATGAAAAGTGAATTCTGAAGAAACAAATGCAAAAGTTGTAAGAGTTTTTAAGACACAGGCCGTAGTTGCACAGGGTTACTCCTACCATATCCTACTGGGCAACCAAGTTATGAGGACAGCCTAGGTCCCAGGAGGGTGAAAATAGACTTTATACCTCGATGGGAGGAGTAGCATTGTCACATTGCAAAAGGGCATGTGAGAAAGGAGGGGTTGTTGGAGCCATTTTGGGAAACAGTATGTAGTTGACCCTCTGTCATTGTGGGTTCTGCATCCACAAATTCAACCAGCCACAAATTGAAATATTCAAAAGAAAGAGAGTTATGTTGTTGCTGTTGTGTACCATGTAGTTAAGCCCATGATGGTTGCATTATCCTGAACATGTACAGACTTTTTTCCTTGTCATTATTTCCTAAATAATTATTTACATAGCATTACATTGTATTGGATATTAAAAGTAATCTAGAGATGATTTCAAGTATACGAGAGGATTGCATAAGTTACATGAAACAACTGTGCAGTTTTATAAAGCAGAGTTGAGTATCCATGGATTTTGGTATCTGTGCAGGGTCCTGGAACCAGTTCCTCCATAGGTATCAGGGACGACTGTATAACAAACACAAATGGATGAATTACATTTATTTCTAAGGCTGCTACTATATGTACCTTTGCCCAAATCATAACCTAGTAGTTTATTGTATGAAAGTCTATATCACTGTATTTCTGTTTGGGAGCTATCAAATGTCTCATGTCTCAGTAAATTGAAATAAATAGTTCATTATCCTGTTTTTCAAATCTCTGGCAGTTTGATGTGATTTGGAATATGCTTCACAAAATGGATGAGTTTTGGGACATCATTAGCAGTATCAGAGACATTCATTCTTCAAACATGTCTTGAGTACTCACTGTGGTTGAGTACAATTCTAGGCATTGGATATGCAAATAAAGATGGATAAGTAATAGTTTTTATTTCATGTTATTTGATTTACTGGTCATAACTTTTCTCTCCCTGAATTGATTCTATGCATTCGCAGCCTGGTCATGGATCCTAGGAGTGGACTGTACAGGGGTGTTCAGTAGAGCCAACTACCAGATGACTCACAGATCTGTGAGAAATATGGTTATTGTATGCCTTTGACATTTTTTGATTGTTTTCTATATACAAAAGATACTTGAAACAAGTTAATTGCATCGTTTAGGGAAGGAAGACACATAGACAGACAACTGTACTATAATGTACTATAAGCAGCAATGGAAATCTCCATGGAGGGGCACCTATCCCATTTTTGGGGGCATGTATGTTGGTTTTGGTAGAGCATGAGGAAGTTATACTAGAAGAAGGTAACATAAAGCTGAGGCTTAATAGTACAAGAAGGGATATGTAAAAGCTAACCGAATAGGAGAAAGCATTATAAGCCAAATGTCAGTGTGAACAAAGGCCGAGGGGTAAGCTGCAACGAAGAAAGCTATAATAGCAGATCATTGTTCCTGGAAGTTTAGTAAGTTGGTCAGTCCTGATTAACCGAGAGACTCAACCCCTTAAGTTGGCTTTGCCTTAGGTTCCAATTCTAAGAGATTTCTAGCCTGATAATAACTAGGATTGACTTGAATTTTGTTACTCTGGCTAAACATTTTAGAGTACATGCACTACTGAAATTAATATGAGCACAGTTTCATTGTTTCTGCCTTTACAAATAATGAAATTACATTTCACTTAAAGATTTCAATTGCACAGCCGTAAAAAGCACAGACGGTAATTGTAGACATGATTCAAAAGAGGAAAATGGTCATTTGAAAATGAACAAGAAGTAATATTGACCTGGCCTGGTATTTTATATAAAATTACAAATAGTCCTCCTTTTAAATAGTAGCTTTAAAAACATTTATAAGAAAATTACATTAGATATCATTATAAAATTACTCCAATAGAGAATAATTTTTAGAACTATGGGTAATGTGTTTGTTTTATAAGCAAAATTTTCTTTTTTTCTCCTCAAGTAAAATTTTCATACGATGACTTTTTTTTAAAGCCAGGGTTACCTTTATGCAGAGTTATAGTTCAACAGGTGACTCCTATTTTAATCTGAATTTTAGAACTGAGGGTACCTTTAAACATTTTTTATTGATTATTTAGACCTTAGTTATTTTTCTGGTTCTGCCCTTTACTCTCTATGAGAACTTGGGCAAGTTTCCAATTCTCTCCATATCTCACTGTTTTTACCAGTAAAATGGGGAAATAATTCTTACTGTATATGGAGCTCTAGTAGTGATTAAATGAGATCTTACAGCACTCTATGTAACATGCAGCAAGCACGCCAAAAAAAAGTTAGCTACTGTTAGTTTTATAATAGTAATAACATAATAAATAATTACTGTTACTTAATCTTATGGGTGAAGAAACAAGAGACCAAGAGAGTTTAAAGGACTTGGGCAAGATGTGTGCTTAGCAGCTTCAAAACCTGAAAGAGATGTTTGGTTATTGACTTTCACACCAGTGCTTTGCCCAGAAGAAGGCCGGTCCTTGCACGAAGTTTTCAAGGATTCATAGTGAAAGTGAAGAATGATTCTGGAAACCACTGCACTGGTGAAACTGCATTAAATAGGAAGGACATAGATTGCTAACTGTAAATATCAAAAGGGTGGATAATTGTCCTCTAACACATATGTATAATATACATTATATATATTTATATAATCAAATACAAACATATTAATTCAAACAATTACATTAAAATTAAACTTTTCATTCAGGGAACTCTTCGTTTATGATAAATAATTTCACTTGTAGTTTCAAAGCTTTTGGTCAAATTTCAACAAAAGAGGTAGAAAATTTTTACATGAAATTATTGGACCACTTACCAAGGATAAACAAAAAGGGCTGCTATTCAATTTAAAGAATATAACTGTTGGCACTTTCAGTTTTATCCAAATGACTGCATACTTCAATTTCAAGTTCTACTTCAATTTCATTAGAAAAGTAAAATTAGAAAAGCTAAACATTAAATCTTATAAAGAAATATAATTTGATTTAATGTCATTAGAAGCCAGTGCAAAGTAGAGGAGACTATAGAGCTGGCTTAACTGCTTCTATGCTGAATAAAACATCAGCCCTTAAACCATTCACCTACATGCTCCCTGCTGTACCTGTTGAAGCTCACTTTTACTCATTAGCTCAGTTATTTCATGGTATACCATTTTAGGGACACATATGTTTCCTATTAGCAATAATGAATTAATAGGAGATGTGTGGTAATATGATAGCAAAATTCAGTAAAAATTCTATTTGAACTTAATTCTGTGGGATATGAGCATAACCCACAAAGGAGTACTCTGATCTACAGTGAAGAATAATTTGCCTACTGCTCTGGTTTGCAATTAATGAAAAGTCCTCAGGAAATCCCAATTTCTGATTAAAGAGAGTTGATTATGATTAATGTATCCAAATTAACTGCCAAAAAGGAAGCCACCTCATAATTATCTACATTATTCCTCCAATTTTAAATTCCTAAGGCTACTCATATCTGTGCCTTTTCTTTAATCCTTAAAGATGTATATTTTGTTTTTAACTTTTGATTAGCATGACAATGGTTGTCCTTTGTTTCTGCATGTAGAAAATATTCAGGGTCTTATGAATTTTCTTTTCACCCCTCTCTATCCTTCTGTGAAAATAATATCGCTGGTGTTTCAGGAAGTTTCCATAAACTCAAGATGTCAACTTTATGATCTTAGAAACACTGCCTCACTTCCGAGTACTTACTCTTAGCCATTGTGTTGTGGCCCCTTCCATGTCACTTGGTTGAACTTTGGGAAGGCAAAAGACCTTTCAGGCAGATATGGCATGGGGGGCTACTAATTTCATTTTTCAAGCTGGTTCCCTAAGTAAATAAGTAAGTAAATTCTTGCTGATCAAATTTTTGTAATATTATAAGTTTTTGCATTTTTAAGGGTATTTGCAAATATTTTTGTGGGAAATTTAGAAATGTTGCATCAAGGTCTCTTAATTGGATGCCATCTTAAACTGGAAGTCTTCCAAGTACAGTGTGTATGTTAGAAAGTATCTACATATATATTTTAAAAGCAGCAAGAGGGTGTTATAATTTTTAAACTATTTTAATTTTTAAGTTAGGAATTAGTCAAAAGGATGAATATTCACTTCTTCAAACAATTCAATTGGTTTACAGAATACTTTCCTCCTACAGGAATTTCTTTCAATGCTTCAGTTGTATTTTGATATTAACATATTTCACACATTACTTGGGATTACAGTAGGAAATTTGAAAACACAGACAAATAAAAAGAAAATTCAATCAAGATCTCATAATTTAGGCATAAGTACTATTAATAATTTGGCACTTGTCACATACCCTTTTGTAGTTTAAAAAATGCATACATATATCTTTTATTCTAAAATAAGATTATTTTAGAATATTGCTTTGTAGCCTACATTTTAAAATTTAACAGTATATATGGATTTTTTCATAACATTTTAAAAAATCAATATTTTTATTTTAGTATGTGTATAGTATTTTGTTGCATAAAAGTACCATTATTTAGGTTGAGTCCATTGTTTTTGTAATTATAAGTAAAATTGAAAAGGACATCACTGTAGCTAAACCTTCATGTAATTAATCTTTTCTTTGGAAATGTTTATACATTTAATTTCTAGGTTGAAAGATATGCTTTTGAAATAATTATAATTTAAAATGCTTTTGAAAAAGAATGTTCCAATGTGTACCATGAAGAGTAGTATATGAGAGTCTCCATTTCTTAATAACCTCGCTAATAACGGAGAATATTTCTAGTATTGGACAATTTCATAGGTTTGACATCTCGTTGTTTTAATTATTATTCATTTGGTTATAGTTTTTAAAGAAGTGTATTGATCATTTGTATATTTTTCTAAAATTTCTTTTATTGTCAATGACTTTATTTTTCCACTTTAGTATTTATCATTTTTAAAAATTATTTTGTAAGAGGACTTTACTTTTCCTTTGTCTTTTATAAATACTGTAAATATGTTTTCAGTTTGATGTTTATTTCTAACCTCTGTTTCTATTGTTTCTGCCACCAGTTTTTAAAAATATTTCCATACTCACATCTACCAACTGCTCCCAGATATCTTCAAATTTCATTATACCCAAATGTTCTTCCAAACTTAGTTTTATCTACTTCATTCCAAAACTTAATCTAAGCCATGATGCAGAGCGTGCAACTTGCAAATGTAAGTAGTCAGAGAGATTCTGTACTTCAAAGGCACAGGGAAGTGGTACATATGAAAAAGTGTAAGAAAGAAGTGTCATTTCTTTGCATTTGCATGACCTTTTACAGAACACTTTTCAAGGACAGGGAATCTAAAAACTTTAGCATTAGTCAATTGATGAAAACTGTAAACTTAAATGTGAATTCTAAGTGTTCATAACTAGAGAAACTAAAAATGTTATGTCACTTGGATTAGGAGATCTGACACCAGAAAGTAGTCATTAAAATGGAAATTGTGTCACATGTGTGCAGTGTGACACACCAAGAGAACGTATCACGAAGAAAGCATGTCTGAACAGAAGCAGGATAGAAGCTTTGACAGACTTTCTACCCATTCGCTGAAGTGAGTCTGAACAAAATATTAACAGCAGGCTTATTGAGTATAATATATTAAATCCACTGTATTTATAATCATATTTATATTTACTAATTTGTAAACTATATTGTTTTTATTCTAGAACAAATATCCAGTGATTCTTCACAAATTATTTTATTTTTTATTAATATTGAATTGAAGAATGCTTCTGAGTATGTTACATTCTCAATACCTAGAGAAGACCCTACCCTGTTATTGGAACATGGATTTCAGTCCCCAGAGTTTGCTAAATCAGTAAGAAGTACCAATTACAGAAAGGTGACTTGATGAAGTATATTTCTGCTTAGGTGTCCTCTATAGGGCACAAGCACAAAATTAAGTGCCTCAGGAAGAAATGTAAACTGTTTCATGCATGCTCATTCACTTTTTATTTTGTATATTATGATATGGAGATACATCATTAGAATATCACTAAAATGCTGAAGACTGTCAGAAACAGCTAATGTATATCCTGAAGATATGAGTCTGTCACTTGACAAGGTACTTGTTATTCTGTCCCCAGAATTGCCGTTATTTTCAAAATCTTAGAACTCAATCTGATATTGATTACTTCTCAAAAAAATGGATAGTCTAAATAAATAAATAAATAAATAAATAAATAAATAAATAAATCCACTAAAATTAATGAGATGATAATGAATAATGGGTAATTTCAAAGTCTACTTTGTAATTTATTTGTTGAATCAATGTTACATGTTATCAAAAAAAATCTAGAAACATCTACCTAATGTAGCCACCTATTTCTCCTGATTTTCTCTTTTTGTTTAGAGAAGGAAAATGTCAATGAATAAACATCTGTAGCTTCATCAACAAGTCATTGTCACTAAAACTTATTGAAGAGGACATTCAGGAACATCTCTTTGCCTCTCATCTGTAAAAATGGGAACAATAATACCAACCTTATAGGATTGTAATGAGGGTGAAAATGTTAGTAGTGGTGACTGATACTTAGCAAGTATCAGTAATATTAGTTATTTTGTCATCATTATCATCAGCAGCAGCATTGCCTTTGCATGGGTTCTTCATGAAGCAGACCTGAAACAAAGGATTAGGGCAAGTGTGTGATCCCAGAGATCCAGGTGAATGATGGGGCAAGGAAGCACAAATAAGAGGCAATGCAAAATACCTTAGCAAGTTGGCTATTGTTATAGGTGATTGGTTTATTGATCCTACAGAACCACCTGGGAAGCAGTATAAACTATGCCTTGGAATCTCCTGTAGGCAGGGGAGTAAAAAGAGAGCCTATGTCTATTGGCTTCCATCCTTGATTGGTTAATATGTGGCCCCATGGAACGTTAACCCCGGATACCTCCAGGTTGTGCAGATACGGGCAGCAAGCAGATTTTAGTGGGGTCCTACCCAGCAAAACCCTGTATAAGGAGGGAGGAGACATACAGTACAGACCTATGACAAAGATCTGTCACTGTAGGAGGGTGGACAGAGCTTATGCAGGACTGTTGAGGCCCAGGGGTTGGAATAAGCCAGGCAAGGCCAAGAGAATTCTTCATGGTTCCTAGGAAATAGTTGATATCATCATCGCCATCTTCATCATCATCATCATCATCATATGTTAGCCATCCCCTACCTCTAGTTAATAGAATCTACCATTGTTTACAGAAAGAATTACAGTGGATGAATGGCCAAATTGGCTTAGGTCAGTTTTTAATATACCTTTTAACAAAGCAAATCGCTTTCAATTATATATCCTTATAAACATCTGGATAATCCCTTTTGTTCTTATTTTTCAAGTTGACAGTCTTATCTGTTCTTTCTCAGAGCCACCATTTTGGTGTTAGAATCTATTATGTCATACCTCACATATCTTTATCCTTCTTGAGTTCTCTCTTTGCTCATAGTGCCTCTGATAGTCAGTTTCAACATACTGTTACCTAATTGCATTTTATAAAATGCAAATTTCATCCTGTTAGTCTTCCACTCCAAACTCTATCTCCAGGTAAACAAAATATGACTATCCACAATACGGTCTTAAACTACTTACCAGCCTAGCTGGCTCTTCTGGTTAAGCAATGTAGTATACCCTTTGCTATCTGAACAACATTTGAACTTTTCTCCCCAGAAGCTCTGGTGTATGCTGTTCCATCTGTCACATGATCTCTGGTTCTTTGAGGAGCTAAATTCTATCTTCTTTGGACATCTCAGATATTGCCTTGTTCACAAAATATCTGAAGTTTCTCCTGGGCAGACTTTTGCATTTCGATCTAGAAAAATCTGTAAACTGCTCAAAACACTTATTATCGGTACCATTTATTTAACCATTACAGACATACTGATTTATGGCATATCTTCTGTTATTATCTGAGCTATTATTTTAATAGTTGCTCTTATCATGAAAGTTAATGAATTTAGGTCTTTTGTCTTCACAGGCAGGGCCTATGACACTTTTCTCAGTGACTCTCACAACACAGCACAGTGTGTATGTGCAGAATTTGATATTTCTGATGTTTGTGGGTTTCAGGGTTTCTCAACCCCCACACAATTGACATTTTTTTTTTTTTTAAGGCCAGGGAACCCTTGATTGACCTCACAGATTGCAAGGACTTTGTCAGTTTATAATCCCTTATTTTTTAATTTTTTACTCCTATAACACTTGGTCTTCCTAGGTGGTCTCCCATCCAAGTACTAACCAGGCCCGACCCTGCTTAGCTTCCGAGATCAGATGGGATCAGGCACGGTCAGGGTAGCATGGCTGTAAACACACTGACATTTCGTATTGCATAATTCTTTGTCATGGAGGGCTGTCTTGTGCATTACAGGATGTTTAGAAACATCCTTGGTCTCTGCATATGGTATCCAGTAGCACTTCTCAGTTTATGACGGCCCAAAATATCTCCACATGTTGCCAAATGCCCCGGGGGGATTCACCCTCACTGAGAACCAGTGGGTTACATGAAAAAAAAAAAAAAAGTGAAATTCAGCATTTAATGAAGGGTTTGTCCAAGAAAAGCACTTAGAAGCAATTTATTCCACTTAAATGTGGGTTGACTATACTTCTCTTAGATTTTATCAGAAAAGTGTCCTTGCTTTCTTTAATCGCCTACACAAGATCAAATAGTTGTCATTTCTCTGCCTTCTCCAGGCCCTCTGTCTCTCTGGGTTACCTAAGTCTTCTTCATCAAGCTACATTTCTTCCTAATTAAAACTCCCTATCATCTATGTAAAACTGTTCATTCGCAGCTGTTTTTAAAACTGGCTTGGGTGAGAATATAAAACTAATGTTTAGTTGTATCTGTTGTTCCTCACATCTAATCAATCACCAGTGTCAGCAATTTTATTTTCTAAATATCTTTCATATGCTGTAACAGTTTTCCTCAGTAGTCATATTTCAAATTAATATGATGAAATAATATAGGATCGTAGACAATTGGAGCTAAAAGTTTAGAAATCAGTGAAGATTTTACAGAAGGGGAAACAACCTCACATTTCCCAAGTTATTGCATTGTTAAGGTTATGCTCTGGCAGGAATAGTTCTCGAGTTCAAGTTTTCTGATTCCTAGTTCAACAGTCTTAAGCTATGATTTGTCTCAGGTGGTGTGATTTACAGTTCTTAGGAAGAAGCAGGACCCACAGTAGCTGGAGAGACTGCATAGAGCTGGAGGCAGAGGAACAACATGGCAGAAAACATGAGGATAGTGGTTTTATTTTTTTCATTTTAATACTAAAGAAAATTTGCTTTAATAGTGTTTTGTACCTGAATTTTCTGGAGTGTCTCCAGCTGAGGGAATAAAATGACAGTTTACCGAAGTCAGGTTTCAAAATAGTATATCAGCCACTAGCATCTTTTCTTTGTATTGTTTATAGTAAACCACTCATCTTTATTCTCACTCTATTCTACTTCTTCCAATCAGCCGTGCTCCCTCCCTCCATGTCTCTCTCTCTCTCTCTTTCTCTCTGTCTCTGTTTCTCTTCCCCATCTCCTTCTTAGTTACATTTACTCATTTTAATTAATCCTCAATTAGATTATGGGTCATTTTCTAGTTTTAAAAAGATCACTTAATATAGTTTGGGTTAAAACTGGTCTGTGGACTTGGGTTATCCTAAGTAGCTACTAGAGTGTCTCCTGGACAGAATATCACCTAATGCAAAATTTCTCTTTCATCTAAATCTATTCTCCAAAGTTTTTGATTTATATCCCTATCAGTAAGAAATATTTGAGCAAACAAGTACCTTGTGATATAAATATATTTATTTATGTCAGTAACATGTACCTTATAAGTCTGAATATTAATAAAGCTTGATCACTGACGTTTGGATATATGTTAGAAGTTCTAATATGTTCTTTGCATACCTCCATAGCCTCTCTTGCTTATCTTATGGGGTATGTGTACCCCGCACTTTAGCCCACTGCCAAGAAAACAACTTGTATTTATTTATAAGCCGATGTACTTTTACCACTGCAGTTTAGTTGTTAAATTTTCTTCAAACAATACTGTGTCTAGAATGATAAGGAGAATGCCCATGTAATGTCCTGTTTTCACTTCTTTACTGCTTATTGATATACTTGACATAACTTACCAGATGATTCTAGCATGGAGGTGAAATTATGTAGAGGGTTTGAGTAAAATCTTATCATTCTGAGTTGCTTCAGAATAAACTCATTGTTTTTCTTAAACATTCATGGACCAATTAGAAATGGCAGAACTTTTTAAATGTTTGTAATAATATTTTAGAACCTCTGTTTCTATTAATACCATTAGGGAGCAACATTCTCATTAGACACATTTTTGTGGCTGGTAGGGCTGGAAAGATTGTAGCATAATGATTTTCAGACTTGCAGCATCCATCAGTCAAGAATGAGAGAGAAAGAGAGAGAGAGAGAGGGGAGAGAGAGAGAAAGAAAGAGAGAGAGAGAGGGGTGCAAAGATACAAAAGGATACTTACTACAACATGTGTTTCAGATTTTAAAGACAATTAGCTGGAGACCTCAAACTTTCTCATTCAGCACACACAATAAAAAATAATGCTTTGTATTAGGTAAGCATTTTATGATTTATGAAAAAAAAAACTGAATTGTTTCATTTGATGTTTATACCAATCCTGTGAGGTAGCTAGGAATTATTTTCTCATTTTTTTTTTCATTCAAAAGAATTGATAAAGAGGAGATAAATGACTTAAAGTTCATCCAGCAAATCTGGGTGGAACAAACTAAATCTAGGGCTCCAGTGCTCTGAGCCTGCCTTTCTTTAAAAAAAATTGTTTTTGTTTGGTGGACCTTTAACGATTTAGTTGTCTATTTATGTAAATAAGATTTTCATGATGTTAATTATAATCGAAAAAACATTCTTAACATAAAACTATTCTGTAACCCAAGTGGAATAAACATTATTTGTAAGTTTGGGGGCTCAGCTGATTCTTCATTCCTAGGATCAGAGAGTTGGAAGGAAACTCTCACTATTATTCCTTTGAGCTCTCTTAGATTCTGGTTAAACCTATTTGCCTATCCAGTTCTTTAAACTCTCTTGGAATGAAAACGTGCAGATTTACTCATAATCTTTTTGCATTTTATAACAATAGAATGTGAATTTAAATGTACCATTTTGGCAAAATTTCTTCAACAGAACAATGACATTATAGCATGTAACAAATAATATTAGAGTGTGAAATTGAATAGGAAAGTCTTACATTACCAAAAACTCAGGATAGTATTCTGGCTGGCTTCCTAACTTGCCTGCCTTTACAAAGGTAGAATCTTCTCCTGAATAAAATTCCTAATTCACAATCTTCCTCAGACAGGGTGGCAAGTGCATATAATCACTAGAAAAATTATTATTTACTAGTATTCATTTAGAATTGCTTTAATCCTTAAATCTTCTAATCTTTAGTAATAATCTATTATTTTCTACATCATCATCTGGAATATCTATTTACTATATATGTGTTATCCTTTATTAGGGAGATCAAATAATTTAAATTCCTTCTTCACTAATTATAGAAATGGCAAACACATTAAATTTTTTTTCAGAATGCATAAAGTATGTCTGTCAATTTTTCGTGAGTTTTATTTATTATCCAGTGATGCTGATTAGAATATACCGTAGGTGCTGGTCTAATTCATAGATGTGAGAACTATGTAAACGGGGAAGTCTTCTGGTAGAATGATCTGGGAAGAAGCTGAATTTCAACAGAGTCCTGAAAACTCATCAGCATTTTCTTAAGTCAAAATTTGTTGAGCAAGAACTTGAGGTGAAAGCATGAAAATGAGAGAGTAGGTGAATCAGGGATAACAAGTAGTTTTACTTAATTTTCTCTTCTAAATAATACTTTAAACTCCTTAAAATAGGCCTAGGTATCTATCTCTAGCTTTGTAACCACACAAAATGTTCCTTTGTATTACCTTTATAAACTATTCATTATGTAAACTATCACCTTTAATTCTTACGGAAAGAAAATATGAATTGTCCCTATTATTAGGGACAATTGTGGGGCTGCTACAAAGCCCCACAAGTCTGTGTTCTCGTGCAAACCTGAGAACTATTTCTATTGAAAGAAAATGTTCCCTTCTACTTAATCTCCTAATAGAATTGATGCCACGACTCCTTGAACTGCCTGGTCATTTGGTTTTATAAATACAGGCTTAAATGTTTTCAGATATCATCCCTATAAGCTAAAACCCATGTTACATTTTACAAGCTATTTTTACTATATACCATATTCTATTTTCTATTTACCATATTATTATGTTAAAGTTCTGCAATTATTTCTTTTGAAACTGTTGAATACTATGTATTTATACTTCCTTTGGGAAGAAATGATTGGTTTTTAAATCACAAACACATTTCCACTGTTAAAAATATAAATGGAACCAGATTTGTTGTCTGGATTTTATTGGGGAAATGTGAAAACAACGTTTTTACAGTTCATGGGGTAGATAGCAAAACTCCTGTGACTTATTGCTACCTGGCCACAGCAGAGGTCTTCAGGATGCAGCAGAATCACTGCATGGTCTTGGGGTGCACTTGAAAGATGGGAGGCTTCCTCATCAAGGGTTCAACCAGGGCAATCAGTGGTTAGAGAAGAGTTTGAGGTTCTATACTTTTTGGGTTTAGGTAATATCAGAGGAGAGGAAGGTGGGAGAATTTCAGAAAGGTAGGTGGATAGGTCCTCCCGATATGTGAACAGTTACCATAAGAGCGCTAGTGATAAGGACTGAGAAAGCCCAGCCTGAGGAAGCATTTTTCTCTTTATTCAATTTGCAGCCTACTCATAGGCAGGTCCCTGATATGGCAGGTCTCATTTTATCACTCATCGAATGTGATTTGTTAGCAATAACTAACTAATGTGATTGTGACAGGGACTGAGCAGAAAAAAAAATGTTCGCAGTTTTTGGTAAATTTGCAGTATTTGGCAAATATAGCACAGGTCTTCCATGAATGGAAAGCATCCTTGTTTAGGTTCAGCTGTATAAAGAAAGTTCACTACTGCCTTCTGACTATATTAAAAATTGATGCCTGGTAAGGCGTATGGTGAGGAAAAAAACAAAGATCTTTGGTTCTATCTTCCATGCCTCAAACTGAAGGATGAGAAAATTCTGGGTACTTGTATTTCACTTTCTTCGTAGTTTGAAGTCCAGATCTGAAGAACAAAGTCTCCAGCAGGTTTTTTTGTGGTATTCATTTAGGGTCAGGGTGACCTTGTTCTCAGAGAGCTTCTGACGTATTCCATTTGACACTCCTTCCTCTGCTTTGCTGTCTCTCACCTGCCAGGAAAAGCTCTGCCTCCCCACCAAGGCAGGACCTTGAGTTTCAACCCAAGAGGATGACAGTCGGCAGCTGCTATCAAGACAAGCCAATTGCCTGCTTTGCAGAAGCTTGTCAGTAACCCCAACAAGAAAAGACTGGTCCGGAAACAACTTGCACTTGGCATGGGCTGATTATAGGAGTCATATCTCTGGAGGATTTCAATAACTTTGAAGTTCCCCACAAGAATGGTTTTTCATTCATTAGTGCAAAACAAATTACAATATATGATACTCAGAAAGCAAAATACTCAGAAAGCAAAACAGGTAAATGTGTGAAACACGTCTGGGAAAAAGCTCTTTTTCTTTTATAGCATGTATAAACATCTTCCACTTGGCAAATTGTGTTTCGTTAAAAATAGCATAGAATCACGTAATAGGAAATGAGAAAACATAGAGGAAAGTACTCTAACATGCTTTCGGAAAGTTATGAATTAAATTTTACCTCTAAGCTTAATCTGAAAATAGTTGCTTTTTTACTGATGAAAAGTCATTATATTTGTTTATCCAAACTTTTTTTTTTTTTTAAATAAAGCTATCTCTAAAGGAAGTTCCAACAAAGTTTTGGCAGGAGGCAGTTGTTCCACTTTATTGTTCTATTTCTCAGAATGTGTTGTTTTTCAATTAGAATGTCAACAAAAATACTTTTAGAACTTTAAGTCAGTCCTTTTCTGCCGTCTCTATAACAATTTTTCACTGCCTTTTTTAGTTATCATGAACGTAAATTTTTATTGATTTAAAAGGTTTTTGTTATGGGGAATTTTAAACATAAAAAGAGGAGAGAGGGTAGCAGAATGAGTCCGCATCACCACCTTTCAAGTTCTTCATGAACTCCTCTTCATCCGCAGCCATCACTTCCACTTCTCTCTACCGGATTATTTTAAAACCATCACCAAATGTAATATATACTTTGTATTTATTTCAGTATATATCTGTAAAAGATAAAGACTATTTAATGCAGTGGTAACATAATTAGCACACCTAAAATATTAGTTATATTCTAAATATCAAATATCCATTCAGTGTATAAATTTTCCCAGTTGTCTTATAATTTTTAAATTGATATGCCTGAAGATGGAAACTTCTAGGTATGTTAGGTAGTTAGTCAGGCATAAGCAACAGGAGCTAAAGCCTTGCTCTGTAACCATAGAAATTTCCCTCGAAGACCATTCCTTAAGGACTTCCCAGAAACACCACCCTTTAAGGGTTATAAATTAGCCCAAATCCTAGAGCACAAATGCCATAAAAGCTGCTGGCTAAACCAGCTACAAACACATGCTCAGAAAGTACTGCCCGTAACTTCAGCCTCATTATACCATCATTATCATCTCATGACTATGCCTGGAAGTTCTAATTATAACAGACTGAATTCTGGGTAAGCACCTGCGCAGTAGGCAAAGTTATATAGCAGCCAACTGTCAGTCAAGGTGACCTCACATACGGATCATCTAGGACCCATCATAGCCCAAATATAAACAGACCTTCCCATTTCTGCATTGTTACAGCTCTTCTGGCTGAAAACTCATCCTTCTCTTTGGGGTGTACTATCTTATATCTTTACATACTAAATTTCACAGGGCTGCAGCCTTCCTTAGCACGGCCTGTCTCCTTCTAAAATGTACTTCAATAAATCTTACTTTTTCTCAATAAATAAATAAATAAATAAATAAATAAAGTGAAGAGCCTGAATCAGTGTTTAGACAAGGTCCACACATTGTGTTTGTGGAGATGTACTCTGCTCTGTCTCGTCAGTCTTTTAATCTTTAGGCTTGCTTGCCCTCTGTCTCTTTTTCCCTTAGAGTTTATTTTTTGAAGACACTGATCGCATTGTCCTTTGGAGTTTGCCACATGCTAGATAATATTAATTGCGTCCCCGTTGGATCGCATAAGTTCCTCCGTCTCCTATAATTCTTGAAAATTTTTAGTTGTATCTAGAGGCTCGATTTGACTCAGATTTGATTTTCTGGCAAGATCACTTCAGAGGTGGTGTTGTATACTTATATCACACACAGGAGGCGCATAATTCCGATGGTTTCTCTTTGTGTTATTAGCAGTCATTGATAATCATTTCTTAGACTCATTTTAGATGGACAGTCTTCTAATTCCACCAATTATTCTTTATTTCTGGTTATGTATTGAAGGTAGACACATAGAGATATTCAAGATAGAGGTATTCGAATCCCTTTATATATCTCATTATACTGAATATATATCCAGCATATATAGAGATAGAGATATATGAAGGGATTTGTTAGAGTGATTTGACCTTATGTAGTTGTAAGAGCTGTTCAAACAGTCTCTGAAAAGTGGTTATCTTTGTGTTTTACATTGAAGCTTGAAGTCCATGGCTCAGGCAGTTGGGAAGGAAAGAAGGATGCAAAGTGGAGGAGAGCAAGAACAGCATATACTAGAATATATAAGCATGATCAGTGAGTTCATGGTGCCTTTGACCTTGATGGTATGACTCTCTTGAAGAAACCAGTTGGTCAGAGAGGTGTACTCACATGGTTGGTCCTGGGATCAAAAAAGCTAAAGGCTATGCTAGGAGAAAGTGGAGCAATTGCAGGTCTGACTTTTGCCTCATGTCAACGAGGAGAACCAGCAGATAAATGAAAATAGATGAGAATTACAAAATGGCTGCTGCTTTACTTTTGTCCTCTAAATCTTCTATAAGAATCTCTCTTGAGACCCAACCTAATTAGAACATATAGTAAAGAAATTCTGGGAAATACAGTTTAGTCTAGCCATGTTGATACATGACAAAACCACAACATCCAAATTGAAATGTTTAGTAGATAGTTGGATATATGAGGTGGAACTTGGGAAAAATAAATGAGGAAGTTGTTAGTTACATAGATGATTTTTAAAGGCTTGAGACTGAGTGTAATTACCCAGGGAATGAGATTAGGAAGAGAAGGGAATAGGTCTAAGGATTTATGCCTGGTGCTTTCCAATTTTAGGAGACTGGTGAGAAGAGGAAGTATAAGAATGAACAGTGAGACATATGATGAGTGGAGTAGCAGGAAAACCGAGAGAGCAGGGTATCCTAGAAGCTTCATGAAGAAAGTATTTTGAGGAGGGAGAGACCAATTGCATCAAATCCTGCTGATAGAACAAATATGATGAAGACTGAGCATTGAATTTCTAATAACCTAAGGAGAGTATATAAAGAGATCCAAGACTAGTCAAGTGGATCCAAGTAGTTACTTTCACCTTAAGAGGTTGAGCAGGAGAAGAAGGCTGGGAAAGTGTGACAGGTGAGGGAAGAGGAAAATCAGAGAAGAATGTATTCAAGAAGAAATGGCAGTGAAGAAATACACACAATTTCTTGGTGGTGTGCTAGTTTTGATCTTCCTGAAAGCAGAGCCCAAGACTAACACTTGGGTGCATGTAGTTTATTTTTAGGAGTTGACCTCATGAAACTGAATTGATAGAGGAGAAAGACAAAAAATGGGAAGAAATTAATAAAATGTATTCTGTGCCGGTTATCACTCCAAGGCTTCTCGTAGAAAGCTCTTTAGAATTTTCCCTCCAAATAAATGGAGACGCTCTAGAATTTTGCCCTGATTAGTTAAGAATTGTCACCAGATGGGGTATTACTTTGCTAGGGCTACTCATAATACAGTACCACAGACTGGAAGGCTTAACCAACAGAAATTATTTTTTTCACAGTTCTGAAGGCTAGAAATCTGAGATCAAGGTGTAGATAGCATTAGTTCCTTCTGAGGGCCTTGAGGGAAGGATCTGTTCCAAGCCTCTCTTCTTGGCTTGTGGATGGCTGCCTTCTCCCTGTGTCCTTACAACATCTTCTCTTCATACATGTCTGTGTCCAAATTTACTTTTCTCATAGGGACACCAGTCCTATTAAATAAGGGCCCATTCTGATGACCTCGTTTTAACTTGATTATCTCTATGAAGATCCTGTTTCCAAACACAGTCAGATTCTGAGATATTGAGGGTTAGAACATTAACATATAAATGTTTTGGGCAGACGCAATTTAACCCATAACTGGTAGTGTTAACCTTCCTATCCTTCTAGGATATCTTATGGTAGAGTTGAGCAAATTTCCCTGGATCAGTGAAAGACCTCTTGAAGAATATCTGATCAACTCAGTAAGAGCTTGAGATGGAATTCTGTGAGAGCATGTGAGAATTGTTCACCACAACTGCCACCGAATTAGAAACAGGCCCAGGGGACATGGTTCAGGGTACTCAGGACATTTGCAGTATGTACTGGTATCACTGTAAATTATGATTACTAACCTGACATGGACGCTTACCATCTTGCAAAGTTGGCTAGTAATGTACACTTTCTTATCAAATCACTTTTCACCTCTGCTGAGCATCTATTTCATCTCTTCTCTCTTCTAATCTCCAGCACTTCTTTCTTCAACTTTAATCCTAGTTGATGAACTTGCTCCTGATTTCACTGAGAAAATCAAGGAGTCAGAAGAGGACTTCCACAAGTCCATCCACACCCTGTCATGATGCCCAGCTAGTCTAACTTCTCTCCTGCTACTTGGATGTCTGTGCTGCTAGCTAATGTCAGCCCATCAACTATCTCCTGTATCCTCTTCCTTGGTCTAGGATATTTCTTTAGTCTCTCATATCTTCACCCTCACTTCTTTAACATTAGTTTTTCCCTGGCTATTTAATCTATTCCATTAGCATACAACAAACTATTATTTCTCTTGAATTCAACTTCCCCATTGTACTACTATCCTATGTTTATCTCTTTTTATAGCAAAACTTCTTAGGATAGCTGTCTCCACTTTCTGTGTCCAATTACTCCCCAGTGGTCTCAATTGACTCCTTGCCAATCGGGCTTTCACCAGCCTATCTACAGTCTCTAGTCCATCAGTGTGTGTTGCTGAACCCAGGTTCAGTGCTCACTCCTCATTTGTCTTGATGTATCTGTAGCATCTGATGTGCTGATGACTCTCTCCCACTGAAACACTTACCTCACTTTGATTTAAAGTGACTACACTCACCTCTTCTGCTACCTGGGTGACTGCTCCCTCTCAGTCTCTGTTGCTCATTTCTTCCTATCTTCCCAAACTTATATTCAGCTCAACCCTCTTTCCCATACTCCAGACTCATATCTATATCTCCACTTAGATAATTAATAAGCATCTCAAACTTAATTTACCCAAAATGGAGATCTAGAAAATTCTCCACCAAACCTTCTCTTTCACAGTTTTTAACACTTTAGTAAATCTTATTTTTCCATAGCAACTCTGGAGTTATCTTTAACTCTCATTTTCTCTCATATCCCACAATCCAATCCTTCAGTAAATCCTGTCACTTTTACCTCTAAAAATATATCTAGAGTCCAACCACTTCTTTCCACTTCCACACTACCGTGGTTTCCAAGCCACCATCATCTCTTTCTTGGATTGCTGTAATAGTACCCTCATGGTCTCCCTTAGTTTGCATTCATCCCTCTTCAGCTTATTCACAACAAAGCAGCAGGAGTGACTTTGTTAAATACAATCAGATCCAATCTCTCTACTACTTAAAGTCTTCTAGTGTTTTTTTTTTTTTTTTTCACTTAGAACAAAAGGTAAGAAGTACTTACTGTGGCTTGACCTTCAGTTTCCTCACTAACCTTATCTCTTACATCCTTTTCCCATCTTACTTCACCTTTTCATAGTGGCATTCTTGCTTTTGCTTAAACATACCCATCACACTTATGCCTTAGGGCCTTTATGTTTTCT
>NW_006433378.1:11003119-11004225 GCF_000325575.1 Pteropus alecto | reverse complement strand
TTCTTTTCTCAGGCCTTTGTTCTTATGCCACCTTTTACAGAGGCCTCTCCTGATCTTCCTATCTAAAATTTCGAGCTCCCTTTCAATATTTCTTATTTTTCTTTTCTGGTTTATATTTATTCTCAACTCATCACTATCTAGCATAGCATCTATTTTACTTATGGATATTGTTGATTTTTGGTTTCCTATGACAGTGTAAACTCCATGAGAGTGGGGATATTTGTCTGTTTTTTTTTTTTTTTTAACTTCTGCATCTCCAACACTAGGACCAAGGCTTGCATGATTCTAGCCAGTTGATCTCTTGTTCTAAGTGATACACTTTTCTTGGCCCATTGACTCACAAGTCAAGTCAATATGCTCTATATTATTATTTTTACTATGACATGGAATTAAAAAAGCCCAAACAGGAAAAGGAATGTTTTTCAGAACTTAACTAACACGAGTTCAGGGGACTGAGAAACTAGTAAATAAATCAAGATATTGGCTTTGAAACCATGCTGGTTGAGTATTTTCTGGAGCACTCTATATGTTAGCAATATTTTAAGGTCAAATAATACATTTGAGAATTAAAATTCATAGAATTTTAGCTTGCTGTCTGGCCTTGGTTTCTTTTTGTAGAAAATATAGAAACTGACAAAAGATAAGTCAGAGATACACTTTTCTAATGGTAAGAGAAAATGATTGAGAGATTGTTTTATAAAGAAGGAAAGTAATAAGAGTTAAAAAGCAAGAAAAGAATTGTAATATGTGAGAAAGGACGTTCACAACAATTGAGAAAAAGGTATGCAAATAAAAAAATGGCAAAGAATAAGAATAAATAAGAAAGCTGAATTATCAATGGCTAATTCTTAAAAAAATGATCATTATCTCTAATCTAGCTCTTATGAACTTGTTTTCCAGTTTAGAGTGCCTGCCATTCCTTTCTTTCTCTCCAGTTAATTACTTCCAACTCCCAACCTATCCTTATTGGTATTAATATTTATTCTTGAAAGTTCATCCCAAATTGTCCAAGAACCCTGAGGGTGGACTCAATCCTAAAGGTGTAAATCTTGCTTCCAAAGGCCAAATGGGAGGAATTGGTAACCTGCTCTGTCCAGACACCATTC
>NW_006433378.1:10994581-11003107 GCF_000325575.1 Pteropus alecto | reverse complement strand
GCTGCGCTCTGCAGCTGCCATCGAAGACTGATTCTGCTCATTCTGAAGAACGCAGCTGAGTTTTGATGCTCTACATCTCTCACCAACTTTATCATGTCCTTCACTTTGGCTGCATAGGAATATGTATTTCTGATCTTGAACAGGATATCTTGCCTGGGCTATTATTGGACTTGGAGAAATGTCAGACTTTAATCTGACATTTCTGTTAGGCCAGACCAACTATTTTCCTATTACAATCAGTTCGTAGCGCTCTGCATCGAGCCTGGATTCCTAGTGTAAACTCCCCTTCCCTTCTTTTAAATTCTAATACGGGATTTTTTCCTTCGGTTTCTTTTCTTGCTACCTGATGTTAAATTAAGCAATTTTTGTTCATTCTAGCAATTTTACCTTATTTTGGATCTTAGAAAGTATAGTTTGTGTTCTCAGTATCTTTCCCTTTCTATGTCACTTTGCTGCTATGGAAATTGATCCATAACTCTTATTGAGATGTGTGTGTGTTGGGGGGGTGCGGATTGAGGATGATGACATGAGCTCAACTTTTTATATTCAGGGCTAAAGCAGACTTAAAAATCAAATAAAAATTTATATCTATTTGCCTTAATCTTGTACAATTAACATGGTTCACTCAGGTGATAACATCTCTGAACAAAGAAAATCTGTTCCAGTATTCTCTACCTGCCTTATCAGGGATCAATTTATATTAGTAATGAAAAAGAAGCAATAAAACATGCAAAGTGACAAATATCTTGGAAAATATTACCCACAATTGGAAAGGCTTTGAAGCTACAGATATCCTACTGGTTTGAGTGCAACTTGATACAAATATTTGTGTGGGTATTAATATTAAACAGTATATCATTTATCTCTTACTGCATAGCAAACTACCCTAAAATTCAATAGCTTAAAATAATAAGCATTTATTCTTCCTCATAAGTCTACAAGTTGTCTGGGAAGTTCTGCTAGTCTTGGCTAGTTTTAGTCACATATCTGCAGTCAGCTGGGGTCAGGTAGGTAGCTCTATTGATCTTGGCTGTGTCCTCTCACATCTCTGAGATTGGCTAACTGCAGGCTTGTCTAGGATGGCTTTGCCTGGGATAAATGGACTCTCCTCTCCTCACTTAGCAGGCTGGAACGGGCTTTTCACATGTGGTGGCAGGATTCTAAGAGAGTGAGAAGAAGCATGAAAAGTCTTTTGAGACCCAGGCTTGGAATTTACAAAGTTCCTTCTGCCAAATTATATTGACCAAACAAGTCATAAGTTTAACCTAAATTCAAGGGGTGAAGAAATAGCTTTCACTTTTAAATGAAAGGTGCTGCATAGTCACGTTGCAAATGCATGTGTAATAAGAGTCTGACTCATTTTTTGATGTTAAACTGCTGGCATCTTTTTTTGGCTGGCAGCTTTTAATCCTCACTCATCCCTTTTCCCTTTCTGCCCTACATCTGAGTAAACTAATAAGAAAGCCTGGGTGCATCATCCTTTGGAGCCAGTGGGAAGTTCAAACCATTTCAAACCCCTGTTCATGCAGGAACCTTTACCCCAGTACCACCTTTTAAACATCATAAAACCTCAAGCTAGATTGTTTTCCTGCTTTCTCAAAGCCATGTTTGAATAAGTATGGGAGACATGCTCTGCTCTCCCCTAAAATTCTCATTATCTAAGTGATACATCTTTTCATTCCCGCTTGGTGTGTGTGTGGCATCATGAGTCTTGAAACCAAAGTCAAATTTGGTGTCCATCCTGAGTGGCATGACAGTGTGAATACAGGTAAATGTGCAGAAATGCAGCCATTTGTGAAACTGATCACAATCAGCATCTGCCACAGTATGTCAGTCACAAACAAACCTCCAATCTCAGTATTTTATAAAAGACAAAGGTATATTTCTTGCTGATGTTAATGTCTCCTCATTCTCCTTGTCCTCTTTCCCCTCCTTCCTCTTCTCCTCCTCCTCCATCTTCCTCTTTTTTTTCTCCTCTTTCTTCCCCTCACCCTCCTCTTTCTCCTTCTCCTTTGTGGTCTTTATTCTATTCCTGTTGGTGTGGCTATGGCAATGGCTACTGATGCCACCTCAGAAGGTTGGTAGGTACTATTTACATGGCTTTATTGCGTGGGTCCTTTGCATTCTGGAATCCAAGATGATGAAACAGTCCTTATCTGGGACTGTTTCTAATGCAGTTCTAATGTCAAAGGAAAAAGAGCACAAGAGCTGTGGCAAAAACGCATTGACTTTTAAAACTTCTACTTGAATGTGGTATGAGTCACACCTTCTTATAGGCAAATGGCCAAAGCCAGGCAAATGTTCATGCTCAATGGCAATGGGACAAGAATTTATACTCCTTCCACAAAGGGCATCATAAATCACATGGAAATGGATGAATAATTTTCTTAATGGAAGGGAGGAGATTAATTGGGAATGATAATATAATCTACCCAGAAACTTTTATACTAAGGTCAAAGATTTAAAATTTTCCTTAGTTTTTGATCTGCTATTTTTTTTTTTATCTAGGAACTTAACCTAAGCAAATAAGATGTTCAAAAAAATGGAGCTATGAGGAGGATCATCGCAGCCTTGTGCAAGAGACACTCCCATTAAAGGGAAATTATTAACATATTATATATTGTTATGATACTCTATTTATTCATTAAAATAATATTATAGAAGAACAGTTAATAATATAGGAAAATGTTCACAGTATTGTTATGGTATAAGTTTATATAGAGAGTATATACCAAAAGGCTTGTTTGCTTTTAGAAAGTTTTAATTGTGGTAAAAAAAACTCCCAAATAACATAAATTTTACCATCTTAACTATTTTTAAGTGTTTTAGCTTATTCGTATTTAAGAAATAATTATTTATATAGCTATGTATTGGGAAAATACCAGAAGAAACATATTTAAACATTTATAGAAATATTTCTGTGTTAGGTAAACTTTATTTTCTACTATATACTTACTTTTATCTACTAAAATTTTAAAAAGAACATGCAGCTTTTACAGTATAGAAAATAAAAAAGGAGTGGTGAAAATTTGAACTATTTTTGATGTAAAGAAATATAGAAATGCAATTTTTTTAAGTGAACACGTGTTGATAAATAAGAGTACAAGCAATAGTATTTGCACAGATTGAATTTGACACTCAGATTGTGATCTTCTAAAAATGTTAGTGGTTTGGTGATTTTCTTCTCATTCACACTGACTTGGTTAACACTAATCAAAATGTCCCAAAGCACACTGTTGGAATACCTTCGAGTTAGAGTTTAGACAGTTAGCATCCCTTGATATAGGAAGGAATGTATGACCATTCTAGGTCCTCGATTTTCATAATCTAGACTATTTTCCCCAAAAGTAGAAGAAAAATGTAAAAACACTTTTTATTAACATTCAGTTGGATTTATAATATCCAGCTATTATACAGCCCCTCTTTGGTGTGTCAGCAGCTGGAAAGCAAGAGCTGTATCTGACATATACTATGTCAGAAGCTCTGAATGGATCTGCATCCCTGAAATATGGTGCTGGTGACTGATGGCCAAGATCTCAGCAAGGTGACAGCAAAAGAGATCATCAACGGTCTTAAACAGTGTGTTGTTAAAAGGAACAATGATTGTCATTTTCCATTGCTTTGTCAATAGTTAGGGACTTTTAAAAATTAATTCACACATTCCTCCCATGTACCTACATGGTTTGATTACATCTAATACATTACTGGGTAATTAAGTGGAATGTTTGGATTAGGGTTGCAGAAACTTTGCAAATTATTTCTCTCTCTCTTAAATGTCAAATCAATGTAGTTTTAAATTAGTAAAATAAACATATAGTATATTTATAATAAATGTAGATATGATGCTATTGCACTAAATTGACAGGAGGAAAAGGCAGAATATAGACACTAACTCAATATTACAGATTATGCTATTATGGTTGCTTTAGTGTAGGGAGCAGATGGCCTGCGATGTATGATGTTTCCTGGGGCATCAGTATGTTATTTTTCATACTAATTATTCTAAGTTTTAGGATTAGAGTCCCTATTTAAGAAGAAAGGAGTATAAAACACGTGATTTCAATTGGTCTACCAGTGGTGATTGTATAAAAATAATTGCTAAAAGAAGAAACTTCTTTTATTTAGAAAATTGTTCATGTTCTCAATCTTTGAGTCATTTTGTCTTAAAAAGGTCAGGTTATTCTGTGAAATGATGGGGAGAATTTTATTTGCTGTGTTTTCCTTTAAGCCTCAGAATAAATTCTTCAAACAAAGGCTTATATGGGAGTCTAGTTTATTACATGGAGCTGCTATGCCTGGGGCAGTAATGTAGGAGAGGGGATTGGAGTCCTGTTTATCTGGCATTCTTGATCCAGTTCTCTTTGTTGGTCCTGAAGCATCTCCAGAGATCTCCTGGGTTCCAGGAGAAGCCAGTTTTAACCACTAATTTGAAGTATAAAATAGCATAGCTTTGCTCTTAGGACCATATTCACATATGGTCCCTTCTACCATCAACACTTTAAAAAATAACCCTGCTAAGACCCTGCAAACTTCTAAACGATGTTCAGCTTTCAAGAGTTTACAATTTCTACCAAGGAAATGTTTGAATTTCAACATTTGCATTAAAATGATTGAGCAATCACATTTTCATAAGGAACATCTGTTGGAGTTAAATTTAACATGGCTTTACCTGTAATTATGGCCACAAAAGACTTATTCAGACACTTGCACATTGGGTTTAACATGCCACGTGCACCAGTCTCATATTTTAATATGAGCGAAGACAATCTGCAGCTCAGTAACGTGGAACCAAAGGTTACAAAGTCCAGGTAATATGAGAAATAGAGGACATAATTTTTTATGTATGGAAAGAGGCAGATTACCTAGAGTTTACAGGCAGAACAAAGAAAGCTTTGAGACTTACATGATGCAGTTATTAAAGGAAGCAGTAAATGTTTAGAACTAAGCTATGTGCAGGAGAGGACAGCAGAAATGTGATTGAATTCCTTCAAGGTTTTGATCTTCGTGAAACCCAATTCTACATCAATTATCTTATGCTAAAACCAATAAGCTAGTAGGTGTGCGGGGCCGTACACAATTTGTGGTGTCCAGTGCCAAATGAAAATGTGAGTCTCCTTGTTAAAAAAATCAGGAAAAAAAAGGCCTACTAAAGGTAGTATTTGTCTTTCCTTTCATGGTTTTTCTCTGACTTATCATGATGAATTTTATTTGTTATTTAATGTCATTCTAAGTAAAGAAAAAATAAAGTTTGAATTATTAGCAGACTTTCACTGTTAATTTTTATTTCATGTGATAGCAGTTTTAATGCAAATTTCAGAGCATTTAACTCTTACGCAGAATCATCCAAATTACCCAATTCATATTTTGTAGTTCAAACATGTATATATATTTTATTTCTACCAGAACAGTAGAAACACTACCCAAAACTAACTCAACTGTTGCTATGTCATTTTTTGATATGTGCACATTCTACCAATACCCTCAACCTTCAGTTTACCAATAACTAAGAAAAGATGGAAAAGAAAAAGTACTATGGATTATCCTATCTTTCTCTTTCCATGCAATCATTTTCAGCATAAATGATTGGTTAACTCAGGGAAGTAATATGTGTAAGAAAGGATGCGATGGTGTTCCTTTGACATTTCTATTTTTGAGAACACTATTTCCTGCTTTAGGCTTTTGAAATACATTCTGGTTTGAATGTAGCATGGCTTCTCAGGATGTTGACATCCCCACATAGTCATAAAGGGAACATGCTTTTCTTGGGCTCTCTTTGAGTCTTGTTGAATTCTCACACATATCTTGAGTCCACCAGATTTCTCTCCTTAGTGGTATCTTGGATGCTATTTGCAAATGGCAAAGGAATCTAAGTAATAATTACCTAGGTTATTATTACTACTGTTACTACTACTATTGTTATTGTTTTAACCTGTTAATTACCTAGGTAATTATTATTACTCTTACTATTATTGCTGTTGTTTTAATCTGTAACACAATACTAAGTCAAAATATCTGCTATAACTGCTATAACAAAATACCACAGACTGGGTAGCTTATAAACAGCAAACATTTATTTCTCGCAGGTCTGGAGGCTCGTAAGTCCAAGGTCATGGCATCTGCAGATTCATTGCCTGGTGAAAGCCTGCCTTGTAGTTTACAGATGGCCGTCTTTTCCCTGAGGCCTCACATGGTGGGAGGAGCAAGAGAGCTTTCTCCAACCTTTTTCATAAGGGCATTAGTCTGTAGCCCTCATGACCTAACCACATCCAAAAGGCCCTGCCTCCTAATACCATCACCTTGCAGGTGAGGGTTTCAACCTGCAAGGTGAATTTTGGGGAGATCACAAACTTTTAGACCCTAGTAGTGATAGAATACCCTCACATTGTGTAGGCTGTGTTCTCCAATGCTTTTCATGTTGGGCTTGTCCCTGCCTTTAGTTTCTTCTCTGCTGAGCAGTGTCTGTTTGTTTGCTATGCTCATTCTGGCTGACTCATTGGTCAAAGAAGAGAGAGAATCAGTGGAAGGTGGATGCGACTTCCCCGGAAATACCATTCCCTTTCCCCTTGCCTGGTTTTCTTTCTTGTTAGTCTAACCACTTAGTTATATTTAGGTCTTTCCATCCTGTTTAAAGTTCTTCTGTCACCTAGAGAACATGATGTTCTAGAAATGTGGCTCTAAGAGTGTGGCTCTAAACAATAAGCCTTTTGTTTTCTTGATATTTTAGTTTTTAATGTTCTTTGGATTAACTTTTTACAGTAGGCTGAAGAGTGGTCCCCCCCAAGATGTCTATGTCCTAATAGCTGGAACCTGTGAATAAGTCACTTTACATGGTAAAATGAACTTTGTTGATGTGCTCAAATTAAGAAAAAAATTAACAAATAACAAGTGCTGGTGAGGATGTAGAGAAAGGGTACCCTTGTACACTGTTGGTGGGACTGTAAATTGGTGCAGCCCTTATGGAAAATAGTATGAAGATTTCTCAAATAATTAAACATAGAGCTGCCATACAACCCAGCAATACCACTTCTGGGTATTTATTCAAAGAAAACAAAAGCACCAATTTGAAAAGATATATGCATCCCTATGTTCATTGTAGTATTATTTATAATAGGCAATATATGGACTCAACCCAAGTATCCATCAATAGATGAATGGATAGAGAAGAAGTGATATATATATATACTCAATGGAATATTACCGAGCAATAAAAAAGAATGAAATCTTGCCATTTGCGACAACAGGGATAGACCTAGAGGGTATTATGCTAAGTGATATGTTAGAGAAAGACAAATATATGATTTCACGTATATGTAGAATCCAACAAAACAAATGAACAAACAAAACAAGACAGAAACAGACTCATAGATACAGAGAACAAGTTGATGGTTTCCAAAGATGAGGGAGATGGAGGAGATTGGGGAAAATTAAAAAAAATAAAAAGAATTTTCACATAGAGCAATTATCCTGAATTATCTGAGTAGGTCCAATGTAATCACAAGGGTCCTTATAAGAGGGAGGCAGCAGTTGATAATGAGAAGAGAAAATTTGGAAGTAAATGTTAGAGCAGAGGGAAAACACTACACTGCTGACATTGAAAATGAAGGAAGGAGCCACGAGCCAAGGAATATAGGTTTCCTCTAGCAACTGGAAAAGAAAATGAAACATATTCTTTCTTAGAGTCTCTGGAAGGAATCAGTCCTGCTGATAACTTGATTTTAGCCAATGAAACTGATATTAGATTTCTGAACTCTAGAACTGTAAGATAAGAAATGTGTGCTGTTTTAAACCACTGTTTGTGGTAATGTAGTAGCTATGAGAACCTGATAATCTGCTCTTCTTAATGGTTTTGGTAATTAAAATATTTCCTTCAATAGATGGATTATTCTACCAAATAAAATAAGCCCTCATGTTATGATAATAAGGAGAATTTTGATCTTAGTGATTGAGTGAAATCGATCTTATTTTATATAATTTAGTGAAATTGATCTTATTTTATATAATACCATTAGACCAGATTAATATACCAGAAGGGTATATTAATATGCCAGAAGGGTATATTAATCTGGTCTAATGGTATTATATAAAATAAGATCAATTTCACTAAATTCTTTAAAAATTGTAGAACACAGTTGATGATTAAAGTAAGGAATTCATTTTAGTCTATTACCTAATGTTAATATATTGATTATAAACTATGACCAAGAAGGTGCGTATGATACAAAGAGCAATACTTGACTTCATGGAGTTTATAATCTGGTGAAATAAAAAATGCACAAATAACTGTAGTACGAATCAAAATATGAGTGCCATGAGAGATATAATATGATATTGGAGATTAATGTAGGACACTTCTAAAAGGAGCCTGGGAGGGTAAAGAATTCCAGGTTGAACAATTTCCATGTTCATATGTTGACGTGATTGAATTCATTGAGAATGAAAAAAGTTTTGAATGGTAGAAAGTATGAAAGAAGAGGAAAATGAATGATTACTGCTGCAAATCCAAAAGAGAGTTAATAATTTAAAATT
>NW_006433378.1:10972934-10994550 GCF_000325575.1 Pteropus alecto | reverse complement strand
TTTAAAAAGTGGTCTGCAAAGAAGAATAATGAGTGAACATGTGCTTGATCAAATATAAAATATATAACAAGGTTGCATTAATTAAAATGTATGGATTTACAAAATGACCAGGCAGACTAATAATTGGAACAAAATACATAGTCCAGAAATAGATTTGAGTAAATATAACAAGTTAGCATATGGTGGTGAAGGTTTTAAGGATCAGCAGGAGAGATGGATTTTTCAATGTATAACGTTGCAGCAACCTTGTAAAATTGTTAATTTTTTACATTTGTTAAAAACCAGGCTAACCTTATAAAATTAATAAAGCCCAATATTTTCCTTTCTCTATGTATCAAAATTTGCAAATGACCCAGAGGTTTAAGTATAAAAATAAAATTATAAAAAAAAATTAAATAAAAGTAGTGAATATTTTGATAACTCTTCAGATAGGTGGTTCTTTATCAACATGAAAACAAATTCAAAACTTAAAGGAGATTAGTAGTGTTGATTCTCTCTAAAATATTTTCTAAAAAGTGAGAAGTGAGAGAGATGGAAGAACATTAACTAAAATGTTAGTAATCACTTCTGGAGAGTGGGATTTTGAATCATTTTTACTATCATGTGTCTATTTTTCTGTATTTTTTTTTACAAGTAAACTAATTTTTAATATTGCTAAAAGATAAAAGGTGTTCATTATTTGGAGGTGTTTTGAATACAAGAATTTGGGGTGAAATGAGTCATTACTTGGCACTGCTTTGTGAGCCTATGTGTTAAAGTAGGAAAATAAGTTATGAAGTATACTAAATATTAAGGACTGAATAAAGCAGGTAGGTGGTCTATGAGCTTTTAAGATGCTGGTGAGAAACTAATTAAAGGGACTATCTGCAAACTTCAGGGCAGACTGGGAGATAAAGCAATGCAGAGAGACAGCTGACTGGGTAGGCAGGGAGTGGAAGAAATCGAGCCTGTGAGGAAAAGGACAATCGAATCATTAGGGCGGGCCTGATGGCAGGACAGGGGAAATCCTGAGTTTTGGATTTCAGAAATTAAAAAATTCAGAATGATGGTCAGATACAAGGAATAAATGTTTCTCATAAGGAGTAGAAGTAGGTTGAAATGAGTGTAATTTGAGTTGTTCAGGGTGACAGTTGTCACCCAATACTTTTATAGAAAGGACTCTTTGAGGAAAAAACTAAGAATGCTCTTAAAAGTGTAAAGAATTAGAACTCTATGTATTATTATATAGTATGTAGTATTATATATTATTTGTTAATATCAATGATATAATTATCTTAAAAAGGTAATGACATTAATAAAATTTAAACCATTGCACAAAGCCTGTATTTATACAATTTGTAAATTGTCTCTTAATCTTGCCTTGACTATCTCATCCCATTTTTTATTTCTTAAGTAACATTTAACTTTACTTCTGGACTCCTATTGACAATATTATTATTTTTTTTTGAAGAAACGTGCACATTTAAAAAATAAAGTTACACAGTCTTGGCACCTGTTTAGTGTATTTTAAATGATTAGTTTTAATGTGATCAGCACTATTTGGTGACCTCTATGATTTATATTAGTTGAAATATAGTTTTATGGTTTAATAAAAGATCCACTGAAATAAATCTGAAGGGAAGTATTGAATTTGTTTATACGTCTATGGTAGAGAAGGGTATAAATGAATCTTACAAAAATTAACAACCTTTCTCTGCTGATGGTTCACCATCCCTGCCAACCTCTCATAAAACTCAATTTTTATATCAGAAGATCTTTATATTCTGATGTTGGCTTTCATTACATTTTTATATGATTGCCTATTTATGACCCTCTTTCAACTATTATCCTCTGTTAAAGACAAAAAGTTGGTCTTATTATCTTTTTTTTAATGCTCAGTGAGGTTAACTGATTAGAACAAGGATACATACAAAAATAATAAATAGTATTTGCTTAGAGTTAAAAATGCAACATAAGTTCATTCCACAGAACCACATTTTGAAAATGCTTTGCATGTAAATGTAAATATAGTTTTTTCTAATTCTGGTGAGTCGAGACATTTAATGAAAGGTTAGATGAATAAGCCACAGACCTTTAAAAGCAAATAGTTTTATTGACATAATTTCTTCAGTTTGGCGAGAAGTCAGTTTTAATTCTTAATATCAAAGAGTTTTTATTTGGAATTTTCCTCTTTTTTAAATTTAATGATAGTTGAGACAGCATATTCTGTAAAAACTTGAAAGGGCTAATTGGAATTATTTAGGCATTGTTCTAAATTTTCTATTCAAAATTTTCTATTAAAATCTCCAAATAAACTTGATTCAAAGGAGACTTTTCTATAGTTGGAAATTTTCGCATACTCGAGGCTCTTTAAATGCCACATATACACTTTACAACATTGTTCCATCTTAATTTTGTTTGCAAATATTTTCTATTTGTAAAACTGAACTGCTAACACACCCAGTGATGTTCACTTGTTGTGAACTGAGTTATATCCCCCTCCAAATTCATATGTTGATGTCCCATCCCCTAGTACTTCAGAATGTAACTGCATTTGGAGATAGGACCTTTAAAGAGATAATTAAAGTTAAATCAGGTCAGACAGGTGGACCGTAATCTATGTGACTGTATCTGGAGATTGGGCCTTTGGAGAGGTGATTAAGTTAAAATGAGGCCAATGGAGAGGATGGGGCTCTAACCCAATGTTCGTAGTGTCTTTATAAGGAGAGGAGGAAACCCTAGGGGTGCACATGCACAGAGGAAAGGCTATGTGAGGACACAGTGAGAAGGTGACCATCTGTAAGCCAAGGAGAGAGGCATCAGGAGAAACCAAACCTATGCACACTTTGATATTGGACTTTCAGGCTTCAGAACTATGAGAAATGGGATTTCTGTTGGTTAAGCCACACAGTCTATGGAATTTTGTTATGGCAGGCCTAGCTGACTAATATATTCACTAAAAGATGACTCTCCCCCCCTAGAATATTCTACAAGATTGAAACTTCAGGTTTTTAAATTAATCAGTGCTTTATTATGTCACTGCTCTAAGGCGAATGGAAAGTTAGATTTCCTGGACCTCTTGTGTAATGAGGGCCTGCGTTACCAGTTCTGGAACATTTAATTGTTGGCGTAAGAACCTCCAGAATTTCCTCTGCCCAGGTGATTGTGGAAACACGAGGTAGGATTGCTCCCTGAGTACCTATACACTTTTATATAAAAACTTTCATTCTTTCATTGAGTTTGGGAACTGGAGGTCGTTGTTTGTTATCACAAATTTATTCTTTAATTTATCCTTTCTGATATAACTATGTATTATATTAGTTAAAAATAAGTGACAATGAACTAATATTTTCCTGAAGTTAAAGAAGACATAAAAACAACAACAACAACAACAAAACAAGTATCACCTTAGGAATACATGGCCAGCAAAATCATTTTGATACCTTGTTTATGCAAATTATTGAAGCTGCAGATAATTTGATCATTCCTATTCATCTCCCTAGAACAAAGTTAAAAATATTTTATTCATATCAGGGGAAGAATATTTGGGTGATTAAAGGCCTAGAGCTGGCAAATGTGACTCTTCACTGTTTATAGAACAGCGTTGGCAAGATTCCTAAACATCACCATTTATAAAATCATAAAAACCCCTATTCAACATGAAACAAAGCCAAAGTTCATTTGCACAGTTTTGCTGCTGTAATTGAAACCATTTAGAGTTGTTTATTGTTCTAAGATCAGAAACAATAAAGATAGCATAAACGAGAAACTGACCCAGTGTGATGCTATCGGATGAATCAAAGAAAAACAGCTAAGTTTTTACATACACAGTTGAGCTCATTCTCTTCCCGACTGTGGTTAACATGCCAGCATGAAGCTTTATATTGTCTTTTTTGAAATTAAGGATGAGGTAAAGGGCAAGTCTTTGGTGATTATAAAGATAGCTCTTTCTCAGTATGTTTCTCTTCTTTTCTTTTTAATGTATACACTATAATATAAATCTGATTAGGGAGGAAATAAAGCAAATATTTTAGTGCAACCAGTCATTCTGTACTTCACGAAGACAAAATGTTTTTCCCTTTATTAAAAAAAGTTTGGTTAAGGAATTCAATATGCATTACATAAAGACTATAAATATTAAGCAAACATAACAAAGACCAAAAGTTAAAATAAAGTGAGCTGATTCCCAAACGTTCTATTAGGAGACAATAGCAAACTGGAGCAGGGCTCATAAATTGAAAAGGCAGTAGGGAGCGACTGAGTGGTTATTAGTCTTTCAAAGAAGACATTGAGGCATTCCATTTGTTTTGTTTTCGCCGTTTGTGTTGGTAGATATTCAGACCTGATTTTATTGATATGTGAATGAGACTCAGATAAGAGAAATAGGATAGTGAAAGTGAGAGTTGTTTTAGGGTCATATCCTTTAGGAGTTTACAGAGGGTACCCATTTAGACACCCCAATGCCATTGAATGCTTGGATAGAGCCATCGGCTGAATTCTTGGAGAGCCAACATTAGACAGGTGTGAGGACACCTGTGGTTAGGTTCAGGAGAGTAGAGACAAGTTCTACCAGCTACAACTGCAGCTGGGGAGGTAGCCAGCTGTCCAGCTGTCCCGACCAGAGCAGCCACCCAAGGTCAGTCAACAGTGAAGTCCAATGAGTGGCAGTGAGTGACGAGGTGCTCCTTCTTCATCTGGACACATTATTTTTTGTTTTGTTTCTGTTCTATAAGTGTAAAGTAAGTTTAGGAAAATTACTGAAAGCATAGAATTTAGAGGCTGGATTTACTTGAAAGAGATTGTATTATAACAGTAGAGAGTAAGATAATTATTTGCATTATTATTATGTAATTTTCCCCTGATACCCAGTGGAAGGTGGACTCATGGATGATAAGTTTAGATTCATTATATAAATCCAAGAAGCAACAGACTTTTGCACAAGTGGAGTTGTATTGTGTACATTATTGCTCCTTCTACAAACATTTATTGATATTTACTATAAATAAGGTATTAGGCTAGTCATTTTACTCATTAGTCATATTAATTAAAACATTTTTATTGTTAACTTTTTCAGTGCACAATTTATTGTGGCTATAGATTGCTCCTTTTACTGCTCTAATTATTCTAAGTACATATATTTACTTAGGTTTAATTTAAGATTTAAAGTTTAATTTGCCATCGCTATTTGGCAATATGTCTTATCTATAGTGTTTTTATCAGTGTTATATGTTTTTAATTTTTATTTCATCTCCATTATATGCTTCAGGGCAATATATTTATTTATTTGACACCTTATCCCTTCTCTCTCCCTCTCTCTCAAGTATATTACACTGATTTCACTGCCTACAATATCACAGGTACTCCATAAAGATCTGATGAGTGAATGAGTGAATATATAATTTTTTAGACTGTATTCAACTTGAAGTAAGATTGCAGATATCGTATAACCCAGAGCATACTCTACAATTCAGAATAATTTGTTTAAAAATAATATATTTTGACCTATTGATAAATGTTAATTGTAGAAAATCAGAAGGTGGAAGTGTCTACTTTCAGACAAGTAAAATGTATATAAGTGTCCAATTATGTTGTCTCCTAACTTTCAGTTATTTTTTTTATGGTAGCAAGCTATACATATAATGTTAGCCGATAATAGCTAAAATATAATTCTCCCTGGGAGTATTTGTTTTGTAAAGGCAGTTTTTTGAGTCAAAACATCTCCAAGAGACCATGATATGACAGTGGGAAGATGGCAGATTGATTTGTATTTTGAATTGGGATTAAATAGTAAGAGAAGATGGAGATCTACTGAATTGTATTGTCACAGTATAAGAAAAACTCATTTAAATATACTCTATCCCAACTCTGATTTGACTTTCGTTTTTCTATAAATATGCTCATATTGTGAATAAAGGAAACAATAGTTCAAATTTAATGTGAAAGTCCAGATATACTAAGAGACAGTGTCGAATAGCGGTTAAGACATAGTCCCAAGAACCAGAAGGTCTGAATTCCAATCTTAGTTTTGCTACTTACTAGATGAATATCCTTAGGCACATACTTAACCTTTCCATGTTCATTAGAAAAACTGCTAAAATATGAGGCCTGAGCTCACAGAGCTGTTGTGAGGATTAAATGGGTTGATGAATGTTAACAGTTCAGAAAAGTGATGGCACAGGGGTAACTAACACTGGGACTTCTGATCACTTCAGATTTGGAAACAATCTTGGAGGAAAAGGATTCAGAAGAGAGAAATTGAAGTAATTTACAAAATAGAAGAATTAATCTCATGAGGGGAAAAAAGGGTATAAAATACGTATCGCCTGGCAAAGGAACAAGGAGGGCAACATAAGAGCCACCTACTCATCTTTAAAAGATTCAAGTCATGAGGAGAATTATTTAAGACAGTCCATAGGGATAAAACTATAATTAATAAGACTAAGTCTAGAAAGGAAAACATGTTGTCTGAACAGCAGGAAAGCGAAAAAGAGATAATTCTTCAAAATGAGGATGATATAATTGTGGGAAGCCTCCCAAGAAAGGTGAGTGAAGCCTTTTTAGTGAAAGCATTTTCATACTCCGGTGTGTAAGATACTGTGAAAGGTCACTGTCCCGCTCAGTTCGGCAGGCAAGCTAGAGTAGCTTTTAGTATGCCAAGTAAAACCCACTTTTCTTTCTTTCTCCTGTGTGGGAGAGATGACAGTTTATCAGCAAAAGTTTCAGACCTTTGTGATACTTTTTACATCTCCGGGACCCAAATATTCAGTTCATGGCAGGAATAGACATGCTTAAATAAAGTAAAAAATGAAAATACGTTTTTCTTCCTACACCATATTATAGTAACTTCCATTTCCTAGGCTATAAGAAAGCCAGATCACTACTCTGTGTTTCTGAGTCGTGGGCCTCCCTCTAGGCCAGCTGGCATCCTGACCTGCCTTCGCATAGAGAGGACATGTGTTGTCCTGTCTGCCGGTCTGGTCTGTCTAAGTTTGTGTTAAGCATGTACAATAGGAGAGACCAAGCTTTCTTCTTGGGTACTACCTATTCTTTAATATCATTAAAAAAGGTGAAGCTAAAATTTCATGCCCTAGGAGAAAATTTAATAAGCAAAACCAAAGACCCAAGTCAATGTATATGGTTTCTAGAAAATGGGAATAATGGGAAATATATTTCAAATATATGATGTATCAGGTGAAAAGCAAAATAAAAAGCAGAGAGCAGACCAGAACTGAAAATGAAATAGAGCACACAGTACTTGCTATAATAATTTTAAAAGAGTGATTTAATTACCCCTTTGGAGGTATCCATAAGGAAGAAAAATATTTTAGAGTTGTTTACTTTCTTCCTAGAGTTGGCTATGTCAAGATTCTAACGAAGACAATATAAGCTAATGGGCAGCTTAGAACTATGAAAATAAAAAGCTGGTGGCAGATTGTTAATCTTAGATGGTTTAGTTTAGTGCAGTTGAATAATAACAGTATCTTACACACTTATAGCACTTTCTAATTTTCAGGCAATTTCATATATGTTTTCTAAATGATCAGTTTTGACATATCATTTTAAGAGATCAGTCAGGGAGGAAGGTCCAATCCATGGTTAAGAAATATATAGACAGACTGCCTTGTTTCTACTGGCTTTAATGTATAGAGATTTCTTTAATGTATAGAGATTCAGAAAATCACAAAAATTTCCAGAGAAGAATATTAGCAATTTCACGAATTGTGTTCCTTTTATGCTTGTATTCCCAAAGCTAATTCAGTGTTTTAACCATTCAAAATTGGAGGTCAAGATATACTATTTGTTTTTATGAATCTTGACTTCACACTGTAAGTCAGAGTTCTCAAATATTTATACATGCTAAAATCTGCTTAGAGCCAAAGCCTTAATTGCTCATTATGATTAATAAAAACAATACAATATCTACACAAAATAAAATTATTTTTTTCTGGTTTCATCATGCAACGGCCTTATTTTTAATTTAATTTTTAAAATTAAATTTATTGGGGTGATATTTGTTAATAAAATTATGTAAGTTTCAAGTGTACAATTCAATAATATATCATCTGTATATTGCATTGTGTGTTCACCACCCAAAGTCAAATCTCCTTCTGTCACCATATATTTGAATCCATTTACCCTTTAAAATTACTTTTTTTTGAAATTGATTTTTGTTATACCATGACTTGATGCATGAAAACTGAAACAAAATCTCAATCCAAAATGACTGAATCTAGTCTAGATACAATTGAACTTGGTGATTAAAAATAAATGATTACTCTTCATAATACTGAAGATAAGATATTAGATAATCCAAATAATTGTTTGAAGATAATATACATTTTATGTAGAATTTTAAGCAATAAATTTACTAATTGGTTTTCCCTGTCACAGTTATTCCACGTTCGGCTTACAATTATGTTATATATGGAAGTTGCGAGATATTAAAAAAGCGATTCTGTAGTCTTGGAACACTCTTCTTGCCTCCCATGCTGGAGTTAACCTTTTAATTTTACCTCTTAAATGAAGGGATCCCTGAGCACTAAAATTTCCTGTTTGAGCACAGGGCTTCATTGAAATAGCTTATTAAAATAATGTCAAGCCAGAATAGCTTTGTTCTTCTTTCTTAAGCACTCCTGTGTTAATAATCCCTCCTAAGACCGGCCACTTACAGCACAGATCTTGTCTTACTCTGACATAACTGAGGGCAGCAAAAGGTATGCTGGAGGTCTAAAGCAGGAAGCGATCTATGCCCATGATCTGGTGGTTTGTGAGAGTCAGATAAGCTTTTCAGGAAAGGGAAGTTTGGTGTGTGTCTTGAAAGAAGAGGAGAATATAGTTCTTCAGGAGAACAAAGGGGGAAAAGAATACTAGGTGTAAAGGCATAAATGGTAATGTGGGTAAAAGAAGAGTGTTTTGGGGCCTGCATTGACAAATAAGTAATTTCATGAGCTTTAAGCACAAGGGATGGGCTTTTGGGTCAGTGGGTCTCAGCAGAGGAGCAGCCCACTGGAATTCAGAATTTAATTTAAAGAAATGTATGTATATATTATATAGAATTTATATATATGGCAGTCTAAAGCAAGGATCCCTGGGTACTAAAATTTCATGTATGTATGTATGTATGTATGTATGTATGTATGTATTTTTTTACTGGGCACTGAGGACACAGAGAGGATAAAATAAAAGAGCATATCCCTCAAGAATCTTGCAGTCTGCTAGCCACGAACTGCCTCCTGCCCACATCAAGCTTCTCACGTGTTCTGACAGTTTGGATGAGAGCATTTACAGGAGAAAACCAACAGGAGTCAGTATAAAACGATCCCAGCTTTGGGGAAATCCAATAGCAAACATTTCATTTTGATGGCTGACCAGTAGCCATCAAACTTTTCATATGAAGGCTAGTTCATTAGAGCGAAGTAACTAATTTATTAAATAGCCATAAATAATTCCATTAAGCCTGACCTGTGTTCACGTTTTTAATTTTTTTCCTGGAGCAGCTTCTATCCACACCATTGTAGTACTTGTCCAACACAATGTGGTAGAAGGGCAACGTACTTGGGGTCAATGGCCCAGGGCCTGATTCAAGTTCTGTTACTTTCTAGATGTCTGCATATAAGGTCACTGAGTTTTATTTCCCCCCTGGTAAAAGCAACGTCCTATTTTCCTCTGCCTCATAGAGTTGTGAGGATAAAATAAGATGATTGATATAAGGGATTATATAAACTGTAAAAAAAGCTATATAGCTCTAATGAATTATGGTGCGGCTCAGATGTAGGGCATTAGCTGCAGAAAGTGGCAGTTAACCATACTTAACACCTTTATTGTGGTGGATAGACATTTAAAAACCAAGCCTAACAGTGACTTCTATAGCTCCATTAGATCATTGAGAAAACAGCCAGCACTATCTGAATATAAAAGTATCCAGATTATGAAGAAATACTATATTTTAATAAGTTATCTCTCTTCAAGTATTTAGATAACATTTTGAGGGCCTTCTATTTTATTAACCTTCTCAGTAGATAAAGAATTGAGAATTGCATTCTTGTATTGTATGAGGAATTTCACTTTATCAACATCTGACATGACTTTAGAAAATGCTGATGGTTCGGAAACAGTTTGTTGCTCAGTGCTTCTCCCATCACTGAAAGCATTAGAGACCCTTATCAAATAAGAATTGATTAAACTTACAGCTTTCCAGAAAGGCTATTAATACAGATTAATGAGTTTCTGAGAGATTAGAGTTCAGGAGTTTTGATATAAAACATGTACCAAAATTAGTAGAATGCCATGTCAAGGAAGAACAAAGGCAAATGACATTCAAGACTTTCTATCTGATCATCCAATCTTTATTTAGTGTTCCGCTATCGGTATGCATACTTTAAACAATGATGATGTTAAAATATCATTAATATGTTTTAAAGACTAATTTTCTAGTGAGTGTAGACATATAATTTTATCCTTCACATGAAAAACTTCGGTTATCTTCAATTAGGTTAAATTCTATATTTGAGTATTGCTATAATTTTCACTGGACTCAAAACCAGTGCCCCTAAATACCAGAGTTCAATTTGTTTGTACATCTGCCTTTTATTTCATTTTTGGGAAGAAGTTTACCAACTATTTAAAAAGTGTAGGGTAAGATTCCCCAACTAATACTCCACTAAAAACTTTAGAATCAGGTTAACAAGTTCCCCCAATACTGATAATTTTTAACATTGGATTACTTAAAATCTATTGGTTACTTTAAGAAAGAATCAATAATTCTTACAATAATATTAAGTAAATATATCCACGAAAAAAATCCTTTCCATTAATTTGGGTTTTCTTTCAGGCCGTTTCAGAGAGTATAACATTTTCTCCATTAAGTTCCTATAAATGTCTTGTTAGGTTAATCCCAAGATACTTTGCAGTCTTATTTTTATTATATTTCCTCACTGGATATTGTGCTGGTGTAGAGCAGGGTTTCTCAACATTCTTACCATTGACATTGGGGGCTGGATAATCCTTTGTTGTGGAAGGCTGTCCGGTGCATCATAAGATGTTTAGCAGCATATCTGGCCTCTACTCGCCAGTAACACCTTCCCCTCACACCCCGCAATTTTGACAACCAAAATGTCTCCATATATTGCCAAATGTCTGCTGGCAGGCAAAATCACTCTCAATTGTGAACCGCTGGTGTTAAGAAACGTTTCATTTTTATTTTTGCATGCTAACCTTATATTTAACAAGCTTGATGAACACTCTCAATAGTTCTAATGGTCTGAGGATTCTCTTGGTTGTTTAAGAATTATTTACCAATTGCACATAAAAATATTTTTATCTCTTCCTCTCCAATTAAAAAATATTTTTTCTTCTTTGTTGCGTTAACGAGGGTTTCACATTCCCTCTCGAACTATAGTAATAGCGCTGACTGTGCTTATCTAACTGTAGACTTTAAAGGGAATTGCCTGAAATTCCTCCATTGAGTATATTTGCTGCAGTTTATGATAATCTTTATCAAAGTGGGAAAGTTGTCTGCTTTCAGTTTTCTACAAGTTTTCCTTTTTTCTTCATAATCATAAATAGGCATGGAATGTTATATAATTTTTTTGCATTTATTCAGAAAACGGTATTTTTTCCCCTTATTTCATTCTCGTGGTAAATTACATTGCATATATGAGATGAAATCATTCTTGCATTATTAGGAAAATTTCTACCTGAGTATCATTCTATCTCTTTATGTGTATCTGTAACTCTCTATATTAATTTTTGTGAATTTGAATTAACTTTTATATTATGTTCTATTGCATATTTAGTTGAAGTATCAAGTTTATACTAATTTCATAGATGAGTTGGCAAATTTATTTTCCTATACTCTTGAAAAATGTTTATTATACAGATATTGTCTCATCCATTTATTTTGCTTTTAATCACTTATTGTCTTTCTTGCTTAGTACTTGTACTCCTCAGATATTTTTCTGTCACTCCTTTGCCCAGGCTTTCTTTGAACTATCTACCACATTCATCAGAAAAGTGTACCTGGTGGTTGGGAGTGGGGAGAGGTATAGCCAGGTCATAGTTTGTTCTTTTCCAGGTAATCTTAGGGGGTTTAGGGACAATGATTAGGGCAAAGAGCCTACAGTATAGCAAATTGGATTTGTTTAGTCCTCATTCGGCCATCTAAGCACCTCTGGTGTTGAAAGCATAGTGGGGTTAATAGCTCAGCCCACTAGATCTACTAACTTTTTACTTGGTGATCATGCTTTGAGGTTCATGACATAGATATTTCTCTTTCAGTATTCTATTTTATAAATGTTTTACAATTTTTGATTTATTTCCTCAAATGACAGGTGAAGAGATTCTGGAATTCTGATTTATTTCATAATTTGGTCAAAAACATTGATTTGTTTATTTGTATTAGTTATCAGATACATTTTCTTAATCCCTGTAGGTACTAAGATGGTGTTCCCTGCCATGGGACTAGATCAGGGTCATGTCCAGACCCAGCTTCTGATTTCTTTTTAATCTCTAAAAGTGATAAACTCTCCCATTGCCATGGTTTCCTGTTCTCCTGCCATACCTTGCCCAGTACCACCTCTCTACTACCTCTGCACAGATATATGGCTAACTAGAATCTTTCATTGACCTTCAAAGGAGGCTTTCATTCTACTTTCCATACCATCTGTCTCAAAGATTCTTTAGGCAGAATATCTGACTCTACCATGTGAAAGAACAAAGCACTGTGTTGTAGCCACTTTAGGTGTCATTAGCTAACAGATACTTCAGTACTAGGTTCACGGATTTTTGTCAAATGTTCAAAAGCACATGTAGATAGATACAAGTGAAGCATTTGCCTGGGTAAAGCTGAAGTCCTGGGAGCTGAGAGCTCCATGGTGAGATGCCCTGGCCTGTGGGCAGAGCCTGAAGGCCCAGTTTCCTCCAGGTTTAGGGAGGGTGTTGAGCATACACAACAGTTTGTATGCACTGATTTTTTGGGCACATATTTTTATTTTCTATCAACATGAATACTTTCTGGGATTGCTTTGGCACCAAAACGACAGCTAAAGAAGAAGGAAAACAGTTTGGTTCTGGTGGAAATCTAGTGTTATGATTGCACATTGTCCTCATTACACTAGTCTTGCCTCTAATTCCTTGTTCACGTTTCTTTCTTCCCTAACACATGTTTGGAAGATACGTGTTCTTCCTACCTACTCTAATCCTACCCACTTTCTAAATCTGTTTTACCTAATCCATTAAACTTTCCCTGATTATTCCTCGCTAAATTAGTCTCTCTTTAAATTTCTTAAAAGACTTTGAATCTGTGCTCTAAATTTTATAGTTAATGTTATCTTTTTATATTTAGCTATATCTTTTTCATTTTTATTATTCTCGCCTCCCCAGTTAAACTGTTGGTTTCTAGATTGGTGGTTGCCAGAGTCAGGGGTAGGTAATAGGTGAAATGGGTGAAAGGGTTAATTAAAAGTATAAGCTTTCAGTTATAAAATAAACAAACCATGGATGTAATGTATAGCATGTTAACTATAGTTATTCATAATGTATGGCATATTTGAAGGTTGCTAGGAGAGTAGATCTTTAAAGTTCTCATCACAAGAAAAAAAATATTTTTGTGACTATGGTGACAGATGTTAACTTGTGGTGATCATTTTGCATTATATACAAATATCGAATTATTAGGTTATACACTTAAAACTAATATAATGTTTTATGTCAATTATAACTCAAGTTAAAAAAAAACAAAAGGATAAAAAGAGTTGGTCCCTGAATGTGGACTTTGCCTAGACTTTTTTATAGCTCCCACAACACTTAATAGAAATAAATACAAAGTTGATGTTAAATCGTGACAGACATTACTAATAGATAGTTAGAAGATGGCATTTATTTTCTTGACATTTTCCAAAGCAAACAAATTTGAGAGAAAACCTTATATATCAATCAATTTTTAATTCAAGAGCATCTAAAACGAAGATATGTTGATTTCTTTTGTTTGTTTTATTTTTGCTTTTAATTAATTAATTAATTAATTAGAGTACATTGAGGGAAATTGATTTGGTTCAATACATAGACCACAATCTAAGCAAAAGTTCCAGAGTCCATCTTGTTGGATTCTGGCCTGTAGTGAAGTAGGATTAAAAGTATGGAGCCTGGAGAATAAAATCATCCTGCTTCTTCTTTAAACTTCATTTTGCAGAATATTTTTATGAAGCAGTGGCAGCACCAGTGGTGGCTTTGGTGAAGAGAGCCACGTTAAACACCTGTGAAATCCATGTAAATACAATGAGCTAATTATACAAAAAATGCTTCGAAAGAAGCTCCTTATTTTCCTGCCCTCCAAGCCTCTTTCCAACTCCTTCTATCTGTAAATTCTGGAGCTGCCACCATTTTTGGAACACAGTGTGATGAGATAATGATGGTCCCTAAATTTTTTGTGGAGTTTATTCTATCATTGTCTTATTAATTTAAGAAAAGCATGATTTCTTCTGTAGAACAATTGAGATAACTCTACAAGTCTCAATGTCATTAAAAGTGTTTAAGACATTGCTAGACATTAAAAGTTTCCTCTGGTCATTAGGTTTCATTACTATGATACCTTATTGGTTAGCGACCGTGAATTTTGCAGGGTAAGCCATATATCTAATTGGTCACTGGCTCTTGTCCTACTTTATTGGGTATGCGTTCACTCTTTTTACTTGCTAAATATATATTGTAATATATATGTATTAGTTCCTGATTCCTCTAGTCTACATCTTCTGGTCTCTCATTTCCTCCAGGTGTTAAATCACATTTCTTTCTAAATGCCGGAGGCTGTGCTGTGAATAGGAAAGGTGAGAAAGGAGTAAGTTCAAAGTAAAACTTACAGTTGCCCCCATTCAGCTACCAATAGCAGGGAAAAAAGAGGGGAGAATATTTGAACACTTCATCTCATAGTAAGACCGAGAACAGAGACTACGTCTTTTGTGTGTTCCTTCACAACTATTAAGTGATTTGAAACTGTTTCTGCTTAGAAAGTATGTATTCTCTCAAGACTAGGAAAGGGACTCAAAGCCTCACAGTGTAGTAGAATACAAGAATGGAACAGATGGGAATTTATTTCATTTAATTGGTTTTATAGGCTCTGAGGGGAGGGAGAAAAAATAATTTTAAAGAGGCCAACCAGGGAGAGAATCAGTTTCACAGTTAGAAGGAATAAATTTTCCATGCAAGAAACATAATAAATATTAGAAATATACCCTAAGAAATACTATTTAGTGTCAATAACATCAGTTATGTATCATAGCATTCAAGAGGAACAAAAAATCCCTTGAATTCAGAAAGTCTTTCTTGTTTGAGATTCTGTTCTTTAAATCTGTGAAGTTATGGTTCAGATGGGATTTATGATAGTATAAAGTGTGTTCCACATATGGAAGCATCTAGTTAGAGTGATAGATTATGATGTTGAACTTGAAGATTTGAAGAACATGGATTCTGCAATTCTATATCCAATCTCTCTCTTCTAGATCTGTTTGTGGAAATCAGATTACAGGAGAAAACAAAACAAAACAATACAAAAAAAAAAAGCAAAAGAAAAAGAAATCGTGTGTCTTGGAATGGCAGATGTAGAGATAATGAGTTAGAGTCTCATCCTTTATAAATTTATTACTTTGTGCCTTTGGACAGGCCGCCTAATTGTTAATGCTCTCCAATTTCTCGCCTATAAAATCTGAGATCAAAATTCATTCTACATATAAATCTTAGAAATCTAATGACAAAATGGTCCTTACATTGCTATTGAGGTTTGGGATGAGAATCACTCACTCACTATTATGAAATCACTAAAAATTATAAAGGAGGATAAATAAAATTTGAATTCCATCTTCTAAATATATTAACACCTAACACCTTAATTGAGCCATTTTTACTTTTAGGATTTCCCCTGAGAACAATTTGATTCTAGGTGGTAATGAAACATATTTCCCCAGTTAATTCCTTTAGTATTTTAATTTTAAAAGTTGAATTTTCTAGTGCAAATTATTGACATAAAGTTTACAAGTGGTTTCTAAAGAATGTTTGAAATAACAAGTATCTCACAAAAGGAAACAAAAAATGTTTATAATGCCAATTTAAGAAATAGTTAAAAGCACAGTGACAATCTTTAATCCACCATTGATTGGTTAAAAATGAATTGAAGCTAGTTTTTAAGATAATTGAAACTATCATCTTAAAATCTCATTTAAATTATTTTTGAAATGAATAGTACTTCTTACATTCTATGTTGATATACATTGGGAATTATTTAATTTCTTCTTGATGACTTATAGTTATCACTCTGATCTTAAGTTATTTTCATGCTCTAATGCAGATGCTCTTCTGGAAGTTTTCCTGATCTTATTTAAATGGCCAGGCTCATAAGCTTATTGCCTTCTCTGCTCTTTGTCACCTTTTATTGCTCCCCTCGCTGTCATTTATTCTTAGATGTTACTTCTTGCTGCTATAGTGTGCCTTCTTTTACTCTCCATTCATTTCCAATTTTTTCTTTTAAACTTCCATAGATCATGAACCCCAAAGTTAATGAAACTAGTTGAATAAGATCTACTTTTACAAAAATTTCAGACCTAAAATTCAAGATGAGAAGGATGAACTGATAAGGAGTGTGCCATGATGAAACGGATTCTGATACATAGAACTAAAGAATAATGTACTGCATAGATGTGGTGATGACATAACCTAGGGGGTAAAGAATCTTTCACAAATAACATGCTAAGTTACCTGCATCAGGAGCAGTATACAAATAACCAAACTGCAAAATAGTTTGTATATGAGGAACACAGTACTCAATTTGCATACTTTCTGCAGCTTGAATTGTATAGTTTTTTGTTTATCTCTTTTAGAAATTAAAAGGATAAATAGTTCCTATCCTGTGTAAGTAGCCTGGGGGTCTCTTCAAATATAAATAAATACAGAAGATAGGAGGAGGGGCTGGGGTGAATCTACCATGCATTTATCAACAACTATTTGATGAGTATCTGCTCTGCCTAAGGCACTATGGTAAGCATTAGGAATATAGCTGTGAATGAGGCAGATGTGTTCCCTGCTCTCCTGAAACTTATTGCCTTCCCTGGCACTCTGAACAATGTTTAAAATGTTAACATTAGGGGGAGCTAAGTGAGAAATATGTGAAAACTGTGTACTATTTTTGAAACTTTTATGGAAGTCTAAAATTTTTTCTAGTGAAAAAAATTAAAAAGTATAATGACATTTATGGCAAGTTCATTTGATGAATGAAGATGATCTGGTGGTCCAGGACAGATCTAAATCCAGGCAGGGGAAATGGTATAGGGAATGGATCTGTGGTGAGAGACAGCACCAGTGTGTGAGTGAAAATGAATAACATTTAGGGTGGCCATAGCATTGGGAGTGAGAGGAGAATGGATGGCAGCCCACTTGGCCATCTCTATTATGATCCCTGCTCTGATGACAAGGATGCTGGTGACAAGGTTCTTGGAAATCCAGAGCTGCTAATTCTTAACATGTAATTTTGGTCTGACCCCTTTTCCCTTCTTTAGTACTCAGTTATTGATGCCAAGCCACTGCCCACCCAAGGTTTACATTATACTTTACCCACTTCCCTTCTCATATAGACCAGAAACTAGATTTTGCCAAGGGAATATGAGGCTATAGGAAACTAGAGCCACAAGATAGGAGATGCCTCAGTCTCTAAATTACCACATGGAAGATACTCTCCTATCAATGAAGAATACTTGCATTAAACTTCTACTGTGTTAAGTCACTAGCATTTTGCTTTTATTTCTTGTAGTAGCTAGGATTGCCTTAACCAACAGAGATATTAGAACTTTTTGGGTTTGATGTTGAGAATCCTGAAATTTCCAGATCATTAAATGACTTTGCAATATGGATCTTGGTCCTTACTCCTTTAGATATGCCTTATCCTTTGCTCTAATTTAACAATTATTTGTTGAGTATTAACTATAAACAATAAAGGCAATATTGTAAAGTAGAAAGATCCCTGAATTTGGGATGGAGTAGGCAGCATTCAGGGCTTTTCACTTACTGCTGGCTGAGTGATACTAGATAGGATCCTACACTCCAGTTTGCTTGGTCCATTGTGAATAGTACTTAGACTCAGTACAGTTCTTTAGGTTTTCAAATATTTCTGTTTACATTATCTTATTTATTTCTTGAAAGAACTCTTTATATGATGTAATATCACCTTACACTTTTTTTACGCAGATGCATTTTATACTCAAATTGATGATGTCAAGCAATTTTGCCAAAGTCAAAGGGCTGATGAGTATTGTAGCCAAGTTTTCTGACTCAGAATCCTATGCACATTCCTCTTTCTCATAGCATCTCATCTCTTATAGAATATGAGAATAACATCAGGACAAAAGAAAAAAAATTACATGAAAGTTGACCTGATATTTATTATCTATTTTCCTTTCTGAGTTTTTAGCCTCACTTTCAGTTGGCCATCACCTTATACAATTATGCTCAAGACTCTATATTAGAAAACAAATTTCTACTCAAGCCTCTTGATGTGCCTATAGTTTATAGAAAATGAGGTTGTGAAAAAGATAAGAAATTGGGTGATGGGTACACGAAGTTCATTATAGTCTGTATTTATTGCATGATTGAGAACATCATAGTCAAAGTTAAGGAAAAAACATGAAGGGCAACAAAACTTTTATACATGTCATAAATCCATCTTTCTTCTTTGCTTCTCAGCTAAACTTCTTTCAGGAACAACTATATCACTTCATTATTCTCCACTCACTCTGCACACATCTCCCTTTCTCCTATCTCCTCTAAACCTTTGCAACTGAAAAATAGGTCATCAATCAATTGTCTATTGTCAGTTTTACAAGATGAGTAAGTTACAGAGATCAGTTGTACAACATAGTGCCTGCAGTTAGCAATAGGTAATCGTGTGCTTAAAATTTTGTTAAGAGGGTAGATCTCATGTTATGTGTTCTTATCACAAAACAAACAAACAAAAACAACAAAGGGACATAAGAAAACTTTTGGAGGTGACGGTTGTGTTTATTACCTTGATTATAGTGATGGTAGCATGAGTGTATTTATATATCCAAACTGAACAATTGTGTACATTAATTATGTGAAGTTTTTGTATACCAGTTATACCTCAGGAAAGCTGGAAAAAGAAGTGCATGGAGATTCAGCAAGACTAACATATCTTAGAAGAAGAGACGTTTAGAGGAGATTATCACTTTTATTGTGAAGGAGGGAGAGAAAGAAGATATGGTAAGAAGTTGCTATGAGATGTAGAACTTTAGGGAGAGAAATGAATTAAGAGGATTTTAGGAAGTTTTTTGTGTGCTATACAACGTAATTTCTCCTTTGCTGTCTCCTCATGAGACATTCAGTAAAGACTTATCTTACTTTAAGAAAAAATCAAGGATCACCCTAAATCCCTACTTCACTTGAAATTTCCTTGGCATTTATTATTGCTGCCCATTATTGAGGCACACAATGTTTTATGAATAAAAAAGTTATCTTGGATTTTATGATAGGAAATGAAAAATATTTTCACTGGTTTTAATTCTCAGCCCCACTGGTGGGCTCTTTCATTGCTTTTGCCTGTGATGTAGATATCCCCATACATCAACATTTGGTCCTTTTCTCTTCTAGCCTTTATGTACAGAATGATCTCAGTCAGTCTTGTCCACTCTTTTTTTTTTTTCAGTTCCACAAATAGCTTATGATTCCCAAATGAGGACTGCATTTCTAGATCTTGATTCTGAACTTTAGAGTAGCTTCTGGATATCTCTATCTGTGTATCCCTTAGAAAACTCAAACTCAGCATATCTGTTATGGTTTTAAAATGTTACTACACATTCCTTGGTATGCTTCCCTTCAAGAGTTGGAGCTTAATTCTCCACCCTATGAGTGCGGGCTGGACTTAGTAACTCACTTCTAAAGAATAGAATATGGCAGAAAGGATTATGTGACTTCTGAGGCTGGGTCATAACAGGAATAGCCACTTCCTCCTTGCTTTCTCTCTTGTATCACTCACTTTGGAGTAAGCTAGTTGTCATGTTGTCAGGATTTTCAAATAACCCGATGGAGAGGCCCAGCTGGTGAGGAACTGAGGCTTCCTGCCCACAGCCACCTGAATGAGTTTGGAAGCAGGAGCTTCAGCCCCACTCAATCCTTCAGAGGCCTACAGCCCTGGCTAACATCTTGATTGCGACCTAATGAGAGGCTCTAACCTAGAATCACTGTGGGAAGTGCTCCTGAATTTCTGACCCATAGAAACCATGAGATAATATTTACTGTCTTAAGTCACTATGTTTTGAGGTAATTTTTAATGAAACCATGAGAAGTTTCAATATGGTATCTGAAACTGAACTTGTTATTGTCTCCACATCATATACCTCTCTCTTTTCCTTGATTCTTTATACCCCAAAGCCAGAAACATCCATTTTCCTCACTTTCCTTGGACAGCCAGTTGGTCTTAACAATTTAAAATCCATAATATGGATGCTTCCCTAGAGCTGCTGCTACTTAGCAGCAAATTACAGGCCCTCATCATCTAGACTTTTTCGAAGCTGGTCTCTTCAACACTGGTCATCTTACTCCTTATCAAAATAGTCTACATATTGGTCTCTGAAGATTTTTGTCTAAATGTAGTATAGGTTTACTTCTTTGCTTAAAATTCTTTAATATCTACCCCCATTTTCATCACTTATCATAATGGTTCTTACACTCTGTGAATAAATGACATGAGAAAATTTGGCTTATTGTGGGGAGTTTAATTCTAAAATGTAAATTCAGCATAAAGGACCATCTTTTAAAAGGACAATTTTAGTATTCCAAGAAATAGAAGAGTAGCTTTTGTTGTCATTTTCTGTGTCCTTATGTGGCAATATGAAGGATAACTTCAACTTAAGAAAACGATTTTTTGGTTCATGAAATCCAATAAAATTGAATCCTGATCTTTCATCACTCCCACAAAGTACTAGTCTTCAAACATATGGAACTATCTTATGTCTTTATGTCTTTGAATGCTTTAGTTCCTCTACTGGGAATGGTTTTTCCTTGGACTACCTGGAAAATTTCTATTTATTCCTGAAGACCCAGCCCGTTCACCTCTACTCTGTGAAACTCTTTCTGTTATACCCAAGTGGAATTGGTTACTTGCTGTATAATTGCACCTGCATATTTCTGTTACTACAATTGTTTTATTCTTTTAATACTTATTTGTATATCCGCCTCTCATCCTAGACTGGTATCTTTTTAATTGGAGAAACCAAATGCATGTGCAGTATTAAACCATTATGGGGAATATGGGGTTGAATAAGACGTTACTTTATTCAGAAAAATATAACCTCTTAAGGAAGATAAAATCTGTATTTAAGTAGCTATGACACAAATGAATATCATGTTAGGGGAATAAACCCTTAATATAATTCAGAGAAAGAGAATTTCTAGCTGAGATAATTGGTAAAGGCTTCATGTAGGTGTAGTTAGTTTATGAATTAGATGTGGAAGGACATTGGGATTTTTGAGATCAGGAAAGATATTCCATGTGGTAGGAAAAACCCAATGTGTCTTGGCATTTGAAAGAATTTTAAGTCTTCCATTTTGATTAATGTACAGTGTTGGTACTATAGAACAGTGA
>NW_006433378.1:10968606-10972864 GCF_000325575.1 Pteropus alecto | reverse complement strand
TATATATCTATATATCACATTTGGATGTGTGTGTGTGTGTGTGTGTGTCTGTATCATTGTTCTATAGCACCAAGTGTGGAAAACTTTTAATGTTAGGTTGAGAAATGAAATTCAAATTCAGATATAAATGGGAGCTATAGAAACCTTTGTGCAAAAGACAGTGGCCTGATCAATTTAGAAGATTTAAGTAGTAGGACTGTGGAGAGAAAGCCTGAGTGTGATGAAATTATGGAGGAAATTTTATAGAATCCCAGGCAAGAAGCAAGTGGAATCTGAGATATGGTGAAAGTAGTGGGAATAGAAATGGGGCAAGGATGCTGGAGATAAAACTTAGAAGAAATTGGCAACTAATGGAATATAGAAAGTGAAGAAGAAAAAGAAAAGGAAATTATAATTGGAAGTTTTAAAACTGTGTTATCTGAAGAAATACAAATGAGGTGTTGGAAGAGTAAAGTGGTCTATTAATTTGACCTTATATCTTGCATAATTTAAAAGAAAGCTATTTGAGACAACAGTGAGATGACCAAGATGGGATCAAATGAACACTGTTGAAATACCTCATTTAAAAATAATTTAACCTTAGTTTATAATAGTGTAAGCTTTAAATCCAGAATGCATATTCATTTTACTTCAACAGTGTCTATCATATCCTCCCTACTTCCTCCCCAACTACCCTAGTTTGGGTAGGAATTTTTATTTGCCAAATGACAAAACATGTGGTTGGGGCCATCTGGGACTAGGCAGACCATAGCTGACCTTCCAAATGACACAGATACATGGTCAAGGCCAAGCGTGGCTCAGACAAGCAACTGCCCATTGGAGTTGTGAGCTAAATAACTGGTTGTTGTTTAAGCTACCAAGTGTTTGGATAGATAACTGATATAGTCATCTCACTCCTCTCATATTATGAATTGCCTAATTTTACCCATAAGATTGTACCAAGGGTGGGAATGATCTTTTATTAGTTATTTTATACAGTGCCTATTGCAATACTTTCCAATAATTATTTGTTAAATTTTATCCCAATGTTATCAGAAAATGTTGGCATTTTCCTTTAAACTTGAATTAAATCCAAGAGAAACATATGAAAACCTCTGGTTAGATGTGAGCTTTGCGTAGTCTTTGTCTATATGTGACTGATGATTGGCTGACACTGACTGGTACTTTTTGTCACCTAATTTTTTCAAAAAGATTCCTATTTGTCAGAATATGAACTAATGTTTTTCCATTTCAAAATCATATTTCAACTCCTACTCTAATTTTGTACAGATTTACCTTTTGGCTTTCATGTAAAGTAAAAGTTTTCTAAAAGATACAGCACTATATTTAATAGCTAGTGCTAGGTAGAGGCAACCAGAGCATTACTGAAATCAAATTAATTGGCCAGGAGGGACTGTGCCTGGAAGCATTTTGGATTAAAACTCTTCTGTTTGCTGCTGTCTGGGACAATATATTTCAAATAAAACTGCTTTACATAAAAGTTCTGTTGCAATTCAATCCTACAGAGATTTTTCTTTTCTCACGAAACATCTAGAGTGTTTTCTCAATAAAAAAACATTGAGTTGGGATTCTGTTTTATCTTCTTTCACATTGACTTCACATATTTCCCATGATAAAATTAAAAATAGCTCACCTGCTGTATGCATCATGTTGGAGTGCCTTTATATAAATACATTATAAGAGTTTAAAGGTGCATATGTACATATATTTTGTATATGAGTCTATAGCTACTAGAGCATTTGTAAGATGAGAGCCTTAAGTAGCAAAAAAAGAAAACTCTTGGAGGAATACATACTGTTAAAATTTGCTCGAGTTATCCTTAAGTGTTATTATTTGAGAAAATGCACTGGAGAAGGCAAATCTTCACTTTTGAGATAACTGAAAACCTGAAATAAAGAGAAGATGTTTCAAAGACTGCATACATATCTAAGCAATTTAATCTTTATTCATACATGTATATTATTTTGACATTTTGTTGGTAAGAATTTCAATAAAGCATGTAAATGTAAAAAATGAGAGACATATTTCCTAAATTACTATACCATAGCTCCTTAAGAAGGGATAGCACAGAAGATTACTACTTCTTTATGAACTAGACAGCGTCCACTGCAAACAATAAGTCGGCCAAATATTCCTTCAGCAAAAAAAGTTTATTTGGGATAAAGCAAGGATGGCAATCCAGTAGGTACAGCCATGGTGAACACGTGCAAGAAGAGAGCACTTGAAGAAGAAGCTCTTTTATAGAGGGGAAGAGGAAGTCAGGGAAGGGGCTGTTACAATCATAGAGTTCTATTTTAACCGTAGAGTTCTTCCTGTAGGGCTTTCGAGACCAACGTAAGATGTGAGAACTCCTCCTATAGGCCCTCCTGATTCCTATTTCAGTTAAGATCTCTGCCATAAATTTTGACAGCTTTAAAGAGTTTCTTTAGGTCTTACTAGATATCTTTGAAACATGCTTATATTCTCAATTTGCATTTTCCCCTGATCCTTGTGAAGATAGCTAATAAAAAATTTAATTTTACTTTCCGTTTTCTTCAAAACAGGGTTGATATGTGATCTTGATGGAATGAAGTATTGAGAAAGAAGACAATATTGCTCAGAAAAGGGAAGTTGGAACAAAGCTTTTTTTCCTCCAAAGTAGAGGCCCCCGCTTCACCTCAGTCAATGGAATTAGTCTCTTGAAACCTAGAAGATGTCAAAAGGAAACATTTAGTGAAAATTACTAGGGTTGAGATTTCATTTTGACAGTTGTAGGAATTTGTCAGGGTGAAAATGACTTAAAACAGGCATTGATGGAAGTTATGGAAATGCAGTTAAAATAAGTGTGGTACTGTACGTATTTTCTCTTAAAAACCACTTTGCTTTTAATGCTAGAAAGAAATGTCGTTTGAGGAAAGTTATAATCAGAATTCAAAACGCAGTTAAATTTTATGAACACAGATCTTATTAATAGGGGATTTGTGGAAATTGGATCAAGACTTGGGTTAAACTTTAGAATTTCCTCTTATATTATTAAAAAACGAAACCAATAAAAAATTGAAAGTATATTACAAATACTCATATAACCTTTACCTTGATTCACCAATTGTAAACATTTTGCCATATCTCTTCCTCCAATGTTCTTAAAAAAAACTTTCTAAAATACATTGGTGATATTAAGACAGTTGACCCTTAAGTATTTCAGCAGGTAACTCTGACATAATCACAATTGTATCATCACACTCAATTTTAATATTGATACAATAATTATATCTAATACATAATCCATACTTATAATCACCCAACTGAGACCCAAATGTCCTTTCTAGTTTTTTTTATTTTCAGTTCAGAATCGAATTAATGACCTTACAGTGCAATCATCTGTCATATTTTTTTAAACTCAAATTTAGGACAATCTCCTTATACTTTTTGTTTTTCATGATTATGATATTTCTGAAGAATCCAGGATAGTTGTCTTGTAAAGTATCTCACGATTTGGATTTGTTCAATCGTTCTTTATGATTTTAGATTCAAGTTAAACATTTTGTCAAGAATAACACATAGATGATATTTTGTCCTTCCCATTGTATCAGATTAGAAAGCTAATGATTTCTGTTCTTTTATTTGTGAGGTTAAATATCATCACTTGGTTAAGGTAGAATCTACAAGATTTCCCCATTGTAAAGGTGCTTTTTCTGCTTGGTAACTAATGTATATTCTATATGTTGATACTTTGAAATTATGAGTATATCCTCAACAAGTTCTTAGCCAATAGTGTTAGCAACTATTGATAACTAAATCATTACACTGATGTTTGAAAATTATATTCTAATTCTTTCAGTTCTGTTGTTTTATATTAATTAACAGCCATTATTCCACAAAGAAGAACTTCTAGTGACTCACCTTTTTTAGATAACTGTGAACTCTTGGATTCTTTTTCATTAAATAGCTTAAAACCCATTATTATTTTGTTTTGATTTGACATTAGCCCAAAATTAGCCAGTGAGATATCTTTCAGCCTGGGTTCTATGTCCTTTTGAAATGTCTCTGTTAATACTAGAATCCTTCAGTAGTGATGCTGGCCTGCATCACCCAGATCACCACTTCAGGACTAAAGGATTTATTACTAATTGCTCCAAAGATTGAGGGCTGACCCTCTCAGCTGTCCACTCTTTTGGGAATTGTCTTTGGTTGAAGATAGCTGCCTTATTCAAAATCATAAGTTTTTGGAGTGGGAGTGTTGAGGGGGAAAGCTGCAAACCAGTATCCAATGACTAGT
>NW_006433378.1:10928891-10968553 GCF_000325575.1 Pteropus alecto | reverse complement strand
GACAGCTTCAGAGCCCCTACGAGTTTGTCAGCACTCGCTATAACTCTACCACAGCCCCAATTTTTTCTTCACCCAAATTTGCTTTTGTTCTCTTTATCACAGTTATTGATACCATGAACATTCCTTAATGAACCTCCAGTTTGCTAATTTTCATCTCAGAGTATATTTCCTGTGGAACTGAACTGTGACAGTTTGTCTGACAATGTTCTGATAAAATTGATACTCGAATGGGATTTTGGAGCTGGATCACCCACTGCTCAGTGAGTAATGAGGTGGAGTATAAAGAGGCCCTTGGCACCAGGTAGCAATTATAAAGTTTTCACCATAGGTAAAATGGGATGTTATACTCGTGAAAGAAAATGCAATAGTGGTGCGTGGTATTAAACATTTGAGATACGCAGGAAATAATGTTTTAAAGGGCAATGGTATTGAGTAGTGCTTGAGCAAGTGATGCTTTGGGAAAAGAGAATAAAAGACTGAAGAAGATTAACCATCAATAAAAGACTAAGTATAAAAACCAAAGAGCCTCCTTGGAAAAATAAGAGATTCTCATTTCTTGTAGCCTGAGGGCAGAAAAGACTTAGAACTAGGTTCAGGACTTAAGAACAGCAGAGCTCTAGTGAAAGTTAAATTCCCCAGCTAGTTAGTTTTACCATGACAAGGCAAGTACCCATTTGGCAAAGGACTGGACATAAAGATATCAGATGAGGACATGTGCTTGATGCACTTGAAAATCTTGAGTTCCTAGATTCCCCAGGACGCACTGAGCCTACAGAAATAGCCCACCATTCTAACAGGGAAAAAATTATTTCATCTAAAAATCAGGTGTGGCTTATCAAAATCAAATGAAAAGCTAACTGTGAGATATAACCTCACCCCTGTCAGAATGGCTATCAATAAATCAACAAACAACTAGTGTTGGTGAGGATATGGAGAAAAGAAAACCCTCATGCGCTGTTTGTAGGATTGCAAATTTGTGCAGCCACTATGGAAAACAGTTTGGAAGTTCCTCAAAAAATTAAAAATAAAACTATCTATGACTCAGCAATTCTACTTCTGGATATCTACCCAAAGAAACTCGAAAAACTAATTCGAAAAGATATATGCACCCCTACGTTCACTGCAGCATTATTTACAATATCTAACATATGGATGCAACCTAAGTGCTTGTCAATAGATGACTAAATAAAGAAGTGGCACATATGTACAATGGAATATTACTCGGCCATAAAAAGAAGGAAATCTTACCATTTGAGACAATGTGGATGAACCTGGAGGGTATTATGCTAGATGAAATTAGTCACAGAGAAAGACAAATACTATACACTCTAACTTATATGTGGAATCTAAAGAACAAATGAAATGAACAAACAAAACAGAAGTAGACTCATAGATACAAAGAACAAATTGATAGTTGTCAGATGGAAGGAGGGTTGGGGGGCTCAGTGAAAATGGAGAAAGGATTAAGAAGTACAAAAATAGTCACAGGGATGGAAAGTATAGCATAGGAAATATAGCCAATAATATTGTAATAACTACATATAATGCCAGTCGGTTACTAGAATAATTGGGGGGATCCCTTCATAAATCATATACATGTCTATGCACTGTGCTGTTCACCTGAAACTAATACAAAATCATATTGAATGTCAACTATCATAAAACAAGTTTAAACAGCTAACATTGAAATGTAAAAATGGGCTTTGATAGAAATTTAATAGATATGAAGAAAAATAGACTTTGATGGGAGGGAACGAGTAACATATTATTGATTCAAACATTTATAGCAATGCAAAAACACAAATTTCAAGTAGAATTGCTATAATTCTCGTGAAATAAAGACTTGTTTGGGATAGGAAAGTGACAAAGCATAAAATAATTTATTGGTATTAGATTTTTCAAAGTATTTGTAAGAGAAGGCTTGCTTTGACAATAAGTTTAGACAAACACTTTTTATTTATTACTAAAGCAGACAAGTACTCGAGTATATAAAACATAAAGAAAGTTAAAAATATTTTACATAAATGAAAGATATGCATGATGCTTACAAGTACATTTTTTTTGAAATAATAATTATATTGATCGCTTTGTAATGCTCAGCTTTTACTGGATGGCATTTGGGCTTCACTGAAAAATAAAAAATCAAGTGAGAGGTAATATATCTGTCTCATTTCCTGGCCAGATTAAACCAGGCACAATACTATAAGGCCACTGGCTCCAAACCAGAAATTTTCAAGATTAAGGTTGACGGCTGTTTTATATCCAGCCAAAATTTATTATCACTAGAAACAATATGTATGTCTTCTTCAATTATGGAAATTCAACATGTCTGGATATGATACTTCATCGAAAGAACTAAATTCATTTGTTAATCATTACCCTGATGTGGAAAACTGATTAAGAAGAAAAGAGCCTCTCTACTGAATCAACAGAGGCAACATATAGAACAAAGCTGACACCTGAGCAAAAGCACAGGTACATAAAGAGCAAAGATTTTGAGTTATGGGCAAGAGCACTAGTAGTCCACAGTTTAACTCAGAGCCCCACATTTAGACTTTCTACTAAATAACTGCCCCATGTAAAGAGAGACACTCCCCCGAAATGCATACACATTCCTCCACCCTTCCTCCCCTCCAAGCCAGGGTGGATGAGATCTGAAACGGACACATGAAACTTGAACTTAGGCTGGCAAGCATCCTCTCACATAGGTTTGTCTGTACGATGATCTGGGTGTGATCATTTTCTCTTAAGAATTTGAATCAAGAGACAGAGAGAAAATATGACTATTTTCCACATTTCCTTGAAATTCATGTAATATTTTGATTTGTGGAAAACAATAATTCTTTATGGGGGAAATGGTAGACTCAGGTATGTAGAGCTTGGAATGAGTATAGAAATTGAGAGCAAAGGGAAAGGAAAAGAATGAAAGGGATGCAAAAAGGCTGACCTGACTTGAGCAGAGAATTTTACATGGCGCTGAGTGAAAAATAAGACCTTGGAGAGTATATGGGGTTAGGTGATTGCCCGCTGAATTCCACCCAGTTAACAATAACCCAAGATCTTCTAAACCGTAAAGCAAGAGGGTGGCATCATTAGAGCAGGTTGCATGAAATCTAATGCAGCAGTTACCGGTATGGGAGCCGGAGGCAGAGATATCTGCATCTGGAGGGTGATGAACATCTGGCCAGGAAAGCCACCCTATAAAACAGAACCTCAATTTAACACTGTTATTGTTGCCTGCTCATTATTTTATTTTTTCATTCCTCCTTCTTCATCCTATTCCTCCAGGTTCCCTTTCTATCTCCTATCCTATTGTACTTCTTGCTACTGCTACTCTATGGCTATGTTTATTTATTAAAAATTTCCCCCCCTTGGTTACATGTTTTAAGCAATACCATTGTTTCAAAATTTCTTGAATGATGACTCCCCTCCCCTAAACTGCTGCCTTTTTAACCTTATAGGTGAGTTTTCTGAAATAATTGTCTAGAAATATTTTTTGTATAAGAATATATATTACTCTAAAATGTGGGAGGTAGATATTTTTCCTAGGATATAGAAATTATATCAGTTTTCAAAAATCATTAGGCTGTATAAAAGTCAATTCTGTTTTCCAAGATTGTTTGGGCCCTGCTTGTATTTTCTCATTGATAATCATGCTTATCAACTTTGTTACTTCACGTGTCATTAGACTGAAGAATATAAGCTTCTGCTTTAAAAAGTATAAACTAATACTAATACCAGGAAAGCCTGCCCATAAAGATAAGATTAATAATAAAATAGGAAAGAAAGTGAAAATATGTTTAACTCTTAGAAAGTTCCCTTTGATATATATATATAAGTGAGTCAGCGTTACAGAGGGATTCTTTGAATGATTCCAGGTTCATTTACGTATTAAGTGTCAAATGATTATTTTCTGACTATGTGGTTAAGAGATGAAGAACAAAATGCTGAGGCCAATTGAAAAATAATAAGAAATGAAAATAAAACCACTGATATTTTTACGAAAGTAAATTGGAAATACAGAAAAGATTTACCAAAATTCTATCTAGTCACAACTTTTTAGCACTTCTTCTGGATGAGTTCAGGAACAAACTTTGTATTCATTTTACTTATTCACTGTATAGACCTGCTTAGTTTTCTTGGTTACTACGCATGTGGATGAGTCTGATTTTCATGGTGGGGATGATGAAAGGAGGAATTTTTTTTTTGTGTGGGATTAAGGGAAAGTTAGTTACTAGTTTTTAGCTTGTTCATATTCTAGTTAATAGGAGTTCACCCTTCTCAACAACCTCACCAGTAAACTATAGCAGGTCATCGAATAATGTCCCTTTGTTGAACACGGTTTAGTTATACTGTTGATGAGATGCCATAGGAATTTAACTCTTGTTTATATCAGTGATCCTATGGTAAAATTGGTTTAATTAAACTAATTTTGCTTAAAGTCCCAGAACTATTGATGATGTTAAGTGAGGACTTACTATGTAATTAAAGGACAGAAGTGTCATTAGTTGGTGCTTCACCAGTCAGAGAGCTCCAGCCGCTGTCATTTTGATGCTCACCACACCCTACTTTCCCCATAACTTGGAGACCTTCAATTATGTTCCCAAGTAGTACTCCCCTACCAAACTGTGCACGTGTCTTTGATTTCAGGAGTGGTGGTGGATGGATTTCAATTTGCAGAGGTATTACCAGATTTGTACCCATTGGACCACTACGAAAATTTTGAAACTCTTATCAATAAATTGTGAGGTAGCACAAGGTCGATTTTATGCCCTTTACATGTTTTTTCTTCTTTGTGCTTTATAATTTTTTCTTAGCACTTTCAGGCATGCTGTTAATATTGAATATGATTTTCCTGTCTGTGCATTTTTCCATTTTGTATACCAGTCCTTGTCCTTCATCTCTGTCAAAACTCATCTCAGAATTAATTTCTTACAAGGAGTTATTCATGATTAGTCTGGCTTGATATTCTTGATAACTTCATTGCTACAATATTCAGAAATAAATTTTGAGCTATATTAAGCTATATTAAATTCACTTACATTTTATCTCCCCATGTGTACTTCAGTTATTGCTTTAGTGGAGATTCCTGTGTGTATAGTTTCATCAAGAGTCTCTGAATTCAGGAACTGTGCCATAGATTTATTATACCTTCTTATGTCTCTCTAATGTCTTTTTCTCAATAAAGAAACATTGCTGGCTGATGGCCTGGGACCAGAACACAGCAGAACCTGGGGATTTGCTGGGAATCTCCCCAGGTGTCTCCTTCAGCCCTGTTCTTATTCCTCTCGCATGCCATACTAGGTGCTTACCTGATTGTCAGCTGCCAACCATTGACGCCATCGTGGAAATTCTGAGCTCTGGTTGTTTTGCTTTTCCTGCCTTTGCAGAGCTCACACATGGCCAACGTTTTCATAATATGACGGTTTGTGAATGCTAATATTACGCAGATTAAAATGCCCACCTGTTTTCTTGTGTCTAATCTTCACCGATCCCCTGCAGAGTCCTACAACTGGGCTGTGAAAAGTCCCCCAAATCGTGCAGCTGTTTAATGGCTCTCACTTATTCACTGCAGCACTCATAAATGGCAAATCACAGATAATCAGAAACTCAGATGTCAAAACAGACATTGAATATTCCATGAAAACCTAAAAGGCCAGAACCTTCCTGACTTTTGTTCTCTTAACTGCATCTTTGAAGAGACAGAACCATTTCCAAGGGCCACCACCAAAATGCGGATGAGCATGAACTTGAAAATCCTCAGGAGAGCTTTTCTGAAACTGGCTGATGGGAATCCTAGGGGAGATCATGAGCACAAATTAACTAGTTCTTGATCATCTATCACTCATGCACCAGGCACTGTACTGGGCACTTTCATAGCCTTGCTCAATTTCATTAAATCAACTCTCCCTGTATCTGAAAATTTGTTTTTTTCCACCTCTTATCTGGGCCCCATCTTTTCCTGAGGGAGCAACCAGAGCAATGTGTTGAAAAGAACGATCTTAGGGTCCTCAGAGGATTTTACTTCACCACACGTAGGTCCTCAAATACAATCGAGAATGAAAGTACTTAAAATAACCCTCAAGATCAAGTTAATGACTGGCAAATGTACAAGAGGGAAAATACCTGACAGTATAACCTTTTGAGAGAGTCTCTCATCATAAATGATATATTTTGCATATGTGATTAATTTTTAAATTCTTTGTGTTACAAAACAGCAATAAATTTGTAAAGAATGTGAAGCAAAAATAAATTAAAAAGTATTTCGACACAGAGACAATCATGTTCGATATAGGGGCAGCTATTGCTGTATAACATCTACTCTAAAATTGAAAAGAAGGCTCATTTAAACTCACCTATATATCTGCCAGTCAGCTTGTGGTGGGATGATCTAGGCTGGACTTGGCTGGTTTTGGTTTCAAACCTTTATTGCTCAGTTTTGTAACACGAAGGCTAGAGGTTGGATGGGTGACTTTCCTTCATATGCCTTTCATTCTCTTTGGAGCAGTGGGTTGGTTGGGTATGATTTTCTGGCTGAGGTGTAAGACAGCAATTAGCCACCAAGCAAGCACATTTCAAGTCTTCGCTTGTATTGCTTCTAACAGCCCATAGGTCACAGTTAAATCATATGGTCTATTCTAAATTCAGTGGGCAGTGAAATATATTGTGTTTAGTGGGAAGGTGTGTGGAAGTCAAGATGTCCTGAACCATAATACAAGGTATTTCTTCTCAGAGGTTCCTCTCTATCCTGCAGATAATATCAATATTCTAGTGCAAACTCTTTTCTTGATTTGGTAATTTAGGTAAATTTTCCTTTCAGGTTCCTGCCCTTTCCCATGCAATTCCCTCTGCTTGAAATATCTATCTAGCTCTACAACTAAATTCTACTTATATTTCAAAACTTCCTTAGCATCAACTGCTCCTAGAAGATTTGGCTAAGTCCCTCTCCCCATTTTTAATGTAGCACTTAACATATTATTTTGAAATTCTTTAATTACATGTTTGTCTCCCATAATTGACAGTAAACTTCTCCTGGGTAAGTTTGAGGTCTTAATTTTAGAAACTTAGTAAGTTTCTGGTGGATTGAAATAAAAGCACATAGCACATGTCCTGTGTATATTCTTTCCATATCTGCTGGTCACCTATAACCATTTCCCAAGTGGTTTAAGGGAACGTGGACACAATATTTTAATAATAAAAACAGTATCTCCCATCTGCATAGGGCTTGAGAGTTTATAAGGTGAATTAATTTGAAACAAGAAAACTCTTTCTGTTCTCAGTTACTCTATTTTCATTTATCTCTATTATATTAAATCTGTCCTTTTACTCGGTTGTGCTGGCCTGTCTCCTTTCCTGGTTTTTGATTCTAATATCGACAAATGATGCTAAAAAATATCACAAAACTGTGAGCACTCTTTAGATTTTAATCTCAGTTGGGTTTTGAAAGAAAGTCATTTGGCAATCTTTTATCTTGTCAGAAATCTCTTCCAGTCTTCTCAGCTGCTATTATAATTGTTCACAGCAGTTTTAGTCCTCTAACTCATGTCCTAACCCATTTTATTTTTTCCGCGTTGTTAATAGCTGCTTGCAGAAAAAACATCGCAGGAATTATCTACGCTGTCCTTATCAGAAGAATGTATGCAGTTGCCTAGACACACCATTTTCTTCTTTGCCATGGTGTTTTGGCACTTTACCTTCCTTGTCCTTGAATCTCGATGCCTATCCTCCCTCTCAAATGCTCTTCATTCACAATTAGTTCTCCCTCTTTTCCACCTAAATACGTACCTTTAAAACACACATATCAATGAATAATGATCACGTCTTCATGTGTTATTCATGAAAAAATGAGCATCTGGGCGTGATCATTTTAGTACCTGTAGTATCTGTTACACTATAGTTTTATGTACATCCCACAGCAATGCAGTCCCTAGTGCCCCAGCTAAGACGTGGTTCTGGAGTAAGATGGAGTGATAATCCCTCAGTGTTCGGTTCCTGGCCAAAAGTTGAGAAAGACAGCAAGGGTAGAAATAGAGAAATATATTGGGTTTTTGAAAGCAGAGGTGCCTGTGCCAAAGTTCAGATCAAGGGATCAATAGTTGCAAAAGACAGGTATGAAGCATGGTAGAGCAGAGTGCACTGGATTATCAGGTCAGTTGTTGGTGAATATTTGTGAGATCTTAGGCATTTCTTTTATCAAAGTGTGCACAAGCATCACACTTATCCATTACATGACAAGACTTAGCACAATGGGTGGTGCATGATACTCAACTGAATGATTGCCATTGATTTCGGGATGACGAGTTTATCATTTTCTTTTTTAATGAGTAAAATTAGTACTTTATTCAAGGATTCAAAACAAGGACATGGAAAGTCTCACGCTCAAACCCAAGTCTTTATTCAAACTAGTTCTTTACATATTTGGAACTAAGTTTTGAATTTATTCTAGGGAAAAAACTGTGTCAATTAAATACAAATCTCTACCATCCTTCCTTCCCACTTTACAGTCTTTCCACAAAAATTTTATGATCTTCTTAAATATACCATACAGGCACATCCCAAGAATGGCAAAATGTGTAACATCCCAGAGTCTCAAAAATTTCTCAGTAGATGGATAAATATATAGCCCTGATCTGGATCCACCTCTTGCTTTTCAATGAATTTTAGAACTTTCTCCCATTGGCAGATACAGCCATGCAATTTCAATGCCAAGGTGCTTTTGTTTTATTTACTTGATTTTTTTTCCAAAATCATCTTGATTTTTTTTAGCTGCTTAACTTCCATTTTATTTTCCTGACTTTCATTCTCTTTTGTTTTCAAGTATCTCCACTGAGTGTTTTTTAATTCGTTCCACTCAGTTTTTAGAAAAGACATAGTGATATAATTTCACTTCCATTAAATTTAATAAGGGAAATTAGGCTTCATGTTATTTGCTCAAGGTTTTTGTTTTGCCAGAAGTGCTATTTCAATCTGAGAGACATTTGACGAAATTTCACTCAATCTTTAAAACTGCTTTAAATGACTTCTCCTCTTTCCCACTCAAATAATCTTTACTCCTTTTGTTCAAACCACCAGTTCAGTAATCTTAATAGTGCATTTGACTAAGTCATGTGTTTGTATGTTTCCCATGTAGGCATGCTTTCTTTGAGAACATCATGTCATGACTTTTGTAGCCAGCACTTATTATATTTGTACTAAATAAATGGATGAGGGGTGAAGTCTCAAGGGGATTATTAAGAAACCAGGAGTACGAGGGAGGAGCATTGATGAAATCCACTAACATCAGTTGTGAGTATATAGGCCACGTATGATCACAAGCCATTGTTGTTAGGAGCCTGGAAAAAATAAAAACTGGAATAAAGACATTGGTTTTCTTTCTGAAGTGATCACTTGCTCATTGCATCATTGTTGAAAAATGAATTAAAAAATCAATTTTGAATTAATGTGCTGAGGTCTGGATGGAGAACAATGCTTATTTTGGTCACTGAGGCTGATTGAGAGTGTGGTCAGTGCTCAGGGCAGAAAATCACCCCAAATTACCTAAAATTTATTATCATCTAAGCCCAAAATAAGGCTTAGTTTAATGCAATAGGAAGTACCTTCCAAAAAGATTAGTTTATCTATCCATCTGCCTCAATCTAATTTACAATTTGCAATTATAAGCATTTCATTAATCAGTTAACAAGGCATATTTATAAGGCACATTAATTCATAGGTTACAGCAGTAAACTGACTTATTTTAAAGGCAACTTTGGTATTTTAGCAAGGAAAAGCTAACACTATTTATATTAAAATATTGGATGGAGAATTGGGTTTAAGATGTAAATCAACCTTTATGTTAAAAACTGCTTTAGTTTATTATTAATAGTTTAACAAGGTGAATTGTTGATTAAGTCTGGGTGATATATGATAGATGCAACATGAATACCAACACTTAAAAATATATAGGCAATAGAAAGAACATGATTAAAGAATTAATCTTTCATGCTGGCATGTTGGCTTCCAGTCTTTGTCACCTCTGTGAAAAGTGATAATAATATCTTGACTATTTTTTAGAACTAAGTTTTAAAACACATAATCGAGAGAAATCATTGAATCCTTAAATTTGTAGAGGCCATTATAGTTAACTATTCTATAATATTTAAGCTACTGAATAAACATTTTTCAAAAGATAATGTAATCCTGGTTTCCTGCACCTGTGAATTATATGTGATAATTATCTTAAGCAAATGTATACTCTTTCAGTTTAATCACTTATAAGCTTTCTTTTTTTTGTCTGAAAGTCTGCTGATACTGGGATAGTTTTGAATCTCAGTGAGCATATGAGTTTTCTATTCAATTTCTCATTAACTAAATTGAGACAAAAGCCAAATCTTCTTTTAGATGGTTTCTGTTCTTACATTTTTCATCTTTCTCTCCCTTTCTGAGCCAAAACAGAGTTCTCAGTCACTCTTTTACCTAACTGGACATAGACCATCTAATGTGAAAATATTATCAGAAGCATAATCAATGTTTGCTGAAATTCCCGTGTTCTAACAGCTAATACAGAACCTCATGATCCAATAGCAAATCTTAATCTACCTGATAATTATAACCCTACTATCACTTTAAAAGTGGCCCAAAACATGTAAATCTGATTTTATATTTTCTATTCAACAGTGTTGCATATGATTAGCTTCTAGTGCCTGGAGCAAAAGTATTGATTAGCTTTCACATAATGCTATGGGTAGTAAAATGTTGAATTTTGCTGTGGGTAAAACGTGTCCTGCTTAATAATCAGTAGACAATACACATGTGTATTTGAGGAGAGAATTCACATTTTTTGGCAGGTCATAAACCCACACCGACATTTGGTTTGATCCGAGTATTCATACTAGTTTTGAACACTTATCTCACACATTCTGAGCAACACCTTGGCTTTGCATATTTATTTACCTTAATATTACTACATATATTCCATCAATTAAAAACTACCTGAAAGATAATTATTGTGGTCATACAGTTTTCTACTGATGAAGGAAAACGGCCACGTTTTAAAGCCATATTGAACACATTATCGAGTCCAAGAAGTGCCTACTGAAGAATGGTAAGACATTATTTCAGATGCCATGGCTTTAGTGGTCAGTCTCCAGGAAAACCACCCTTGCTGGAGTCTGGATTTGGGCGATGAGCAGACTTGGGCGTGCAGGCATGTTGACTTGCCTCTCTGGATTTTAGTCAGTACAAAGTGAGGAGTCTGTACTAGAATATTTCCAAAGTCATTCCCAGTTCCAAGAAAAGAAAATTTTCAAACACTTTAATTCTAATTTCCAAGCAACTAGGCTTCTCCTTGCTTTTTTCCTTAAATTATTTGATTTGTTTTAGGAACTGCAATGTAATTAGCCATTAAAGTAACTACTGTTCTTCAGCCCTTATCGACTTGATTATGACAACCTTTTTTGTTGTGACCGTTTCTTCCTGACCTAAATGAAATCTAAGCAGATCCCATGTGTTACATAAGTGAATGAATATGTGAATGAATTAAACAAAAAAAATATTTAGTACTCATAGTTAAGATCTCCTCTCAGCATGGCAAAGGTGTGCCTAAAGGCTCTGTTTTGATAATCAAGAAACATGGCAAATGATGGGTAGGGGCCAAGTATTCAGATAGCTACACAATTGATTCATATACCATAAAATTGGAACCTTCATTTTTCAAAAGCTTTTGAGTAAAGGTTTGAAATGCTACCATTTTACCTCTAGAGAACAGAACACTTTCATAATATTATAAACTATTTCATTAAATAGCATTTAATACCTACAATAAACTATGTTATAAATGGCTAAGCATAGAATGTAGATTTAGGGCAGCTTATGACCTTGCCATTATCAGGTAGAAAGGAAGAAGGCAATTTCTTTGTGTATAATTGCATTTAAATTTTATGCTATAATAGTTGAAATGAGCATTGTTAGTCATTTAAAGAGGCACTTTAAAGATTAATTTAATGACATATACTTGGGCTATTTAAAGAGGTCTAAAAAATAATAAAAGAGAGTTTTATTATGAAAAACTCCTCGTTCTTTGCAGCCCATATCAGAACCTATTACTGCATTTTTGTGCTGGGTGAATAGGTTTGTGTGGGTGGCAGGGAGGAGAGAAGGGGGCTGGCCTGTACTCAGAGACATTTTCATTTTCTAAAATTGAAAATCCTCATCACCATAAATTAAGTTTAATTTAAATCATTTGGTATCAAATATTTAAAAACAAAACAAAAAAAAGACAAAGTGAGAGTAAGAAAACGTGTCAAAGAGCTGAAAATCCCTCCTAAAACAAATAAACAAAAAACCAAACTGAAATCACGAAGCTCTTAAGGCAGCGATTTAGTAATTCAGTTTGTTACTCATGCACCAGCCAAACTCCAAATTATATGAAGCACCCCGCCTCAGGGGTGTGGAACCAGATCTGTCCCCCTTAGTTTTGCTGCTGACTCTCTGAGAAACCTGGAGCTAATGTAAGGAAATTTAAAAGGAATACAATCGATGGAGTCAATAAGATGAGGAGGAAAAATGAAGGATAGAAGGTTGGGGGTAAAGAAAATCTGCATAATTCAGAGAAGATCCGAGAAGAGAGAAAACTGAGAAATGTGGCATAATTGGGAAAAATGAAAAGTGATTCAGATGCTTTTGGGTTATTAAAATCTGTACGTTCTAGAAGATTTCGAAAAGAAAGCAACAGTGGGAGCCTATAAGTTAAGCTATTTCTGCCTAGAGAGAATTGACTAATATTAGAAATCAGGAAATTAGGCTTCTTTGAAGTCAGCATTATTATTTTGCTGGCAATGTGGGGCCATCTTATGACTTGTTTATGGTCGGTAAATACCATTTTCAACATCATGGGTTTTGATGACTTCCCTTTAGTCAAAGTTATACTATTAGGACATTGTAAACTATAAAGCAGCGGTCCCCAACCCCTGGGCCATAGACTGGTACCACACATCAGGAGATGAACGGCAGGCCAACGAGCGAAGCTTCATCTGTATTTGCAGCTGCTCAGCAGCACTAGCATCACCGCCTAAACTCCAAGATCATCAGACATTAGATTTTCATAGGAGCAGTGGTGCCTGGTGCCAGAAAGGTTGGAGACTGCTGCTATAAAGGATTTGCAATGAAATCATTTGTCATTTCGATGGGAGTTTTAGTACTGTTTGTGTGCTATTAAATACCCAACTTCAGTATCTAAATTTAGTATTCTAAATTAACTATCAAGCTTTGTTTTAAAACAATGTAATAATAGAACATTCATACTATACTGACTTTGAATTGGTAAAATATGAATAGTTGGGGCTCAAGTTTGTCTTTGCAAAGCAAATGCTTTCTTTATGAGTATTACCATTTCAATGGGGCAAAAATTTTGGTGAGGAAAAATTTTACATATTAAGACAGTTTTCTTCGAAAGCACCAAAGCACTTCAAAAGTACCCACTCCACTAAGAACAACCATTTATGATGGTTATAGATCATTTTAATTTATTTTTTAAATGGATTTCTAAGGGTCTCACTGAGTCCTCTGTTAGTGTGGTTGAGTTGGTATATATGAAAATACGGAATGCTTTTGCTACCTTTAAATAAGTCACTGTGGCAAATACTTTATTTGCTTACTTCATATCTATCTTCCTCCTCTTACTGTTAGCAAAACATCAGTTTTGTGTGATGCAGCAATATATCTAGGTATACATCTTTCCCAACTTCATTTGCAGCTAGATTTGGCCATGCAACATAATTCTAATGGTCTGAAAGGTTAAAATCTAACCAATGAGATAAAAATAAATGTCTGCAGAGGTTTCTGGAAAAGCTATATTGTTCTCAGTGACAGGCATTTTTTGCAGTTTATATTTTCTTTCTTTAATAGTGTAGATATACTGTCTGGGATTTCAGCATGAACTAGAGCCTGAAACCATGGAGAGACTAGCAAGAAGATGAAAGTCAATACTGTTAAAATGGTGGAGAAGAATGGGAAAGAGCCTGGGTCACTGGTATCTCAGAACTGCCAAGGTAATGCTAAGATATGTGTACCTTTGGACTTCTTGTTATTTGAGAAAAATAAATTCTATTTGTTTAAGTCATTCTTAGGTATTTTGCCACCTTGTAGTCAGATCCTCATTTAAGTGATGCACGAAATATTAAAAGATATGTGTTTTTGTCTATGAATATGTATGTATATGTTTGTCCTTATCCTTCACTTATTCTGAATGATGAGATGTATAAATATGGATTTGTATTCATGCCTAGCTACTGGAAGCATTCAGGGAGAAAAATGGAGAAAGAAAAGGTGAAAAAGAAAGAGAAAAAGTAGAAGAGAAAGAGGTTGTGGAAAAGGAAGGTAGCAAGGGTTATCGTAAAAAGAAAATAAGGGATAAATTCTAAAAAGAAACAAATTTAAAATATAATAGTAAACCTGAAAATGTAATATAATTTATGTGCCTGATTATCTTCATTAGTCTCTCCGTACCTTAATTTATTCAAAATGATTTTTAAATGCCCATGATAACATTGTTTTGCCAAGATGTGTACATTTGATTTTAGAAAGTGATGAAACTCAGTGGAATGAAGGCACATCCGATGACCAGCGCATGAAGGTTTCTGCAGATGGGTCTGCCCACTCTGTGGAGGCTGTTTTTTGAGAATTCTCAGCCAAATCATATTTTTCTCCAACTTGTTAATGTTAATTCTGCATGTAAAAGAAATGTGGTCCTTAACATAATGATGGTGGGGCCCCAAACAAAGGGCCTCAAACACTCAGAGGATATAAGTATGAAAGATGGAGTCATGTGGGATGTGCTGCTCAGACTCTCAGAGCAACCTCTTACTTCCGTGGTGCCAGGATGGGGAAGGCTTGGTGACTAATGAGTAGCAACCTCTTAAAAGAAAAATGCACTGAATTGTGCATTTATTTGTTGGTGAAAATTAGTTTTTATTCTTACAGTATTTATAACTCCTAAAAAGGGCGAGATAAATTGTGTTTGCTCAAAAAATTAAAAATGGGTCTACTTTTTGACCCAGCAATTTCACTTCTGGGTATTCATCCAAAGAAAACCAAAACAATAATTCGTAAAGATCTATGCACCCCAATATTCATGGCGGCACAATTACAATACCCAAGATATGGAAGCAGCCTAAATGCCCATCAACAGACGATTGGATATATATGGTTCATATATACAATGGAATATTACTCAGCCATTAAGAAAAATAAAATCCTACCATTTGCAGCAACATGGACAGACGTAGAGGTTATTATGCTGAGTGAAATAAGTGAGACAGAGAAAGATAAATACCATATGATTTCACTTATATGTGGAATCTAAGGAACAAAAAGAACGAACTAATCAGAAACAGACTCACAAATATAGTGGAAAATTTGATGATGGACAGAGAGGAGGTGGTTGGGAAGCTGGGAGAATGGGGTGAAGGATTAAAGAAGTACAAATTAGTAGTTGATAGTTGGGCACAGGGATGGGGAGCACGGCAGAGGGAATGCAGTTAGCATTAATATGATAGCTAAGTGGAGGGCCAGGGAAGGGAGGGAGCAATTGGGAGGATCATTTTATGAACTACATAGATGTCTAACCAATGTACTGTATACTTGAAAATAATTTAAATAAATACATTTTAAAAATTGCGTTCAAAAGACATTAAGAGCCGATCTTGTCATTCTTTTGCAGAAAAAAATACAATTTCCCCTTATTCCTTCCTCTCCATACATCTCTACTCCTTCACTCTTATAAGTGTACTCTTAAAACTTTTTCAATGGATATATACATAATATACATTTATCGCTAGAAGTACAGAGATTTATTTTTAAAAACTTTACCTATCCTCTCACTACCCAAAGTTATACACTGGAGACATTTTGGTATATTCCCTTTCAATCATGTGTCTGCATGTGTATTTATCTTTTCTCATCCTCCCAAAATTGTTGCCTTCTGTAAATATGGATTTGTATCAGAGCTTATTTCTTGTAACTTTGCATCATGATCATGTGCTTAGGGAAGTGTATTTCCATTGGTTCAGGGGCATTTTCTGGAAACAAAGTAATAAAAAACACATCACATCCCAGTAAATAAGTGGAAGGGGGAGGAAAGCAGATAGATGTATGTTAAATGTAGAAACCACAAATAACTGAGTGATGCTGATAATCAACAAAGTTAGAAGTCACTAGTCTAGACTAGGGCTGGCAAACTGATGGCTCGTTATCTACATCTGGCTTGCATACGTTTTTAGTTTGTTCATAAAATGATGGTTTTTTAAAATTGAGTTAGTGGCTAAGATTTATAAATTGATATAGTCCGCATACAAAATCTGATGTTACATTTTTGAAAAGCCACAAAATCTGGCAAATCAAGGGCCACATTCCTCATGGCAAATATTGACCAGAGTCAACAGTGGTTACTCAGTGAGATGGAGCTTGTGCTCTCTAGTTTGCTCATTGCCTTATGATCAGCTTGGCTTCCACATGTGATTACATTTGCAAAACTAGGGGCCAGTCTAGATTTAATTTTCAAAAAATTATTTATTGTCATTATTATTTTTGTGAGAGTGTCACTTCTCACTGAGCCCAACTAGAAAGGGCGGAGCAGGGATCATAGTATTTTTTCTTTATGGCCATCATGTCTCGGTGACCTAGAGATTTTCAGTAAATATTTGAAAATTAACCAAACTATTTGATGGATAGGAAATTTAAGTATAAAATATTTTAGCATACTGTATAAGTTGAAAATATATTTTAAAATATATTTCTAAATGAGCAACGTAACAATAGTAACAAATTATAGCTTCCATCAAGTTTCCATATGTGCTAATTGAACTAATGAGAGGGATCACTCAAAATGATTTTTATTTAAACAAAAACTAATATTTTATATTCAGCCTGCCAAAAGAACAGGTCTTCTTTTCATGCTAGGCATATGTGGATGGTAGGGGTAAAGAGTCAGGCAGAAGGGCTATTAAAAATTGTAATTCATAAGCAATATAGTAGTAGTGACCTTTGTATCAAATGTTACGTCTAGTCCTTCTGAGATGAAGATCATATTCCCGAGTACATTAAGGTAGTCATCAGAATGAACTATAGAGCTTCTGTATTATATTATAACATCCAAACAAAGGAGAAATATAGGATATAAGACCAAAGAATGCCCTATGGAGCCTTAGAAATTAAAAACAATCTCATAGGAGTAATGGTTTTTAAAATCCACATATGGATAGTGATTTGAAATAGCTGAAAACTTTCTCATGTCTTATGGCCCTCTTGACTCCTTCTAAAGTTTCATGTCCTCGTTGTGGAAGAAGAATGAACTGAGGGAGAAAGGGATTTTCTTTGTATTCAAATCATCCATTTTAAATGCAATACAATATGTTTTCCATTTCTCATTTTTTAAAATCTATCCTGTCCCCCACCGCCCCCGCCGCCAACCCCAGCTGCCTTATTCTCGTAAGGAGAAATATGAAGGGGCTTTCTTTGGGACCACTGACCTTGACTTATTGGTTATCTAGGTCTCTGCTGAATATCATTTGCTTTTGACTCTCACCAGATGCAAACGGTAGATTTTATTGGGAGCAGAAAGATAAGGATTAATAGGACAGGAGACGAGAAAGGATGAGAGAGCAGTATTTAGGTGGAATTGGGCTGGAGTTTATGTCTTCTTAGACATATGTCTTCTTAAGACAGCAGTGGACTCAGAAAGGAGCTTTCACTTCATCCATATATTGTATGAAGGGTTTGGATTTTAAATCCAAACTTCCAGCAATTGATTTCTCCAAAGCATTTTGCCAAATTAATGGCTTTCACTAAATCAATAACCTTAGCAGTTCTGTATTCCTCAAGTGCAGGGTATTGTGATGCGGCAAAACACAAAGCATCCAGCATAATGGTCAGATATTTTCAATAGAATACATAGATATGTTTATTAAAACTTTAATGGAGTACTTATTAATCTCAAATTATATGTAGATATGTCTTAGAAGAAAATACCATCATAAGCAAGATTTCAAGAAATATACTAGATAGGCATGGATTGTACCTTTATCTATGCTATCTCAGTGTTAATTGAAGATGTTTCCATTCCACAGTGTTTACTTCCAGAGCTAAATTATGGCTTTAAATCACCCTCAACTTTCGATGTTTAGAAGCTTCGGCATCTTACAATCAGAAGTCTTCATCTGCATATGTGCAACTTTGAGCAACCTCAATACTTTTTCCAGCACAAGAATAACTTGAAATGTCAAAAATAGTGTCTTGGCCATACTATTTCAACCATCTGGTCCAACCTTTGGGTATCAGGGCAGCAACCTAGCTTTATCAGAACGAGAAGACTTTAACTTGTTCATCAGGAAGATATGCATGTGCTTCTTGTAGTAAGCTTCCAAACTTTAACAATGGTTGTTTTAAAAAAATCAGGACATAATTTTCTAGGTTCCATCTATTGTGCACCATAAATGTGTATCAAGGTTCTGTAAAGTCTCCAGAGAAGACCACAGTGGAGCTCTTCTCTCTTGCCTCAGTGCTGGTTGTGAGATTTAATTGAAGTAGTGGTGGGGGGCAGAGAGCAGAAGGCAGAGAAGATGAGAGAGAGAGAGACAGAGACAGAGACAGAAAACAGAAAGATGAACTGGGAGGCAACTGGGAATGAAGGCCACCAGTAGTGTTTGGGGTCCTTCAGGTAGATATTTTTGTAGACATCTGTTTATATGAGCAATTTGATTACAAATCTGTTATAAAATTTATGGGCCCAAGTGAAGAATAGTGATTATCAATAATGGAGTTGGGAAGAGGTACTTATTTGTTTATTGTCCAGTCACTACATGTGAAAATTCATTATAGGGTCCAAGTACCATTTCTTTATGTTCAAGTCTAGGAAACATTTATGTTCTTTATTGTCAAATGCATCATTCTTGGCTAATTTTATTTATCCCACCTTGGGAAAAGGCTGGTAATGCTGTTATTGCTCATAGTGTCATGGCTCTTTTGAACCTGTTTATATTGAAGCAGTACCTGCCCCCGCCCTCAGCACTTGTGTACTATGGACTACATCATCACTTACAGTACTGCATCATCCATCATGTTGCCCATAAGTACCAGCCTCCACCCTCTCTCCACAAAGTCGTATTGTGCCTTGTTGGTGATAATATGAGCATATCTTATTCAAGTATGCAGGATACAGTGAATGGTCATTTATTATTTGGTCATGTGGTAGTTTCTCTTTCTAATTTCACAGTGTAATCATGGATGAGCACATCTTCTAATCATGTCTTCTCTTGCACTCTTTAGTCCATAATCACTGCATTTCTAAACTGTCGACCCCATCTTTGCTTTCCATACACTGCAAAGGGTCTCTGGAGTGATAAGAATTATCTCCTTTGTACAAGGAATGTCTATCCTTTGTCAGCCATCTGTTAAGACCAATCCAAGAGAGCATGGCATCACTACATCCAGCAGAAGCAAAGAGGATATCAATGGTCTATTAGAATTAAGGCGAAAACGGTCTCAAAGTCCTTGGAGGACATGTGGTGGCAACTCCTGGAGGATTACTTCATATGTGGTGCAGATCCTCAGAGGGGTTAGGGTGACTATGCCGAGTGACAGCAGTGGAGGGTGCACAGGACAAAGGGGATGCCTACTGTCACCTCTGCTGCCCATGGGTGCTGTAGACTGGACGCTGCACTACAGTCAGAATAGAAATGTTCACAAGTCATCACAATGGTCTACCTGTGGCTCAAGGCAAAGGGTTGGCTCTAAACGTTGAACTCTTTCTGTGCCCGACATCGTGAGTGACAGTCAGTTATACTCTGTGTGTCAGTACTATTCTGGTTGTTCAATTTCATGCAACCATGCAAAAAACAATCAAACAGAACCCCCAAAACAAAAACCCACCATGCTAGTGAGTAAGAGCAATACACTTGCCAGGCTGTACTCCTGGAACTGATGATGCCTGGGTGGGGCTTGAGGGCAGCCGTATAGGCACAAGACCCAGAGTCCCATGTGACATCTGGTCCACCTGATCCCCTGGTTAGAGGATTGGAAATTGCTTCCACGAAGAGTACAGGCTCAGGTGACCCATATAGAAAGCACTGCAACCCTAAGCACAGGAGGGAAACTTAGAAAATTTTAAATGGAATACTGCAAAGCATACTTCCTTAATGCCAAGCTGGTACAGGGGCCTGGCTTGCCTGGATTAAGGAAGAAATTCTTGGGAATAAAGCCCTACTGTAAATGACAAAATGACATATATCTTGCTCAAAGTTAATTCAATTAAACTACGCTTAAGATTTCTTTTTGCTTAAATTCATGACATAATGGTAGTTATCTGAGATAAGTTTAATCAAACCTTTCAAGTTCTACGGGACAGGCTTGTCTCTATCATTTCTACATCATCCCAAGGGACCATAGCTACAGCTACCCAGGAGAGATTTTAATACCAGTATTGAAATATGATGGGGGAGTAAAAGTCCTCCCAGAAACGGACACACCCTTCACCGCAAGAAATTAATAATAAAACCTTAGTTGGGTGTGATGGCAAAACTGTGAATGTAGGAAACTCTTTCTGCCAGTAGTCTCACATTTAGATCTTCATTTGAGAATCTCCCTTAGATTTAACTCATTTCCTCTCATTCCTGTATCCCCCCTCATTTCACTTCCCATTATTGTCGTGCTATGTATTAGCTCCAAAGTTGTAGAAAGAATAGCTAAGTAGAAATTGCAAATATACTTAACTTCTGAATCTTCATTAGTGGGCACTTAGCAGTGGTATACAAGAAAGTCTAGTGTTTGTTAAAAATTCAGATACTTAAGCCATGACCCAGAGCTTTTGACTGTTTAGGTCTGAAGTAAGTACCAGAAATCTTCAGTGTTAATAGCAATCTCCGGTGATTCTGGACAATGATGATCCGAGGACTATGCTAAATAATATAATAATGAATCACTATTGTGTAAGTATTAGAAGGCTGCTCCAAATTGATATAGGCAGCTAAACTGACCTTCTGAAGATAATATCCAATATTTTGGCATAGCCCTTTAGTAATTCAGACTAGATAATAATCAGACTAGATAATAAGAGAATCGACTGGCCAGTGAGAGACTTATTCTTAGCCATCTGGGTGATTTTTGGTGCCTCTTAGGTTACATACTTTAGGTAGCAGATATTCTTCCAGGTCTGGGTGGAGTGTACACCACAGGCCTGGTAAATATCCTAAACTGGTTTGTGTAACTAAGGAGTAGAATTAAGCAGCATCCACTCCGCTATTTCTCAAAATATGGTCTGGATACCTATTTTCATAAAAAAAATCCTTGGTGGTGATAGGAGCAGCTAGGCAGGGCAAGGGAAAAAGTTTTAAAATCAGACTTTCCTTGAGTATGGCCTTCAGTATGCATTTATGACAAGTTTCTAGGTGATTCTTATGCATTTGAGAACCACTGTTTGTTAGTAGAAATGGAAAACAATATCTTAAAGACATATTTAAAATAAAGAGAAATGACAAATGTTTAATTACTATTCTTGTAATTGTGTTGACAAAAATGAACACAATGAAAAAATATATTTTTCTGTAATTGGAAGGGTACCCTCTTCATTTCTTCATGATCTGTATGTTTTCCTTCAGGCACAAATCTTGTCTGGCTAAAACTTTCAATGCCATAAAAGTCCAGGTGACACTCTATAGGTGACTTGAACTAGATTTAATTCCTCATCCAATGTTTCTATGTTTTTTAAAAAGAAAAAAAATGTTTATACATGTATCTATGTTTTTATTTGTGTGAGACAAACCCCTCTCTGCCTTGATGATCTCTTTAATGTCACCCAAAATGTCAGGGGAGAGATGACCCACCTGAGTCCACTTTGTTTCTGGGACAATCAGAGGTGACTGTGAAACATTAATGGATCTATACGATCATTTAAAATTACTTTTAATTATTTGGCATTGCTTTCTTTTTCTATTTCCTTTGAAGAGTAAACACCTCAGGAATTACTTGCTGTTGTTCATGATCCTCTTTTCTCTGGACCTGATATTTTGTTGTTTTTGCCTTATCCTGTCAAAAAAGGGCCTCCCATCCCAGAGTCTATTGCTGCAACAGACTTCACTTCTGTTCCCAGTATTCAAGGAGATTTTCACTCCTAGGTCTTCTTTTTGTCCCTTGGTTTGTAGCAATCTGGCTCGGTTGATAATTAACCAAAATCTCTTTAAGTAATTATAGTAACGCTTTACATGATGAATAGTTCAGGTCCATTCAGTGTTAAGTTAAAATTTACCCAGTGATGGGTGCTTAGGAAGTTTTGAAATCTAATAAATGCTGAGAAATATGACGATCTTAATGCTTTTACAGCTGTCATGCTGCTGCACACTGTTGCCATGTGGCCCACTTGTAGATTCTGAACCCACCTGTCAGTCAGTAGTCAGAGGAGAGATTTCCAAAAACAGGGACTTGTGTGCATAGAATTCAATTATTGCTTGGGGAAATCAGTGTAATTTATATTCATATGCTGCACAATCTAATTACTTATAAAGTAATAGTATCTTTTTAAAAATATGCAAAGAGAGGCATAAAATAAAAAGCTCAGGAAATTCTCAAGGAATTACAATAAAAGAGTCTGAACTAAAACTTTATAACGTGTATGAATGTTTAGGCACTCTTTTTAATATTATCCTGATATATTCCATTCCATTCAATTCCTTTCTTTGGCTTCTAAGATGCTGGTAAAAATTAGTTTCATGACCCACCACTAGTTTTCACCTACAATATAAAATACTCTGTTCTAGAAACTCAAGATTTCACAGAGAAGTCAAGGAACATAATGTTGGAGACCTCTTGGAAGGAGATCAGGAAAGGCCATAAAAGGCAACTGAAGGATATCTTTAAACAGCAATCTAAGCTATTAGGCAATTGTTAGGCAATAATTTAGGAGTCACTATAGGTTTTTGAGTCAATGTTGCATTATTACTGCTAAGTTTTGGAAAGACAGATCTGGCAGCAAATGTGTAAGACGGCCCTGGAGAGTTTGTTAGCATGCTGTGGTACTAATCTAGATACAAAATCTGCATCAGAGTAGATATGGAGAGTGGGAAAATGTCACAGACGAATTTATACAAAACATATTTGAACAGAAGGAGGTAGAGAAAGGAGTCAGAAAGAATTTGAGTTTGGGGTAATTAGAATTTTGGGGTAGTTATGGGCCTGTTTGTGTTCTCTCAAAATTTATATGCTGAAGTCCTGACCTCAGAATGTGATTGTATTTGCAGAGAGGGCCTTTACAGAGGTAATTAAATTAAACCGAAGCTGTTGGGGTGGGTTCTAATCCAGTCTGACTTGTGTTCTATAAGGAGAGGAAATGAGGAGAGAGACCAGAGATATGTGAACAGAGGGACGACCATGTGAAGAGGAAGCAAAAGAGTGGCCACCTGCAAGCCAAGGAGAGGGGCCTGATAGGAAACCCATCCTGCCAGCACCTAGATCTTGGACTTCTAGTCTCCAGAATTGTGATAAAATGAATTTCTGTTGTTTGTTAACCAATAACAAAAGGCCAAAGTGAGAGGCAACAAGTATTTATTTGGATAAAAATAAATAAGAATAGCTATTTGGGAAGCACCGATTCAGGTAGAAGCCCAAATAGTGTTTGGATTAGGAAACAAAGCCAAGGGGTATTTATGAGAAAGGGAAAAGGAACAATTATATGAATAGAAAGAAGGCATTTCTGTTGGCACAGATAAGCTAACTTAGTGACACTAATTCTAAACAATGTTTTAGTTTTCAGCCCTGTAGTCATAATATCTGCTTTTTTGTTATCTTTGAAGTTCTTTGGGACACTGTGTTGCCTTAGGCCCAGTCCAAAGGTTATTTTGCCCTATTTTAACTTTCCAAAGGTTTAAGGCATATGATGTGCAAGGCAGTTAGTTCCTCTGGAATGGCAACTTGGCTCCATTTTAAAGTGAGTCTGTTTTATGTTATTTTTCACATGGTTAAGCCACTCAGTTTGTGATATTTTATTACAGCAACCCTAGTAAACCAAGATAGATATGTTAACAGAAATAGAGATATCAGGAAAAGAGTTACACTTAGGGTTTGAGACGGGGTAGAATAGGGAAATATTTTTTGACCTTGGATGCATGGAGCCTGCATATTGATAAGATAGGCAAAAAGACAATAAGAAGAGAAACAAGGATACATGATCTGGTTATCAAAAATAAACCAATACATACACACTACATAGATTTATATGTAAATAAAATAAAAGTAAACTTATAATTGTTTAGAGAGATTATAGAAAATGCCCCATATATTTTGGAGGTGTCAAAAAGTGCCACTTGCTGGAATTTGAATTTATTGTTTTGCATTTGAGGCTTAAAAATTATAATTCAACTTTGTAATATGTTTTTCTCAAAAAATATTGGTTTGATACAAAAAATAATCTTATAATCTAATTTAATGTAATATTTTACAGGTTTTTTTAGTTATCTTCAAATTCTTAGATAGCAGCAGACCACTCATATATAATAGCATGCATAAGGAACTGAAGGGGAAAATGGGTACTTGTAAAGAACCTGCAAAAGATATACAGCCCTCTTTGCAGGCAATTCCATGACTAATTTTAATTTTAGCCCATTTTTACTCTTTTAGCTAAAACCCATGACTGTGAAAAAGAAAGGTATACACTGAAATTTAACCATCTTTACAAAATTTTGCTGAAATTAAATTGTATTTTATGAAAGTTACAAGCCTTTTTTTGTCTTTTATTCTGCTCAAAATGTCTTTTTTAAAAAAGCAAAAATATGATTTTTTTTTTTGTTTCCTTTTCACGGAAAAATATAGCATAACATATAAGATTATACTTCTACTCTTTGCTTTTCTCACTTAATAACAAGTCTTGGAGAGCTTCGTATATGGGAAAATAGATCTCTTCCTCAATTTTTACTTACGACTGAATAATATTCTATTGTATGACATCTCATATTTTCATCAATTACTTTTGGTGTATATTGAGGTTGTTTTCATTAAGTTTATGCTATTGCAAGCAATGTCTCCATAAATAGTTTTGAATATATGTTATTGTGATGGGCAAAATTTAACCTTCGTGATCTTCGCCCTCTAGTTAGGCCTGTGCATGTTAGAATACATGGTAAAAGGGAATTGGGATTGTGGTTATGGACCTTAAAATAGGGAGATGATCCTAAATTATTCATGAGGGTCAACTGTAATTACATAGGTCCTGAAAATCAGAAAAGGAAGGCAGAAGAATCTGTTAGAGGGATGCAACCACGAAAGAAGAGGCAGAAGAGACCTGGAGCATGAGAAGACCCACTGATCTAGCTTTTAAGAAAGAGGAAGGGAGCCTATAGCAGCTGGTAATGATTCTCAGCTGACAGTCATCAAACAAGAACAGCTTTCATTCCTACAACCTCCATGATCTGAATTCTGTTAACCACTTAATCACTTGCATTAGCAGGAGATAATTCTTCCCTGGAGCCTTGGGAATGGAGCCTAGCTCAGCCAAAAGGGTGATTTCAGTCTTTTGAAATTCTAAGCCCAAAACCAGCCTAATTCATCGGACTTCATCTCCAGAACTGTGAAATAATAAACATATATGTTTTAAATTTGAGGCAATTTGTTACGGCATCAGTAGGAAACTAATACAATCATTTTTATGTGTACCTGCTAGGAAAATTTCTAAAGTGGAATTATTGAGTCAAAGAGTATTTGCAAAGATAATTTTGGTAGGTTCTTTAAAATTGCCCACAAAATAGATGTCAGCAATGAGAGTCGGATTTTCCCATTAGTGCCAAACTTTTGGATCTTTGTCGAGTAGGTAGAAAATGTTGTTTTGGTATGTTTTCACTTATATTTATTTTAAAAGTTTTGCATCTTCCACATTTTTAAGTCACTTTTATTTCTATATCTGTGAACTTTAACATCATATCTTTTGCCCATTTTCAATAGCATTGGCAGGTGTATCTTGTTGATTTATGAAGTTGTTTATATACTATAGAAATGTGTTCTTTGTCTATAAGTTGCATTTTTCTCCTCAATTTGACATTTACCTTTTGATTCTGTTCATGGTAGTATTTTAATGCAAATTTTAATTTTAATTTTTATAGAGTCAATTGTATTTGTCCTTTATTTAATGGCTTCCGGGTTTTATATTATGCTTTAAAAGGTCCTTTGTTGGTAAAGGTCTAAAACAAAAAATTCACTTAGATGTTTTTAGTACTTCTGGTTTCATTTTTGACATTTTAATTTGATCTCATGTATTGAATAAACATTTTCTCTACTGATTTGAAATGCTAATTTAATCATATTTTAAATTCTTTGTATTTTGTTTATTTCTTATCTTAGTCTGTTCCTTTCACGATTCTGTTTACTCAAGCTTTAACACTATACTTTAGATTATTGAAGTTTTAAATATATTTTAATATTTGGTAGTGATATCTGCCACATTGTTCTTCCTTTGTTGTTTTGTTCATAACCTTTAGAATTGCCTTGTTAATTAAAAAAAAAAAAAAATCCAGTTAGTGAGTTTGCTGGGGTAACAAATAATTCTATAGATTAGCTCAGGGAGAACATTCATCTTTATGATAATGAATCTTCCTATCCAAGAACATTACTTATAATTTTATTTGTTCAGCTTTTTATTTAAGTCCAATAATATTTTAGTCTCCTAAATAGGGACTTTTTTTTTTAGCATTTATTTTATTATTAGTTTCAAATATACACTACATTGGTTAGATATTTATATAGTTTATAAAATGATACTCCTGATTGCTCTTTCTCTCCGCTGGCTCTACACCTAGCTGTTACATTACTGCTGACTGCATTCCCTACGCCATGCTCTCCATCTCCGGGACCATCTATCAACTACTAATTTGTACTTCTTTAACCCTTCACCTCTTTCTCCCAGCCCCCCAAATCCCTGCCCTCTGGCAGTCACCAGTATGTCCTCTATATTTGTGAGTCTGTTTTTGATTAGTTTGTTCTTTTTTTCCTTAGATTCCACATATAAGTGAAATTATATGGTATTTATCTTTGTCTGACTTATTTCACTCAGCATAATAACCTCTAGGTCCATCCATGTCGTTGCAAATGGTAGGATTTTATTTTATTTTATTTTTATGGCTGAGTAATATTCCATTGTATGTATGAACCATAACTTCTTTATCTAATCATCTGTTGATGGGCATTTAGGTTGCTTCCATATCTTGGGTATTGTGAATAGTGCTGCCATGAACATAGGGGTGCATAGATCTTTACGGATTAGTGTTTTGTTTTTTTTTTGGATAAATACCCAGAAGTACAATTGCCTTGTCAAAAAGTAGATACATTTTTAATTTTTTGAGGAACCTCCAGACTGTTTTCCATAGTGGCTCATATGGATTTTAATTTGTTTTTAAGTTTATTTCTAGATAGTCTCTCTTTTCATTGCCATTGTAAATGGAGTCTTTTGTCATATCTTCTAACTGGTTGTCGACTGTGAGTATAATACTGTACGTATGGACATATACTATGTATGTTTTTATGTAGATTAACTTCATTCTCATCCATTTAGTGAATTCTCTTGTTTTTCTATTGGCTACTTTGTTTTTAAGTATAAAATTATAAAATCTGGAAATAATAATTTTACCTCTTTCACTCAAATTTTTAAACATTTAATATTGTTTCTTGTCCAATTGTATTCAAAAAGATAAACAATAGTTGTAAAAAGTCCTTGTGTTTGTAGGTATCATGCTGAGAGCACCCTTTTACCTTGAACACCATAATTCAGACCATTTGCTGTGCCCTTTGTAGCTGATCCCAACAGCCAGCTTCTCCACTCAGGCCTGGTCCCAAGTAGGCCTAGCTTTTTCCTTTTTATCACCAGAGTTGCAAACTTTATCTTGATATAAAGACATAATTTAATGATTCCAAGACATGGTTAGGCATTAAAATCACTTGAGGAACTTTTTGAAAACAAATTAGTAAGCTTCAAATGATATCTAACTGAACCAGAAATTTGGGAGTAGCATCTTTTGTAAAAGATCCCCAGGTGATTGATTCTAACGCTACTACAAAAACTCCATCAATCCAAGATAATGGTTCTCAATCAGGAATGATATTGTTCCCCAGAAGATATGGGCAATGCCTAGAGATATTTTTGATTGTCAAAACTAGGGATGAGAAATACTACTGGCTTCTAGTATATAGAAGCCAAGCGTGCTTCAGAGGACAGCTTTCCCGCAACCAAGAATTTTTATGATCAAAACATAACAGTGCTGAGGTTGAGAACCTGCCCAAGAACTGCACCTGGGAACCATCAGAAGACTCATCCTTACTGACCATTGCTAGTAGCCTGCTGTTTAATTATTTCGATAGCAGAGGGTATATCAATTTACAAAACAATATACCAAAACCATATGGTCTGATCATTATTATGAACTAAAGAATAGACAGGTTTTCCTTGAAATTGTAAGAGCTACAACTTCCATTGTGTCAGACGCTATGACCTCATAGTTATGATTTTTTCTCACTAACAACAGAACCTCAATTTAGATGAGGGTAATAATATTCCTCCCTTGAACCTAGGGGTTCCCATGTGAAACAGATCTAGCTAATGAGATATGTTATGAGTGGAACTCCCTGGTGGTGCATCTGTGAAATCTCTTTAAAATGCAGGCAGATTAAGTTGGCACATGCCTCTCTGTCTTTTATGTATCTTCCTGCCTGGGACATTGATGTAATGCTCTGGATGAGGCACTCATCTTGTGATTGTGGGGTGGCAAGCATGTGTTAAAGACATCTGAGTGGTATGAAGATTCTTGAATACATTCAGACCCACCATACCAGTCTAGCTCTGAACTCCCTTCAAATGAGAAAAGCAAACACCCTGTCTTGTTTAAGTCACCATTTTTCAGCTGAGTGAAATTTGTAACTATGCAGTTATTTTCATAATGAAAATATACAATGTCAATAAGGTTATATAATCTTTATTTTAAAGACATTATAAACTGTTACACATATATAATAATAAAAATTATAGTGTTAACTCATGACACTATTTTTTTTTTTTTTAATAGGAAGGGAATTGCCTTTGTAAGGAAAGTAACAGACTGCCTGGGCCTTGGAAGTGGGACTTTCAGGATATGGGTTAGCAAAAGACAAAGATTAAAAAAATATTGCTAAATCCCTCTGCATAAGAAATTAACTTGAAATTATGGAAAGTAGTGAGCATGTATGGGGGAAGTGGGCTGAGATTACAGTGGTAAATAAAGCTGGACAAATGGCTGAAATATTTTAAGACCAGGGATATATAATATTTAATTTTAAGATGTTTGCATCACTTTACTGTAGAACGCTGATGCAAAAATCTTCCATAAAGTCTACTATATATTTTGCATGTGCATTTTTATTTGTTTATTATTATTATTATAGTGCAATTCAAGAAATAAGAAGCCAAATTTCATATCTGGGTTGGAAAGAAGAGAATATGAACAATCATTGGCTGGGAGCTGAAAGCCCCATCAATAATCCAGTGGAAAAAATATTATATGTATTTCTTGTATATTTATTCATATATACATATATTTCTATTGGTTCTGTTTCTCTGGTGAACCCTGACTAATACGAACTTGGAATTCATTATAAGAGTAGGAGTCTGGAAAAGAAAACTTTCTTTCTCTGATTCTTTCAAATGACTTAAACGTAGTGATTAAACAGTTGATGAAAGAGAAAAAGAATCAGTGCCCAGGCAGAGATAAACAGCCATGGCAACTTTGACTTCAGGCCTGAGCCAAAGACTGTCTACAATGTGGAACACAACACTAGGCTACAAAATGCATTAAAAATAAATGTTATGAATCAATAATAACATTTACCAAAGGCATTCTTTTATTTAAATGTTGCTCAGAAAATATATCTTTTAAAATAATGTTTTTAAAATTTTGTTCAAGTCTGCTGTAAAGAAAAGTTATAGCTTTGAACATTCATACGTAAATGAAGAGCAGCCAGCCTCTACTATGGAGAGCCTTAAGGAAAACAAATGTATGACTCAAAATTTTTCTATGGCTGTAGTGAAATTGTAATATTTGTCATAGTATCCAAATTTGAATAAATATACCAAATGAGAGACCTCTTATGTGCTGAAAACTTAAAAATTATGTCATGAAATGATAGCGAATGTCACAATAGATATAAACAGTATAATTAAATCTGTTTTAGAAAAGTAGGTAGTATATCCACAAACCAAGAATAGTTTCTAAAACTTGTCTACAAATTTAAAAAAGATATATTTCATAAAAACAAAGTTACATTTCTTATCAAAATCTTATGTGTTTCTACAATGAATTCCATTCAAGTCTATATACACGTGCTTCAACTTATTTTTAAAAAGCAAATGGTAATTTGGTAAGGAAATTTGATAGAGTGCATTCGTATTGAGTAAAAACAAAATCAAAAAAGTAAACACATACACAAAAATCCAAAGAATAAAATCTAATTAAATGTAAGAGTTAAGTAATAAACAGAAAACACTTAAGCAGATTTTCATTTTTTGTTTATTTAAATAAACAAGCCTGTTTTTTTAAATTAGAAATAGTTAGTCTTTGAGGGCTATTACAGATTTTGTTTCATGATACTTAATGTTTTTTATTTAAGAGAAACAAGATGAGATGTTAGATATTTCCATCTATGGCTACCTAATATACTTTTTCACACAAAATTTTGCATCTGTGTTGTTTAGTTCAATCGGTGTATTAAGCAAGGAAACAAGTACTACAGACTTGTCTGAAATCACTGTTTCCATTGATATTGGAGTCCAGCTTATCTAGTGAATGGGCTTTTCGATTTTAAAAATGTCTAGATTGTTTTAAAGTAATTGGCACTTGGCTCTGCATGGAAATTCAAGTAAATATTCAGTGCTGGGCGAGGAGCTCAGGTCTAATTCCTGAGGCAGAAATGAGTTTGCTGTAATTCCTTCTTATGTATTAACTGCCTATACAAAATCTGAGAACTAAAAATTAATGAACTGCATCTTTTATAATTTATTTAAAGATAAGTTATTAAATAATTTAATATCATTATCTGTCAAGTACAAGCTCCTTTATCAAAGAGAGCACTATTTGTAACAAAAACTTTATAGTTTAAAAGCACTTATGTGCACAAATGGCTGTAGGAAAAAAGAGATAATGAGAAAATGTAGAACTCCTAGAAGTAAATCAACAAAAGAATTAAAAGATATTCCAGGTTATCGTACACCTTTCAGAAATTAGCACTTCAGTAGCTTGATGTTATGGGTAAAGATAAGTGGTCAAGTATGTTCTAATCCATTCCATTCATATAGGCATAATACCCGGCATAAGGTAAGCAAAGGATTAAGGATTTATTTTTCCTACTCCTGGTTCTGGTTCACTCATTTACAAAACAAATGCTTTTTGAGCACTTATTATGATGATTTCTTTTGCTTATTATTATGCAACATACACGAGATAAAAAAAAGCTGAATCACACTCTTGAGCTCAAGGGGTTTTTGATGATGTTGAACATGTGGTAGGTCAAACCTCTGCAGAAAGACCAAGTTGAAGATTTGCAGCAACCTGGTAATTTAGGTCTTTACAGCTAGATTATCTAAAACATTTGGGACAGAAATAAAGCATAGTTATTTCCTAACCCAATAATTTTGTGAATGATATAAGTGGAGATGACATTAGTGAAGGAAGATGTATGTAATGGTAGAATTTCAAATTTGATGAAATATTAACAACCATTCCTTCTTAGATAGTGTCTTCATTTACAAAAAAAGTCATTAATGAGTAATGTAATAGGCTTTAGAGTAGAAGTGAAAAAACAAACTATTCTAATTGTGTTAACATTGACTTTATCATTAATGTCATTTGGGGCCTATTTCTTTGTAACATAAGACGTTATGATTATATGTTTTCAAAGTAACATATTTAGTTGTAGTTTTTATGTAGGATTTTAATTTAATTTTAAATATAACCAAAGGGAAAATAAAGTATCACCAAAAGAAAAAGTAAATATAAAATATTTTGAAGCTATTTGGCTATTGTTGCTTTTGAATGAAAAAAGCTGAGTTGGAGAAAAGAGTGTACGTATCTTTGAGTTTCCAAGTTTTTCATTTCGTGTTTTTGTTTTTCAGTTCTCTCCTGCACATAAGCATGGTAAAATATCTTTGCTCTCACCCCTATTATTCTATATATTTTGCTGCTACTAATACTCCAACTTTCCTAATCTATTTTAGATCTGTTTCTTGAAGCTTTGAAATCTTCTTGGACTTTCCCATTGTCAAGTATAAGGCTGCCTGGGCCAGGGTGCATTCTGGCTTGTAAAGCTATTTACACATCTCATATTGAATTCGTGGTTATAGCTCCATGACAGGTACTGGTTAATTCCTACTGTTATCCCTCAGTTGCTGACAATTCCTTCCTTAACCATTCTCTGATTACTTCCAATCTGTTATTATCAAGCTTGAGTGCTTTGATGTCTTGGAATTTTGGTCCTGTCCATTCATGTGTAGTTCAAACATGGTATTAGGTGATTAACATGACTATTGCAACCTAAAGCAATACTCTCCTGGAAAATCCACACTTTAAACCTGGGATACAGTGGATATTCTTTATGAATTTTTCACACACATAGAAACCAAGGCCATTTCTGGGAAAAAGAATTAGAATCAAAAGCACTAGGCAAGCAGTAACTGAGCCCAGAGAGTTTTTTAAAACACCTAAGTTTAAAGAGATTTCCCACCTTTCAAGTTTTTTTCTGAGTTACTTCAACCATTAATCTATGTTTCCATCAATCAATCAATCTATCTATCAAATATTTTCTGACTGTTAGTCATTGTCCTAAATATTTCTGGGGAGAGACTAATAATATAGATATTCTCATTACCTTTGAAGTGCTCACAGTTTGATTAGCAGTTAAGTAATTGGGAAATTTAAATATGTGTGTGTATGTGTGTTATGAGTTTTGAGAGCAGAAATTAAAGGCTCTGTGGCATTATATAGGAGAAGGAGCTATCTGGGATTTGAAGATTCAGAAAAGGCATCTTAAAAGAGGACTATTTAGGCTGAACCCTGGAGTTAGAGTGACAATGAAAACAGGGTAGAGGAATGACACATATGAGCAAGCACCATAGGTGTTTGAGGAACCGAAGGCAGTTTAGCATAGTGGGAGGCAGTTGTAGGGAAGAAGGGAAAGAAGTAGGAAAACAGAGTGGAGTGTTAAGCAGGGTCGTAATTATGAAGGACCCTAAAGGTGAAATTAAATCACTGGGACCTCAGAACATCACTGAAAGGCAACCACAACAGTGTCTTGGATTAGGGAATGATAAGATAGAGTGGAGAATGGATTGCAGGTATGAAAGCTATTCAGTAGAAACCATACTTGGAATTTTGAATTTCGATCACTTCTCAGACTAGCGATATGCAGCACAAAATTGTGATGCTGGGCAGCGGCAGCAACGGGCAGCTCCCAGTCAGCCACACAAGTGCAAGGATAACAACCGATATCTTACAGTGTAGTATTAAATGTATTTTCAACTTATGATATTTTCAATTTACAATGGGTTTATCAGGACCTAAGCCCATCGTAAGCTGAGGAGCATTTTTATTAAATCTTGAAGTCAGGTAGTGCCAGTCTTCTAACTTGTTCTTCATCTTTAATAAACTGTTGACTATTCTGGGTCTTTCATCTTCCCATATAAACTCTTGAATGGGGTTATTGATTGCAAAAAAACAGCTTTCTGAGATATTGATTTAGTTTCATGGGTTACCATGAAACTATAGATCAAGTAGGGAAGAATTAACATCTTAACAATATTGAGTCTTTCTATCCACGAACATGGACTATCCATTTATTTAGATATTTCTTAATTTCTTTGATCAGAGTTTTGTAGCTTTTCTGTGCATATTTTGTTAGATTTATATCTCAGTATTTCATTATTTTTTGTGCTAATATAAATGGGATTGTAGTTTTAATTTCAAATTCCAATTTTTATGTTAGTATATAAGAAAGCAATTGACTTTTTTATTAACCTTGTATCCTGTACTTTTGCTATAATCACTTATTTATTCCAGGAGTTTTTTGTTGTTGCTGTTGTTATTGTCATTGCTAATGATTTTTTAGGATCTTCCACATAGGCCATATGTCACCTTTTTACAAAGACAATTTTGTTTCCTTCTTCAAAGACTATATATATTCTATTTCCATTTTTTCCTTATTTTGTTAGCTAGGTCTATTAGTACAATGTTGAAAAGGAGTTGTGAGAGGGAACATTCTTGCCTTGTTCCCAGTCTTAGTGGGAAAGCATCTTGTTCCCCACCTTTGAGTACAATGAACTATAGGTTCTTTATAGATATTCTTTATCAATTTGAGGAAGTTCTCCTCATTCTCAGTTTACTGAGAGTTTTTAATTATGAATTGGTGTTTGATGTTAGGATGTGTTAAATGCTTTTTCTTTTATATCAATTGATGTGATCACATGAATTTTCTTCCTTAGCCTGTTTATATGATTAATTACATTAATTTGTTAACACTTGTTGAACCAGTCTTATATATGTAAATTCCACTTAGTCATGGTATATGACTCTTTTTCTAATATTGTGTTAACGATTTGTGCACTTATAAGAGATATTGGCTTTTAGTTTTCCTTTATTGTAATGTCTTCGTCGGGTTTTGTTATTAATTTTTAATGGAGATATTCCTGGTTTTTGAGTTAGGATTTTTAGCAATGAGATAACATTGATTTTATTCTATATAATTAAATTAAGTTTGATGTATTTCAATTTGATTTAATTTAGTTTGATTCAATACCATCATTGAATAATGTATAAGGCACTCAGCTATATACTGAAGTAGATGATAGATAAAACAAGTTCTAGAATTCTTGAGGCTGACAATCAGATTGAACATGTTCCCTTAAGAAAACAAACTCTAGGTTATATTAGTTGTTGATGAGAAAAGAAAGTTCTTTAAAAATTGTTTTACAAAACTGGTAAGCAAGTGAATTTATGTATCTACCCGAGAATATTTGTGTTTAAGGATTATGGATTTTACTTTTGTTTCTCCTGTCCCCAGGGCCTAGAAAAGCTCCTGATACAGAGTAAATATAAAGAAATCTTTATTGAATAAAGAAATAAATTGTTGGTATATTTCTGAATGAAGGTCTGCAACTGATATTCTGAATCCAGGCATCTTCAACTGTCCTAGAAATGTTTTTAAGTGCATCATTTAAGTGCTATCCTTGATCATTTTATTTATAATTTTGATTATAACATTTTATTTTCTTTTCACATCTTAACATCATTGAAACTGCCAATTGTAAAGATTTTTAAAATTATGTTTTGATGTATTTTAAATTGATCATTAAGCAGGGATATAAAGAAAGTAATTTTATTCTAAAATTAACCTATCTTTAAATCGCACAAAGGAGTTCGTTCTTATTTTGATGGTATTCTCACTTCACCACACACTGTGCCTGTCGTCCTCCTTCCCTTCCTCATAGAGCACTCAATACAATAATTATGTTCATTGCCTTGAGTCAAAAAAAAATTTCCTTCATTGACCCATGTGTAAAATTTTTTTCTTTGCATTATGTCTACTTTTTTCTTAGTTCCTATGCTGTATGATACAATATACTGATCATAATTGCTTACTGAGCATTGAAATGTAGCTGGTGAAATTATAATATTCTGGATATATTGGATTAAATAAAATGTATCATTATTAAGTGGGTTTTACTTGTTTCTTTTTACTTCTTTAAAAAATACAGCTACTTGAAAATTTAAAATTATGTATGTTGCTCACATATTTCAACTGCATAATATTGAGACTGTTAAGGGTATGTGAGATTCCTATTAATTTGGTATTGGAAATCAGCTAATTATGATTTTTAAATTGCTTAGTATACATCTACTGATTTTTCAGATGAGCAGAAAAAAGCACAAGCAGCTTGCCACCCAAACATTCATGTCTCATACAAGCTTTTTCAGTGGTAGGAAGAGGTGGTAACAAATTGGTGAGTCCAATATTTATGAAAGACTATGACCCAGATGAGTCAAATGACTTATCTAGAAAATGTAGAGGAATTGTTCTTGGCTCCCAAGTTAAGTGGTTTTATCTCTTTCATATTGTTGGAATTCTATCTCTAAATTTTCACCTGGTTTGGATTCATTGACCGTATTCAAATAGGAGTAGTTTCTCTGGTAACTTTTCAGTGAGGGAGGCAGCTTCTATTTGACTCTGTGCACATTCTTCTTGTCTGTACTAGTAACACTTGAATCACATTTAGTTATTTCTTTAGCCTTGAGGTCTGCGCCTTTCACATTCTGTAGACCATCACATAACTTTCCTAAACTGTTTTTTTTTTTTTTCTTAGCAAATTTCTCTTGGGTAATTTATGCTTCATTTATTTTTCCACGTGAATGAAACAAATCTAACTCATTCATCATTTTGATTGCTATTGTCTGGAACATTTCCTATATTTAAACTGTTCTGGATTAGAGAAACCTCAGTATGTTTTTTTCCTGAAAATAAATGCAATCTCCATTTCAAACCAGTCCTGTTCCAAAAGGGTAGGGCTCATGTTACAGTTGCAGTTTCAGTCCCAAGGCCAGCTTACCAATCACATTCTATACCAAAAGTAGAGTACTGTGTCAATAATGCTATGAAAGTCAATGCTGTGTACTAAAGTGTTTCTATGACAACCACACATTTTCAATTTTGGCATGGCAACAATGCATCTTATTTTACTATCATGGAATAACAGAAGTCTCCCCAACACGCCTATCTTTTAGCAAGAGGAAGAGGAATCTTCTCAAACTAATGGTTGTGGGTGCTGCTAGGGTCAGCTTGAGATTTAAGCAGCTGAAGTGTTGGGGATAAAACTCCCTTTTTGGTGCTGGATCCTGCCTTGAACCCTGCCCCCCTTTATTTTGGTTTGCCTAATTCTTTCATTCACAGCACCATCAATGGTTTAGAATTAAAGTTTTGTTCATCATGGTCCAATACAGAAAAAGAAGTTGTTTCTTTGTTTTCCATTTCTAAAACAAACAGCCAGCTCCATCCGATTTCTTATTAATTATTTGCCATTTGCAGAAATGAGGCAATAGCAGTCTTTCCTATATGATACGACCCTTCTCCTTTCGCTCAGTGATTTTAGAGGTGCGTATGAATGGTGGAAAATAATCTTTGTACAAAATAGGCTTAAAGTACTTCAATCCCCTTTGGTGAAAAATCAGTCTTAGGCCACACTGGAGCTCCACCAAAGGCATCGAAATGGAGAGGAGCTCTTGCGATGAAAGCCAGGATAAAAGTTGATGAGGATAGTGCCAGTGGGAATGACAAGATCTAGTAGAGGAACAGGATAGACTTGGGGCAGCTACTGAGATTCTAGCATTTCCTCTTACTTGAAATATTTTCCCTTCTGAACTGGACTGAAGGAAAGGCTAAGAAGTAGAGAGAAGATGGATCAAAAGACAAAGTCTTACCTGGAAGCCAAGGAGAAAAGGGGAGATAGAAGAATTTTCAAAGTATTTTCCTTGTTATGGATGTATATCCACATTATCTCAAATTTGTTTTCTCTGAGATTTGGCTATTCTCTGTATCATCAACAACTTCCTTCCACTTTTTAAAAGAGACCTTAACTATGCCATGGTTTGTGTTAGGCTATCTCTGAGCTTATGGAGTTCAACTTTAAATTCATGGGAATGATACTCATCAAGGGACTATTATGTAGTAGGTGTCATTTTAGAATCTGTACAAAGACCAAGATCTTTAAACTTGGGTCCTTGGAGTTTGTGAGCTTGCAATCCATATTTAAAAGTATGCTCCTTGGAACATTCGCTTTAAGTGAAAAGAAGGAAAGTGACCTGAGGTCGCTTGTGATACATGTGAATAAGCAAAGTTAAACAAGTTTATTTTCTTCAGAATTTCACTGATTTCTTAATACGAGACATAGTTTGTAACTCTCCAGAAGGGAAGTGAAATGTTCATCATTCCATGTCATTATTATCCAGAGAATTTTATTAAAAACACTATTTCCAAAAATTAGGCCTTTTTCGAATACAATATGTGAAATGCTGAAATATATTTCATTTTGGTATCATTTCCCCACATGTTTTAAGGCAAGGCCTACTCTACAACATAAATCTAAGAGCTCAAGGAAAAATATCTTTCTTTTCTTGGTATTTGTCATGCTGCAATTTTATTAGCATTACTTATTTGAAATCAACTTAAGAATTTATTTGGAAAAATGAGTTCTATAACGGAACAAAATATGATAACCATTAATCTAGGCCAAATGCCTCATTTTGTAAGTTAGAAAGTTCAGGTCCAGACATTCCTTGAAACAATTTATTATAGATCTTATAACAAGCTAGGATCAGAACCCCAGTACAGTGTTCTTTGTATTCCCCAAACTACATGAATATGTCCAGTAAAGCTTAGACATAATAAAAATGGGCTATAAAAAAGATCCCACTCAGTGACAAAAGAATTTAGCTCTTCCCAACATGTTACTCAAAAATATTTGCTGATTTATTTCATGCATAAGTCTTTCTCATGCTAAATTAAAGTGTTTCATCAAAATTTTATCCTTATACAGATTGTACTTCATTAGATTAATAAATATGCTGTAGTATTTTCTTAAATTTTGTAATATTTTCATTTTGTTTCAATTAAATGATTGTATTAGTGTATGTTAAGAATCTTTTTGCTACATATTCCAAATGTTCTCTATTTCTTTTGGTTCTATTTTCTTGTTACTGGCTTAAAATTCTCATCTGCCAGACATTGTGATGAAGGAGGATGACGGGCTTTGGAGTGAATCACAGCTGTCCTTGGATTCTAGCTGCACCATTCGCTAGGTGTGTGATCTTGGGTAGATCACAAAACTTCTGTGACCCTAACTTTCCTCAACAGAAATATGATGTGATGTCTACTTCATGGGTTACTAAGAAGTTCACAGACTGCTCTATTCAGACTTCGGGCAAAGTCTTAAACCCCAGGCCTATTCTTTTTGCTTCGGATCCAGGAGCCTGCCTTTTTCTCTGTTGCTGTCACTGTCTCTGTCTGTCTATCTGTCTGTCAGTCAGTCTGTCAGTCAGTGTCTCTCTCCATACCTCCCTCCCTTCTTCCATTTTTCTTTGGGTTGCCTTTGGGGATGTTGTTCCCTAACCTGCATTGAATTTGACAGAGGTTCTCCAACTATCCATCTATTTTATGACTAAAAGAATAAGGCCATTTTTGTTTTAAAGCTAATCACTTCATTAAAGTCGACAAGAAATCACAAATAAAACAGGCCATGGGTATCATCAATAAATAAAAAAACAGCAAGTGTTGATGAGGATGTGGAGAAAAGGGAACCCTCATACATTGTTGGTAGGATTGCAAATTGGAACAGCTGCTTTGGAAAACAGTATAGAGATTTCTTAAAAAATTAAAAATGAATATACCTTTTGACCCAGCAATTGCACTTCTGGTATTTATCCAAAGAAAACCAAAACAATAATTTGTAAAGATCTATGCACTCCAATTTTCATGGCAGCACAATTTATAATAGGCAAGATATGGAAGCAACCTAAATGCACAACAAACGATTGGATAAAGAAGTTATGGTTCATATATACAATGGAATATTACTCAGCCATTAAAAAAAATGAAAT
>NW_006433378.1:10887552-10928757 GCF_000325575.1 Pteropus alecto | reverse complement strand
TTTCAGTGGACAATCTGGTGATGGACAGAGGGGAGGGGTTTGGGGGGCTGGGAGAATGGGGTGAAGGGTTAAGAAGTACAAATTAATAGTTGATAGTTGGTCATGGGAATGGGGAGCAAGGCAGAGGGAATGCAGTTTGCATTAATATGATGGTTAGGCGGAGGGCCAGGGGAGGGAGGGAGCAAGTGGGGGGATCGTTTTATGAACTATATAGATGTCTAACCAATGTACTGTATACTCGAAACTAATTTAAATAAATAAATTTATATATTAAAAAAAAAAAAAGGCCATAGGAACATTCGAAAGTTAAATGTTATTTTTTTGAAAAATATTTCGTGTGCCTTTTCTAGAGATCCCAACTCTTTTCCTTTCCTGCTGTCTTGAAGTCCATATTAGACATCTGTTCTTAGCTTTCATTTCTAAAGTTAGGGTTCATCAGATTGTACCCTTCTTCTTCTTAATTCTATCCCAGAAATGAAACACACATTTTGACAAATCATATTCTAAGGAATCAGGTAAATCATTGGTTGCTTTCTTGCTTGGAAGGGGGAATTGGCATCCTTGAGAATCTCTGCACAGTGTATCCCCCACCTTCACAGACACTCCATGCATCTTCACCTTCCATCGTCGTGAGGATTGAACAAGACATCACGTTGTCCATGTAACACTTCACTGGGCTCAGAGTGTACCGTTGGGAAGTGTTCTCCTTTCTCCTTCAAGAGTTATTCCGAGGAAGGAAGGAGAGCAGAGAATGTCACCAATTCCATGTAAAGAAAATTACTAGTGACTAATTTCATGAACTAACTTACTACATCATAATTTAACTTAGCTTTCTTACCTCTTTCCAGTGTGCTTCTGACTGCTTTGACTTAGGTTTTGGCTGCCCCTACTCTTGAGAAGCTTAGTGACAGCCTCTTCCCCTTATTTGAAGTTTTTATTCATTTTTTTTCTTCTTGATTTTTTTCTGCTTGAACTTGTTTTTTAACTATGCCTTTTATTCTCTTGTCTATGCATTTTTTCAAGATGTCACTTTGCCTGAAATATGTCTTGTCCTGCCAATCTACAAGCCGTGTGTGTGAGTGTGTATGTGTATATATATATATATGAATTCTCTATGACTTTCCACCCTCATCTCATTATAGTCTCTCTTGCTTTATAAGCCAGACACAACTAAATTCTATCAACCCATGTGAACACCAGGGGTTGCTTAATGAATACTCCATCATAGATTCTTCCACAATTGGCCCAGGATGCTATATGCCAAGCAAGTAGAATAATAAAGTCCTAACAAGAGTAGTTATACCCACGTCTTTCATTAAGAAAAAGCTAAATGGCTTGGTTATATTTAAACTCTGCTACATATAAATGGAAAAGCTTGCATTTAGACATTTGTCTGTGTTTTGCTTCCAGAGAATGTCCAGATATCCAACTTTTTGCTCATTTATGAAGACATTCTGCCTTTAAAAAAATTTAGATAGGAAAAATTTGCTGCATCTATTATAAAGTTGAAATTGAAGCCAAAATACTCAAGCTAATATTCATGCAAGTATATCCTTTGCTGTACAGTGTAGGATTTGGAATAATTACATCATTCATGAAAGAAAGTTTAGCGTGTCCCAAATGGCACTGTTTAAATTTTCACATTACTGTGTTAAATCACCTAAATGACATAACTAAAATTGAGCGAGTAAGTGAAATTAAGAATGGGGTGACTGTAACATTGTTAAAGTATTTTAGCATTTTAAATCTCAAATTTCTATGCTCACCTTGCAGTACAGGTCACTGGCATTATAACATTTTCTTTTGTCTCTTTTGCGTTGCTGCTGTCAAAATTATGTTATCTTTAAGAGTCACGTGTAGCTGAGAAAACTGACAAATAACCTGCAGCTCCTTCCACAGTTATTTCATGTTGAAGTGGAAATCCGTTCTTTGTGTCAAATTTTCCAGTATGAAGAGAAGGAAAAAAAAAAAAATCTATCTCTTGGTCAAAATAACTAAGAAAAACACTAAGGATCCTACATAGCTTTAGTTTTACTAGACATTCATTTTGTGTTATCTTGGTGAGATTCGGGGAGAAAGTAACAGAATGTCAAGGACCAATTTATATAGACTGGTCCCTCTGAGGGAGGTTGGTATTTTGTATTAGGAACAGAAGTCTGGCTATTATTTTATGTATCCTTAGAAACTTAAAAAATGCAGGATAAGACTACTGAAAGACCCTTGATGTTTATTATTTGAATAGTAACCAAGATTATAAAAGGAAGTATATTTGTGAAGTATCTGGGATTCTTCTAAGTACAAAAAGTGCCCTAAGGACTAGTGGTGAAGAGAGCAATAAAGGATCCAGTGGCATCTACAGCATTCTGGAATTTCTGTTCTTTAGTATGCTCAATTTATCTACATTTCATCACCTATTGCTCTTCAGTGCTTCCATTATCATCAGCATTTTGTCTTATAGGCACTAGAATTCTAGAAGGACAAAAAGCTCTCCTACATCAAGTCTTTTTTTTTTTTTACTTTTTTCTTTGAGAATAAAACTAAGGTATTTTAGGTAACTGATATTTATAATATAGATATAAAAGGCCTAAGACTACAACTAAACTTTACAAACCTATTTTGCTAACTTATTGCTTGCAGTGTATCTTTAGTGTAATGGTTTATACCCATCTAGAGCATAGAATATTTTCTTCTTGGAGTCATGAATATCACAAATTTACTACACACTATGAAAAATGTTTCTTCCTTTTATTGAGTTTTTTTTTTTTAAATTAACTAATACTTTCAAGTATCAGAGTGATATTTAAGTTAAATATTTTAAGGCTTGGCTTTTACTCTGTACATCTTCTTCAAGTACTTTTTTCAATTTTACCTACATTTTCCAAATGTATTCACATTTTCAGGTAAAGATGTCTGATTTTTTTAAATCTTAAATAGAAATAAGCTCATAATTTATTCATTGTGAATGCCTTTCTATGAACATACCTAGCTTGATTTCTTTAATTCCTGAGGTATAGATTTCCAAGATGTTAAAATCAAGGACTTGTATTGGTACACAGGCAAAATGGCTTTAAAAAAGTACCCTTCTTTATCATGCTACTACTACCTTCTGGGAGCAGTCTATATAATTCACATATTACCATTTTTCTATAAATAGATTATCTTCTATTCTTCCAAGTAGAAGCTTGTCTACTCCTTTTCTGCCCTATTATTGAGCTCAGTAAGAATTTTTGCAACTTTTATTTATTTTTGTATAAGAAAGCTTAATGTTAACTGAAAATTTGGAGATTTTCCACTGTCTCCCCTCTTGTTCATCACCTAAAACTATATTCCTTAAGACCTTATCATCACTGATAACTGGGGGAAAAAATCTATTATGATTCATCCCTTTCTCTTAAGACTATAAGACAGAGACAAGTGCAATTTTACTTTTATACAAAACTTAGAAAATGTAAAAGTGTGACACCAACAATAAACTTCCCATGAACCTGTTTTTAGCTCACCAGTGTTAAAGTTAAAATGTAGCCTTCCAAAAATGCTTAACCATGGGAACTTTCTAGTCCCAAAGACTGGCAAAATGAATTTGTTCATGGATCATTTCCTGGTGGTGCTATCCAAACTAAACATGTAAACCTTTTGAAGTTTACTTTCTTTTAAAAAGAGATGTTGGTTTGGAGTTTTGACGGTCTGAAAATTCTCAACCTACATGTGAATACTTGATAGATAATGACTATATAGATTACAAGAACAGACGTAAAGTATGATTCCATCTAAATCTGTCAACTTAGACCATAATTAGCATAATTCTATATTGTTTTAGTCACATTACGTCATTTGGTTTTAAAGCAAACAAATATTTCATCACAAGAAAAATGTGTGAATGTCGAGTCAGCAGAGCTTAAAGTAATTTCCTGTGCTTTAACATCCAGGAAATCTTGCAGAGACAAGTGTTTTCGAGACTTCTGAAATAAAGCTAAAATAACAACAGCAAATTTCACATTGTTTCATGCCATTGAAATAAAAGCGAAGAGCCCTTGTTATAAACATTGTAGCAAAAAAAGAGACATCATGATAAGATGTGTATATTTCAATGAAAGTCTTTAGCATGCTAGGCGCATTTGGAGCATGCAACAAGTATAATCAAAGAGTTTAGAAACTGTAAGAATTTGACTTTTTGGATTACTTTCAATGCTTTTCATTTTCAAAAAAAGAAACAGACAATGTGTTTCCAGGGTATTCCTGGCCCTCTTGGATGGTATTCATTGTGGATCTTCAAGTATGTCATCACTATTTCTTGGTAAGGAAGAATGTCTTTTAAAGCAAAGGCCAAACTTCTGCAGCCAGATGATCATATATTTTTCTTTGAATACTGATTTTGGGCTGGGTGCGAGGATCGCCACTTCATCCTCTGGGAATGGTTGTGTTCTTTTGGATCCTCCCACACTGTGGGTATTTGTCCTCAGGCAACTTCAGATGGATCGTGCTGGGCTTTTGAAGGTTGAGCTTTTTGAGGGTTTAGCTCAGAAGAGGAGATTGAAAAAGAATCTTTTTCATCTCCAAATGAAAATGCAAAGAGATTTTTTTTTTTTTTTATTTTGAGGAACAGAATGTAATTAGCCAAAGTGGAATTGGGCCAACTAAGAATCATTCACAGGCTAAACGTGTCCCCAGTTCTTGGAGCGTTCCAAAAACGGGCTCATTCTTGACTGTCATGAAGAAAAGGTGAAGCATCTACAAAAGTCTAAAATGAATAAATGGAGATATGAAAAGAGAGAAACAGTTCAATTTTCTCACAAATTAAAGATGACAACTGAAGCTAGCCACCCCCTCCCCAATCTAAAGACCCAGTGATTGATTTTTCTAAGTAGGCATTAGTATGTTCCTGCTAGAAACGGGACAAATAATATATGTAGCTGGCATTCTCATTCAAGAGGAGCTATTGTTCTGTTTGGGGAATGGATGCCAACTTTCTTTAAGATTTAAAGAAAAGCTAATTTAGGACACATCTAAAAACAACTGAAATGAGAAGAGAAAAAAAAATCTCAAGTTACTACTGTGCAGTGTGCCAGCTGACCAAATGTAAAACAAAACAAAACAACCCCCCCACCAACTAAAACAAAAGAAGGAAAAAAAAATTGCCTTTGTGCTTGCTCTGTACTCATTTTTTTATTTTTATACTTAATATAAATATACATTTATACTTTTCCCAGTTTACATATGAAATTTGATGACTTTCCGAAACAGAAAAGTTCTTTTCTAGGTGTCCTTTTTATCTATTTCTGTCAAACCCTTTAATAAGAAATCATGGAGAACCATCATTTAAGAAGAAAAAAAAAACATACAAAAGATGTTTGTTTGGTTGACTCCAAGATAAAAGCTAATAGAAATATAGTAAATTTACCTAAAGAGGAGAGATTTTGTTGGTGAGCAGAAAGAAGTCTGAGAACAGTACCCTTTAAAATATGACATCTAAGAATCACTAGAATTAACGACTTGATTTAAAAAAAAACCAAAAAACTCAATTAACAAAAAAATCTTCCTTCCCAGAAGTTCTATGTTTTTAACAAATAAAATTTAACCCTGTGTGCTCTTTCATTTTGGGTGAAAAGACAATAGAAATTTTTGAGAGAAAGATGTGTTTATATGCTTTTTAACTCAAAGGTCATTTTGATTTTAACATCAAACTCTTTCAGATTTTGGCTCACCATGAGAGCAAATGCCTCAGGACATTTGTTTTAGTCATAACTGAATCCCTTATATGTGAACTTAAAAGAGATCTTCACAGTGTCTGTAGCAAGGGCATTTCATACAGGCAGTGTGGGCTGGTAGAGGGAACACTAGGCTGAAAACTGAAACAATTAGATTTGAATCCCAGCCTAGTGACACTGGAAAAATTACTCAACTGTTTGGAAAATGGTGATAATAACATTTAACTTCTTATCGCTATAGATTTTATAGAAAAGATTAAATAAATAAAAAATGTCAGAGCACAGTATAATCTATAAAAAGTTATATAAAGTAAGGCAACATTTTCCTTGGTGTGTGCTCTTTTCTTAATGTACTTGTTTTGTGTTCTGAATTTCTCTTCAAATCTTTATTTCTATGTTGTCTCTTTGAGTGTACTTTTTTTTTTATACTGGAAGTTTATTTTAAAAGAATTAAATGGGTAGTTGTTTACATGATTGTTTTTCTCTTCATTTATTTCTGTTAATAATTTCTGGAGGTAATTTTAGTCAAGTCAAGTGACTAACTCTGAATCCACCCTTTGTCCCACTTTATCTCAATGCTCAGGAATCCTGGATAGGAATGGAGGGAACCCAGTGTGATCTTTAAGTGATTACAAACACTTAATATTCCTTGTAAGAATATGAACATTTTTGAGTAATTATGGGGATATTATAAAGGTGGGGGCGGGGATACTAGACAAAAACATATATATGAAAAATGGTGGCACCCCCAGTAAAAAATAGGCAGTAAAATAGGACTGTGGAATCAGAATGAAAGGGTATTTTAGAATTATCTAGTAATACCCAAGGCATGATACGTGAATCTCTTAAATAACATCTCTGCTGAGAGATATTTATATTGATTTTTACTTTTTATTTGTGACACAGCTGTTGTGTCTTGAACAAAGTTTCTCAAACTCTAATGTGCATGTAAGTCACCTGGAGACCTTTTCAAAATGCATATTCTGATCAAAAACTCTGGAGTGGCAGCTGAGCTAGTGAAAGGATTCAGTGTTTCTGATAAGCTTTCAGTCAATGTCAGAACTGCTGGTTCTCAGACAACAATCTGAGTAGCTAGGCTGAATGTCACTAAAATTATGTTTCCCTTACAAATAACACTCCAAGAATGATATATTCATGTTGGATAAATTGTGACTATGGAAATATTACTCAAAAAATATTCCATTTTTATATAACTTCATTGAGGTGAAATTGTTGTGCAATGAAGTAGCATCTGAAAGTGTAAACTTTGATGTGTTCTGACGTATGTAGACAACCATGAAATCATTACAACAATCAAGATGATGAGCATTTCTATCACTCTCAAAAGTTCTTCATGCCCTTTTGTAATCCTTCCCTTACTCTCTTCCATCCTACATACCCACTAATTTGCTCTGTCATTTTAGATTATGTTCATTTTTTTGAATTTTATATAAAAAGGTCATACAATATGATATGTATGCTTATTATCTAGCTTCTTTCATTTCTTTCACTCAGCATAAATATTATGAGATTCATTTATTTGCCCGTTTTTGAAAATTGCGCTTTTTGTCTCTTAATTGAGTTGCATATACTCTTTTTTATTGAGTTATACTCCATTGAATATATGTACCACAATGTGTTTATCCCTGCTGCTACTGGTAGAGATTTGTATCATTTCTAGTTTTGGATTATAACATATAAAACTGTTATAAGCATGCACAAACATATCTTTATATGACCGTATTATTTTATTTCTCTAGGAGGAGAATGACCAAGTTGTATGGCAGGTTTGGCCTTTTAAGAAATTATCAAATTATCAAAAGTGACAGTACCATTTTACATTCCCACCAGCAATACTTGAAAATTCCATTTGCTCCTATGACATGAAAAAGAAAATGAAAGTCTTTTATTTTATCCATTTTAGTGGTTATATAGTGGTATCTCATTGTGGTTTTAATTTGCATTTCTAATCATTAATGACATTGGTCAGATTTTCATGTTTATTGGCCATTCATATATCTTCATTTGTGAAGTATCTGTTCAAATCTTTTAATTATTTTTTAAAAAGTGGATCGTTTGTCTTATTATTATGCCACACAAGTTAGTTTGGGATTAGTGTAAAGCTAGGTATACAGATCATCTATATTCTAGAATCAGGGATTGGCAAACTTTTTCTTTAAAGGGCCAGAGTGAGTATTTTAAGCTTTGTGAGCTATATAATTTCTGTTGCGACTATTCAACTCTAGCCTTATATCATGAACGCAAACACATATACAACATAAATGGACGACTATGACTATGTTATCAATACAATTTTATTTACAAAAACATATAGCAAGTCAGATAGCCCATGGGCCTTGTTTTGCTTATTCTTGTTTTGGATGGAAGTTATTTGTCAGACATACTTTTTTGCAAATATATTTTATCACTTTGTTGCTTGTCCTTCCACTTTCTTAATAGTGTCTTACAAAGAACAAAGGTTTTACATTTTAATGAACTCTAATATTTTCTTGACTTTTTTATAGTTCATGATTTTTGTGTTCTATGTAAGAATCTTTGCCTAATCCATAATTTACTTCTAATTTTTTTTTCCAAACTAAGGAAAATGTTGTTTTTCTTATCTCGAAAGGATATCCAAATTGTTTCAGCACTATTTATTGAAAGATTGTCTTTTGTGGAATTACTTTGGCATCTTTATCAAAATCAATTGACCACACATGCATGGGTCTTTTTGAGTACTTCCTTTACAGTTTCAATGATCTGTATACCTAGCTTTACACTAATCCCAAACTAACTTGATTATTGGAGATTGAAAATAAGTCTCTAAACCAGGTAGTGTAAGTTTTTCAATTTTGTTTTTCTTTTTTAGACTTTAGCTACTTATGACTTTTGTATATAAATTTCCATAAGAACCTGTTTAGACTTTCATTGGGATTCATTGACTCTATAACAAGAGTTTGTGAACTGTAGCCCATGTATCAAATCCACTTCACAGTTTGTCTTTGTACAAGCAAAGAATAGTTTTTTACATTTTTAAAAGGTTGTAACAAACACTCCCCCTCAAGAAAAAAAAACCTCAAAATATGCAGCAAAAATCATATGTTGGCTGCATGGAATCCTAAGGACATCAGAGCAGTTAGAAGTAGAGATAAGGCCTGAACTGAACTGGCAGGCAACAGTAGATCTATTGCCTCCACTGGCAGAGATTTGTTAAAAATTTGAGATCAGAGCCTAGATATTGGCCCTGGGCATAGTCCCATCGAACTGTTAACAAATGGAAAAAAAATAGAGAACGGACTGTGTTTAAAAAAAGGTGTGTTATTTTTTAATGCTAAGATTTTAACAAGAATGGTAGATAACATTTTATGTTAATATATTAATTGTACTTCATTTCAAGTGGAAGTGAGTCACCATTAACTTATACAAAATAAATGTGCACATGAACATCATGATATTTTACTTTTTTCTTCTCAGATTCTGATGTTGACAGCTTGGGCAAACAGTAGTGCTGAGAGATATACTCCTAGGAGATGTGTCAACTTTTGACATTTATTTAAAATGAAACAAATACTTTATTGGGGGTAAAAATAGTCTCTAGGTTTAGACTAACACAACATAAATGGTGACTTTAGAGTGCTTGCTTTTTTTTTTTTTTGGTTACAGTGTTTTATAATTTAACTAAATACAACTATACAAAATGTCTTATGAAATATACTTACTGAAAACTGGAAATTTAAGCACCATTTTCTGTCCCAACTTCTGTTATTATATTAGATAAGATCTTTGATCATTGACGCCTCAGTTCAGGCAATATTGTAAACTTTTCCTGAGGCAAAAGTTTATTAGAGAATCCTAGAAATTTTCACGGGTCAAGTAACGTTAGGGTGGGGCTAGAATGAAGCTGTGGCAGGAGGTCTCTTTTGTCTTCTAAGGAAGATATAAGTGATGATTGAATTCCCACCATTTAAGGAATTTAAATTTATTACAATATAACCTCATTAGTCACTGTAATGTCTGGCAGGTAATGCCGTTAAAACACACCTGACCAAGAACACAATTTCTACAAAACAAATGTATTGCAACTGCAAAAAGTTTAGTGACTCCTTCCCCAGGGTTAGTTACTGAGTCAGCATAGGGCCAGGAATGGAAATAAAAAATTCAATAACTTATATATCTTCATTTTTTTTTTGCAGCACAGAAAAATAGTTTAGGAGATGAATGACATACAACATGCTGAGTCTTTGTTCCTCCCACCTGACTGCATTAGCTTACCTTCATTGGTTTTTGCCTCAAGTTAATTTTACTTATTAGGTCTGTGAAAAACATGGCCATGTCCTTGGGCCTCTGGACATGCACACAGAAACAAATCAATTATTTGAAATGCCACAAAATAAATACTATCAGAATAAGCTCCTTGGGAGAAGAGAAGTGTCATATAATTCAAAGCAATTTATAAATATCTACTTTCAGACACAGTATGAGACCTGATCCAAACTTCTTTGAAGGGTGTTTAAACAGAGCTGCCAATATTATGATTACATTTTCTCTTGTTTCATGCCTAGAGTAATGTAAAGGCAACAGAGTTCAAGTATGTTCTCTATTATTGGTAAAGCAGTGTAAAGATAATGTAATTACTTACAAAGAGACATATAGAAAATTACTTTCACTCTGATAACTCTAGCTTTTAAAGTAGAGATTTATTCTCTCTGGGATAGTAGAATCTTTGTTGAGATTTCAATACCGTTCTTTGAGTATTGAAAAATACGTATGAAGTAAGATTTTAAAGTAAATGAATTTTAGATGTTATGCGGAAATGATCAAAGTTCTAATAATTGCATTCCAAACATGATAAGGAATGTTAGAAAAGGGAAAGTCAACACAATAGCAATTGCAATGAAGACTTCTAGGAATAATGCATATTAAACAAGTGGAGTAAAAATATTGATTAAAGCAAGTTTATAGAAGGTGTTAAGGAAACTATAATTATGTAGTTCCTGAGTTAAAGTACCCATCTATGCATACAAAAGGAGAAAAATAAAGAATAATTTAAACTGTAAGTACCCAGACAAGTAAAATAGTTTAGTATCAAGATGACTGTAAACTAGTTGTTGGAATTAGAAATTGACATTGATAAAGTATCCAACTTTCAGGGTTAACATTGTACTATGTGCAATCATACATCTTTATCCTAAAGGAGATCAGCTTTCACAACCCAGTAGAAGAAACAGACAAGAAAATAATCACAAGAAAGTGGAATAAATGTATTATTCTGAAAGAAGTATACAAAGGATTCTAGGGGGTCTCGGAAAAAGTTACCAAATCTAGATTAGTTTAGAAATGAAAAGGCTTTGGAGAGGGTTTATCTGGAGTGTATATGGAAAAATAAGCAGGGATTATATTTAAAACATGTGCCCAGCCTGGCATATTAAAATAAACCATATTCTCAATTCATTATTGTTATTATTATTGTTGTTGTTATTATTATTATTAAAATGAAATGAGAACAAAGACATTTCACTGGGGGTACATCACATCTGTAAAGTATGACAGCAGGAGATAGCATGGCACGGCTGAGAATATCAAGTGTTATGTATTAAGTGGAGGGTCGAAGGACGTGGTTGCAGAGCTTAGATTTTAGCTATGACAAAAATCTTTCATCGAATTCCTCTGAATTCTTAGTCTAAGAACCATTTGATTCTTTAGTATGGTTGGCATATATCTCTCTTCTGCTCCTTATTAGCATAAACAATCTATGTCTCTATACATTTGTAGAAACATACCTCATTGTTGCATATATTATAATACATAGTTTCATATTCAGTCTCTTATAAAGAGTTATTCTGCATTCTCTTATCAGTATGTTTTTTCTAAAACACAAATTAAAATTTTTATATCCCCTCAAGTTTTAGATTCTATTATTCTCTATTGTTGCAACTCCCATACTCACTGTCAGTGACTTCCCATTGTTTTTAGAAAGAATATCATGTAAATTTCTTTCTTTAATTTAATTAAGTTTATTGGGGTAACATTGGTTAACACAATTATATAATTTTCAGGTGTACGTTATAATTTAACATCTGTATATTCATTTGTGTGTTTACTACCCAAAGTCCAGTTTCCTTCAGCTATCATATATTCAATCCCCTTTACCCACTTCACCCTCCCCTTACTCCCCTATATTTGACCCCCTTTACCCCATCTACCTCCTCCCTTCTCCCTCATATACATTTCTTTGAAAGATGCCATTGAGATTTTGATGGAGATCTCATTAAATCTGTATATTGCTTTAGGCAAAATGGCCATTTTAACTATGTTGATTCTTTCAATCTATGAACATGGATCTCTCTATTTCTTTGTGTCTTCTTCAATTTCTTTCAATAATATCTTGTAGTTTTCAGCATTATAGGTCCTTCACATACTTTAAGTTTATTCCTAGGTATTTTATTCTTTTTATTGCACATGGAATTTTTTTTTCTTTTTCTTTTTTCTGAAATTTCATTCTTAGCATATAAGAACACAGTGGATTTTGTACTTCGATTTTGTATCCTGCAATTTTATTGTTATTTGTTTATTCTTCCTAATAGGTTTTTTTTTTTTTTTTTTTGGTGGGAATGTAAATTGTTGCAGCCACTATGGAAAATAGTATGGAGGGTCCTCAAAAAATTAAGAATAGAGCTATCATATGACCCAGTAATCTCTCTTTTGGGTATCTACCTGAAACATTTGAAAACATTCATTAGTAAATATTTATGTGCCCTTATGTTCATTGCAGTATTATTCATGATAGCCGAGAGATGGAAACAACTTAAGTGCCCTTTGATAGATGATTGGTTAAAGATTATGTGGTACATATATACAATGGAATATCACTCAACTATGTTGCAACAACATGGTTGAATCTTGAAAGTATAATTCTAAGCCGAATAAGTCAGATGGAAAAAGATAAGAACCATATGATTTCACTCATATGTGGGATATGAAACAGAAAGCAACTAATAGACAAACAAAAGAAAACAAAAATATAGACACAGACAGCAGTGTGGTGGTTACCAGAATGGGTGGGAGGTGATTGAGCAGGGTAAAGGGGGTCATTGGGTGGTAAATATACAGATAATGTATTAAAGCATTGTGTACTTGAAACTTATATCACCTTATTAACGAATGTCACCTCAATAAATTTAATGAAAAATGAATATCAGGTACATACCATCTCACATCGCTTTTATATTAAAACTCCCTTGCTTATGAAGGCCAACTATAGTCTCAGAATCCTTGCCAATTCAGTTTATCAGAGTTGGCATTAGAAATGAAATCAATTTACAATCTCTGGTCAATTGGATAAGGTCTTAGTTTTTAATCTGATATCAACAGAATTCATGTTCTGCTCCTAATCTGACTTTACCATTAAGTATGATGTTAGCTGTAGGTTTTTTTATAGTTGACTTTTATCAGTGCAAGGAAGTTCTCCTCCATCTCTAGTATATTAGGAGTGGATGCTGTAATTTATTAAATGTTTTTCTATATCTATTGAGAAGGCTATATGGTTTTGTTTTAAGTTTGTTAATATGGCAAATTATGTGGATTAATTTTTAAAAAATATATGAAACTAATCTTGCATTCCAGGGATAAATACAACTTGGTCATGATGTATTATCATTTTCATGTACTGTTGAATTTGATTTGCTAAAATTTTATTTAGAATATTTGTATCCATGTTTTTGGAGGATATATTCTTTTGCTTATTTTTTTAATCTTGTAATGTCTTTGTCTAGTTTTGCTATCAGTGTAATCTTGGCCTTATAGTATATGCTCAGGAGTATTCCATCTTCTTTAGTTTTCTAGAAGAGTTTGTGAGAATTGGTGTTATTTTTTCTTATTATGGGATAGAATTCACCAGTCAAGACATCTGGAACTGGATTTTGTTTGGAAAAGAGTATTATCTAAAAATTCATTTTATTTAATATACAGGGCTATCCAAGTTATCTATTTCTTTTTAGAAGAGTTTTAGCAGTTTGTGTCTCTTAGAAAAAACTTGTCTATTTCATTTGAATAGTTGAATTTATGGGCATGAAGTTATAAAAATAATATTCATTTATTAATTTTTAAACATATGTGGAATATGTTATAATGTCGCCTCTCCCAATCCTTATTTTGCCATATAAAATAGAATTTTAAAAGAATATCAAAATCGTAAGAATTAGTAGTTTTCTCCATTGGAAGAGATGTTAAAATTGAGGAAAGCTTCAGAATTGTGAGAGGAAAAGGAGAGTCAGACCTTGAGGAATGTCTCTAAGCAAGTCGTAAGCCCAGACATGTACTTCTACATTTCTGATAGGTTTTGTAGAACAAAATTAGAAAGGACGAGTGCCTTGCTTTCTCGGAGTAGTCTGGTGTGAATTCAAGTCCCCAGAGAAACTTCTTGAATAGCTGAATGTCAGTACATGTACGAACTGTCTCAGATTTCTGCTTGTCCATTAGGTACATGACGGAGCATACCAAAGTTTCTCAGTGCTCAAGTGAGAGAAGGGTAAAAAAGGCCCTGAGAAGGACCTGGAAGACTTGACCTGGCATCATAATTGGTATGAGGAGGATAGAGTGCGCCTGAAATCAACCTAGTGATTGAAGGTAGATAATATACCAGAAGTGAACACCAACAATCAAAGTTCCATGAAAAATGTTCATCTTGGTAAAAGTCAGTGGAGGACAGAATGCTGTCATAGACCATGCAATCCTTCTCAATTCTACAATGATAAGCAAACCGTTTGGGACTTAGATCACCCCAGGTCAGGGGACTGTGGGAACTCTAAGACAGATTGAGTATTCAAAAGAATCTGTGGAAAACACGATGGAAACATGACTGATTATGTCTTGAATTTTGAGAATGGTAGTTTAAGAGTTGGTAAAATTCAATTTTAGATTTGTAAAAAGTTTAGATTTTTACATATCTGCAATTTAGTGATGTAAAACTCTCATTCAATAGACACAGAATCCAAGACAACCAAATAGTTATATTTTTGTCCTCATTTTATTTCATTTAACAATAGTATTTGATGTTCACCAATTCCTCTTTTTAAAAATCATTCTTCTTTTGCAGGGATTGTTAAACATTTTCTGTAAAGGGCCCGATAATAAGTATTTTAGGCTTTGCTTTCTATGCACTTTCTGCTGCAACTACTCAACTTTTGTGTTGTAATACAAAAACCATTCTTAGCTTAGGGGGTGTGCAAGAAGAGGCAGGGTGGAAGTTTGGAGGCAAGGAGCAGAAGAAGGGGCAGATTGATTCAGAGGCTATAGTTTTGCTTACTCTTATTTTTTAAGAGTCTATATCACACATTCACAATTTTCCTTCACTTTTTTGTTCCATTTAGCCCCTTTGCTGGCTATTCTTCCTCTATTGTATTTCTCATTGAGATCAGCCCTGTTTTCTCCAGTTATAAATCTCTCCATAGGTGATCTCATTCATTCCGATAGCCTTTTACTTTATTTTGTTTTATTTTACTTTATCTTATTTTATTAAATTTTATTATTTTTTTTTTGGAATTTTTGTAGAGAATTTAATCATGTTCTTAAATTTATAGGGATTTATTATCAATTTATTCAAGGAACTGCTTTTCTTTTTATTATTAATTTCTCTCTTTTCATTGTTTTTTTGTTACTTATGGTCTTTATTCCCTGTTTCTCTATGCCTTAGCATTCGTTTTTTCCCATTGTGGTAAAAACACATAACAAAACTTACCCTTTTATCTATTTTTAAGTGTACAGTTCAGTAGTTTTAAATATACTCATATTGTTGTGAAATAGATTAAATAACATTAACATAGATTAAATAACATTAACATAGATTAAATAACATTAAATAACAACTCCCCTTTCACTTCTTGCTGCAGTCCCTGGTAACCACCATCTTACTTTTTGTTTCTATGAATATGACTATTCTGGGTACGTCATATAAGTAGAATCATGAAGTTTTTGTGATTTGTAACTGGCTTATTTCATTTAGCATAATATCTTCAAGGTTCATCCATATTGTAGAATATGATAGGATTTCTGTCCTTTTAAAGGATGAATAATTACCCACTGTATGTATATTCCACATTTCGTTTATCCATTGATGGTTATTTGGGGTTGCTTTCTCTTCTTGGCTATTGTGCGTAGTGCTGTTGTGAACACGAGAGTGCAAATGTGTCTCGTTGAGACCCTGCTTTTAATTTTTTTGGATATATACCCAGAAGTGTGATTGCTGGATCATATGGTAGTTTTGTTTTTATTATTTTGTAGAATCTCTATACTGTTCTCCATAGCAGTTGCACTATTTTACAATCTCACTGATAATGCACAAGCGTTCCAACAATTGCATGTTCTCACCAACATGTGTTATTTTTTAAAATAGTAGCCATCCTTATGGGTGTGAGGTGATATCTCATTGTGATTTTGATTTGCATTTCTATTATGATTAGTGATATTGAGTATATTTTGATATGCTTGATGGTAATTTGTATATCATCTTTGGAGAAATGTCTATTCATTTGAGATATGTCCTTTGCTCATTTTATAATTAGGTTGATTTTTATTGAGTTGTAGGACTTCTTTATATATTCTGGATATTAACTCTATCAGATATGTAATTTTCAAATATTTTCTCCTATTTCATAGATTGCCTTTCTCCACTGTTGGTTGTGTCCTTTGATTATATCCAGTTTTTAAGCTGGATATAATCCCATGTGTCTATTTTTGCTTTTATTGCCTCTGCTTTTGGTCTAATATCAAATAAATCATTGCCAAATTCAATGTCATGAGGTTTTTTTTTCTATTATTTCTTTTAGGAATTTTATGTCTCGCATTTATCTCTTCAGTTCATTTTGAGTTAATTTTTATATGGTGTAACATAAAGGTTCATTTTCATTCTTTTGCATGTGGACATACAGTTTTCCCAACATCATTTGTCCCTTCCCTCTTAAGTGGTCTTGCATCCTTATTGAAGATTATTTGACTGTACACATAAGTGTTTATTTCTGGACTCTATTCTATTGATCTATTTGTCTGTCTTTTTGCCAGAACTATACTGTTTTGATTATTGTTTTTTTTAAGGCATTCATTCTCGAAGTTATATATATATATTCTTACAAAGTTTCAATCCTAAAAAGAATAGCTTTAGTTGTTTATAAATTTTCATAAATGGCAGTGTGCTATATTTTTACTATATTTATTTGTCTCTAATTTTAAGATCTCTCCATGTTGCCAAATTTGTTGCTTCTGCCTGCTGCATGGTGTTCTCTAGTATGCACCTGCCACAATTCAATTAATGATTCCTTTAGGAATAAACAATTAGTTTATCTCTAACTTCCTATTAGTGCAAACAATGTCTGGATGATAAATCTTTGTATATGTCCTCTTACAGACTTGTACAACAATATTTAAAATATACTTACCTAAGAACAGGATCATTGTATCACAGGTCAAATGCATAAAAAATTCCAGATTTCTTTTGATAATAATTAATTCATTTTACATTCCCATTGGTTGTGCATAAAAGTGCTCATATCCTTGACAGTATTTGGTATAATCCAGGTTTTTAATTGTTGTTATTTTGATCAATTTGAAGTGGTATTCTTTAAATTTTTATTTTTCTGATTATTAATGATTTTCAGCATCTTGCAATATGCTTCGGCATATCCTTTTATGAATTGCCTATTTATATCCCTTGTCTATAATTTCTATTTAGTTTTCTGTCATTTTATTTGTTTTTCAGGAGCTCTTGGTATATTTCAGCTATTAATCTATTGTCAGTTATAGATATTGCAGTCTATAATCTACTTGTTTACTAGTTTACTGGGGAAATCTACTATTTCCCCAGGCTATAATCTCCTTGTTTAACTTAATCTATAGTGGTCTTTTTTTAATAGAAAATTCAAATTTCAATACAGTCCATTTGTGCTTCTTGAAGTCTTTCTTTAGCCATAGGTCATAAAGATATTCTACTACATTTTCTTCTATTAGGTCTATAAATTTACCTTTTTATATTTAGCTGAATAATTCTTCTGAATTTGACTTTGTGCATAGTATCTATCAGGTATGAGTTCAGCTTCATTTTCTCTATTGAGTGTGCCAGCTCTCCCAAGGTCATCTACATAACAATGTATTCTATTCACCTTCCTCTGTTTTTCACTTTTACCATATATCAATTTCCTATACATACATAGTTTTATTTCTGACATCTGCATTCGGTTTCAGTGATCTGTTTTTCCCTTCTGCAATATCATATTATTTTAATTATTTTGGATTTAATTTTTATTAATATTTGTTAAACTCTGTCTTTATTCTTTGCATCTGTTTTTTAAAGATGATTTAACAATTTACCAATCATTATTTTTTATTTAAACATAATTTTTCAAATTTCTCTAAACTTTTTTTGAGATTCTGAGTAAATCTTATTGAATTTAATTTGCAGTGAATTGACTTCTTTACAATATATATTAATCTTATTTATAAGCATATATATTTCTCTTTTCTGATGTCATATTTTTTATCCTTTATTTAAAATTCTTCTGTAATAATCTTATGCATTCTTTGTTAATTTAACTCTTAGATTCTTTACAAATTTGTTGATGTAAGAACAGGTCGCTATTTTTTCTTTTATATTTCTATGTTTATTGGAGACATAAAGAATGCTATTTATTTGCATAAGATGACTAGTCTATTGAATATTCTCATTAGTTCTATTAACTTTCTAGTGATTCTTTTGGGTTTTCTGGGTATATGATTTTATCCTCTGGAAAGAAGGACAGTTTTACATGTTCATTTCAACATTTACAGCATTTACGCATTTTTCTTTTCTTTTTAGGAATATCTGAGTAATGGGCCTGAAACTTATCAGTTGTATCAGGATATAATCAGGAGACAGAAACCATAAAGTAATTTGAAGAAGAAACAATTAATATAAATAATTATTAACGGGATTGGAATAACAAAAGACTGATGAGTGCGGAGCAAAATATTCTAGAGAATAGAGGAATAGCAGATACAGGAAACAACCACTACCCTTAGGGATAAGAAAGAATAACGTAAGGAAGGAAAAAATCTAGAAGATTACTTTTACCTCAGGACTGAGATCCAGACTTCACTGGTAAGAGTGCAACCATGGATCACTGGCAGAGTTGTTTGCTGAGGCTACAAGGCCACCCAAGAAGGTTCTGGGCAGGTTCTAGGGGAAGCCATGCAGAGGGAGGTGCCATGTTGGCAGTGTTTGCTGGGAAGCCACTCTCTAAGATATTAGGGGTAGCTGACCTGGAGAGGTGCTGTCTCATAGAATTCTCTGTGAAGCTGCCTCTATGGTATGTCTGGCAAAACTTTTAATGGGAAGTACTGGGCTAGCTGGATTCTGCTATGCAGCTACCCAAGAGGGTGCCTGGAGAAGTTATTTATAGTCGGTGTCATGCTTGTGGCTCGTCACTAAAAATCCCCCAGAGAGGAAGCTGGTAGAGGTGTCTGTGGGAACTTGCTATGTGCTACTGCCTGGTGGGTGCTGCTGGAACCACGGGCTGCAGACACCACACATGCTGCAGGAGCCTGGTACTGCAGAAGCCTGGTACTGCAGAAGTGGTGCTACCTGTGCTGCAGGAGCCTGTCTAGAGAAACACACCAGAATCAGGAAGAAAAACCCCTCCTCCTTCCAGTGTGCCCTCAGCACCTTCTACTGACAAAGCCTAATACCATGTGGGCTGCAAAAGAAACATATTTATAGGGTGTTATGGGTGGAATTGTGTCCCCTACAGATTCCTACATTGAAGCCCTAACTTCCAGTACCTCAGAATGTGACTTTGAGTTGTGGTCTCTAAAGAGGTAATTAAGGTTAAATAAGATCATTATAGTAGGTGTTGACTGGTGTTCTTATAAAAAGAGATTAGGACACAGACACACACAGAGGAAAGGCCAACTAAAGACACAGAGAGAAGTCTGTCCGCAAGCCACGGAGAGAGGTCTCAGAATAAAATCAATCCTGCTGACACCTTGATCTTGGACTTCTAGCCTCTAGGATTGTGAGACAATAAATTCTGTTGTTTAAGCCATCTAGTCTGTAGTACATTGTCATAGCAGCCCTGGAAAACTAATACACAGGTTCTATTTCTCTTTCTGAGTAGTGGGTAGAGTGCATTTGAAGCTGAGTGAGACATTACAAATTGGTAACTGACACATCAAGTTTATAAGCTTAGAAAGTTAAAAAATTCTCTGAACTTGTTTTCTTATCTGTAAACATGGAATTCTTGACAGAATTGAAGGCTCTTTTCAAACTTTTAAAAGTTACTTCCATTTTCTCCCTGACTATCAACCACTTACACAAAGACTTTCTCATTCATAGAAGTATTTTCAGGTAGAGCCAAATATTTGGAATCAGAAAAACTTGCCCGTTTTGGCATTTACAGGCTCTGTGACCTTAGCTAAGTTGCTTAACTCTCTGAACCTCGCTTTCTCCATACAGAAAATGTGGGTTATCCTAGTACTTACCTTATAGTGATGTTGTAAGGATGAAGTGAGAGGAAAAAATATATATGACACTTAGCTCTGTGTTTGGCACACAATTAGTGCTGGGTAAATTGCAGAATATTATTATCTTTGTAATGCCAATATCTCACAGAATGACTCTACATAGTCTGTGAAATATGTATTTGTTGCTGAACAAACTGAACTGAACAGATTTTCAATGGGAGAACTTCAGACATAACTGGTTCTCTCTCTCTGGTATAGTATGTTTACACATAGTAAATATCTACTTAGCACCTTTCAAAATCATAGAAATGTCCCTGATTACTTGTAGTGAATTGGATGTGGACGGCCACACAGGAGCATATTACCAGTCTAGTGTTATAGGGGATAATAGATCTCACTGAATAGCCAGGGGGAAAACGAAACAAGACAAAACAAAAACAATCTCAAAAATGACTTAAAAGGTCATCCCTGAAGAGTGAAAAGTTGGAGAAAATAGTTATTTTAAATACTAGAAAAAGGAACTAGCAGCAAAAAACAGGAAACCCATCAAGCCTCAACTTGTTTTCAGAAAATTCCTAATTAAATCATGATGACTAAATCTGACAGGTACAAAACAAAATCTGATTTTAATGACTATCAACTTCCTGGCTTTTGGGGCGACTTTAATATGGGCTCCCCCACTGTTTCATATTGTAGAATATTTCTCCTTAAGATAACATGGCAGAAATCAATAATTTTATTTTAAATCTTACATCAGGAACAAGGTCAGCCAAGGTCGTATATCTTCAATAAAGTCATTGTTTCAAGCTGAACTTGTGTATAATAGCTGAGGCATGAACAAACATAAGACTTCAATACCAGAGAAGGAAGAAAACATGCAATTCTATGGTGAGATTTCTAATGCTGAATGAACAGAACTAATGTTTTTAAAATGAAAAATCTGATTTTTAATTTTTGCTCTCAAGGTATAGACAATCACACACATACAATTACAAGATTTACTGCTTAATATCCTCTTAACCACTGAAAGTAATTCTGTTTATGTTAGAAAAAAGAAGCCAAGTAGAAAGGTCATTATGTTGTGTCTGCAGCTCTCACTCCTAATATGTGAGTCTCATTTATAAGTAGAGGAAAAAAATCAATAATCCTTTTAAGTTACCTTGGATTCCAAGTGGAAAATGCTTTAACCCACTGTACTGTGGTGACTTAGAGTCTCTGTGAGATATTATGCAATGTTGTTTCACCAAGGATCCCAGCTCACTTCAATAGCTTTTAATTGCATTGTTGAATCTGTCTTGGCTGGTGAAGAAAATAAATGCTGTCACTGCTTCCTGAAAGCTTAACTCTTTTATTCATCAATTGTTTGTGATCATCTTCCTGAAAGTTAACTTTGTTTTTATATAAGATACCTGAAAGATTGAAGTAGTTTCACAAACACAGTTCCAGCAGCCCCAGAACAAAAACCTTTAAGCTTTTAATTTACTTATGTTCAACTAATATTTACTAAGTTCCAACTGTGTATAAGGTCCTACATACTATGTGAAGCAGCTGACAAGAAATGAGTAAGACAATTTTTGTTTTCAAGAAGCTTTAATTAGCCGGAAAGAATGAGTTGAGAATCTTAATATCTACAATTCGAAGTTCTATATAAATTACCATGTAAAAAGAGAAAAAAAAAACTTTGTCCAAAGTACAAAGGTTCAAAGGATCTCTGTCCCACACATAAAATTAAAGGGAAGACAAAAGGTTTATTGTCCTTGAAGAATGGATGAAAATTTGAAACAAAGAGTTGGAGAGTTTGCCATGTGGAAACAAGTGAATTGATGAGTAAAAGTGAAGACAAGATAAATACCAAACCTTTCCCAAGCTGAAGCCCAAGCATTAAAAGCAGATGAATTTGGAAGCAGGTAGAATCTAGGTTGTGAACATGTTGCTTCTCTGACAAAATTAGTAACATGATCAAAGTCAAAGGCTGGAAGGAAGATTATTCTGGTAGTAAAGTAAGATTACTCTGGTCAGTAGATATTAAGAAGAAAAAACAGACACAAATAATTAGATTAGACATCAGATGCTTTAGAAGCATATAGTAAGCATATTGTATGTTGATTAAATTAGATTAGACATCAGATGCTTTAGAAGCATATAGTAAGCATATTGTATGTTGATTAGTTAAAGATATTCCTAATCTAGAACAAATTCTGACTTTACGTCTCAAGGGTATGGATTCTGATGCCGTTTCTTCTATGAATTGTAAGAGCTTGGTAAGAATGAATTAATGAATAAATGATTGAATAAATAAATGCCAGTTATGTTCAGACACTGTGCTGGACACTATGTATATCATCACTAATATCTACAGTGATTCTTTAGATAGGCATCAATAACTTCATTTTACAGATGAAGAATTAAGACAAAGAGTGTGTAGGTAACTTACCAAATGTCAGAGAATCGATAAACAGCAGAGTTGAAATTTGAGCCAAATAATTCTGACCAAAGCCTATGCTCATCCAACTCTAGGTTTGAATAATTCTCTCCTTGCCTTAGCTCTATAACTTTTTACATATCACTCAATATCTTAGTTTCCTTAGTAATAAATCTAGATAACTTTAAACCTACTGGGTTTTCAAAATTAGATTGAAATGTCTATCATAGTTAGTGTTCCTTAAACTTACTTTTTAAAGGATGATGAAATTAAAAAGAACATAAAAAAAAATCTATAAAACTTGTTAAATGACTGTTCTTTGTCTCCAAAGTAAATGCTACTATTTGCAAGTGATTAAACAAAACAAAACAAAACAAAAAACCCCACAACTTTCATCCTAGTTCTTGTAGCCTCTCCATAACCCATTTCTAGTTCATATTATTTTATTATCTCATATTCTTTTTAATTTTTCTACCTCATGCAGTATGTTACATTCTTAAATATGAATATGTGAGTGTTCTGAGCATATGTAGTATAAGCACACTCAAAGCGCTTCATTAATATAACATTAATATAACATATATTTCTCCATCGGTGAAAGATTAGGTGACACTGAATTTATTTCCCTTCCCATTTATTTGGTTCCCATATGCTTTGAAAATAGGACAAGCGAGGTAGGTGAGAATGTTTCTAGATGGTTCTGATAGAAAATTAGATGCACACTAGGAGCAATGTATTAAATGTATACATATCAAAAAAGATTTATATTTAAAATGTATTGTTCATTAAAAAGTAAAAAAGGATAAAATATACAACAAAACTAATTTATATAAATTAAAAATATATGTGCACCAAAAGCATGCATTTTGAATAAACATATACCAACAAAAACCATGTTAAATTCATTAGAATATTTGCCTGTGGTAGGAGGAGAAAAGGCATTGACTATGGGAATATAATGGAATTATACAGCAACTGTGGGTTTGTGTGGGCCAGTGCTGATAATGTGCCATGAAATGAATGCTATAATATAAAATAAAAATGCCAAATATTTGTTAACCCTCTGCATTGGAGTCCTTTAAAAACTAGTAGAAGAATGGAGTTCTCATGAACCTTCAAAGAGGAGGAAATTCAAGTTTGGGTCAAAGAAATTATCCTACATCAAAAGGAGGGAAGTATTGAAAAAGGTAATGTTTAATGACACAAGGATAAACAAGAAATGAAAGCATGGTGGGTTAAGGGTGTAAAGCTGCTTCTTGGCAGTCTCCATAAAACCTTGCAAGTTTTTTTGAATTCTCAAATCTACTTCCTAACGTCGACTTTACCCCCGGAGACAGGGTTTAGGAAGAGAACAGTGACTTTTGGAATCAAGAATTGCTGGATTTAAATTCTAAACTCTATCACTTATTAGTTGTGAAGACTAGGACATGGTACTCAATCTTTTTAAACCTGAGCATCTTCATACATAAAATAGCTTCTTTACTATGCTGAAGTGAGAAATAAATGAGTAAAATACTTAAGTGCCTAGCTGGGTTCTTAGTAAGCACACTGTCAATTGTAGTTTTTACATGCTTTGTCTTTTCCTGGCATCGCCACTATGAATTTACTCAATGAACACTGAATGAGATGCTATTTTGGTTTACGCACTGTATATACAAAAATGGAGAAGACACACCTACATTTTCAAAATAATTGTAATTCAATAGAGAAAACAGAGTTAAACAGAAAATTATATTATAAAATGAGAAAAAATTTAATGATAAGGCATATAGCGAGTGGTTGAGGGACACAGAGGAGGGAACTCAGAATCAACATTTCTTGGAAGAGAAGATAACTTCAGTACTGTCATGTAGATTTAGTAAGAGACAATTAGGATGCAAAGTTCCAGAAGAATCCTTTTGTGTGAAGAAAATTGCTAAACTATAATTCATGGTCATTCCAAAGATTAGAACTGATAAATGAGTCTTTTAGTTGGTTCTTCATTGTAAAATTTTATTTTCTAATAAATAAATCTTTAGTTCCTGAAATATATAGCAATGTGATAAAACTGCCTACATGACTCCCCAAAGTGACACATTTCATGGCATTTTTCTTTTATATTTTACTTATTTCACTTTGCTTTGCTAGGATACTCAATTGGCCAGTGTGGGGCTAATCTCGTTTTCTATCAGGTTAAGGAGACTTCTTTTAAGAGCCTTGAAATTCTGGGAACTATTTTTCTAAACTCTGATTTAATCCATATATATTTGTTCAGTGTTTGTGTTTCATGCTGCTTTTTGTTAAGTTAGTATTATTTTAAACACTCGTATAGTGTAGGTATTTACATGTATGTACACATGTGTATATATATATCTGTGTGTGTATAAATACATATGTATATATATATTCATATACATTTTTTTTCCTTAAAAAGAGAAAATAAGAAGGGTTATGTTTGGACAGGGCATTATAAACCCAATACATGATAGTGATGTTGAAAATGTTTTTCCCTTACAACTTCTACTGAAATGGCAAGACTTTCTTAAAACAACACTTGGTGTTTGTTTTTAAAACAAACCCATGGGTTTACTTTGTAAAAATTCATGAATTTTTTTATTCATCTCATATCCTTTTCAGAGTTGCTCCATGCCAAAGAAAATATGATTAGGGGAGCTCAGGAAGAGTTTTGGTCAGCAATAAGACATGATAGATATATCTTGTTGGGGATTCAAAATGCAGAATGGGAATATTTTCACGGACACTCTTCGGTGGTGGTGGGGGAGTAAGTTATAACTCCTAAACTCTTGTCAAATGATAACTCAGAGTTTTTTTTTTTTTTTTTTTTTTTTTTTTTTTTTTTTTTTTTTTTTAAACCACACCCCCTTGTTTTTTCGTGGCCTCCCTTTTTTTAACACACCTACAGCACCTGGTATTCCTAGGTGGTCTCCCATCCAAGTACTAACCAGGCCTGATCCTGCTTAGCTTCCAAGATCAGATGAGATCAGGCACAGTCAGGGTGGCATGGCTATAGAAAATAACTCAGACTTTTAAAAATACTTCCAGCTTCTGATTGATAACAGTAGCTTAAATTTAGCAGCAAAGCTTCTATAAAAAACCCCAATAAACTAAGTCCTAAAAATTTTATAAAACCCAGTGGCAATACTAAAGCTGGTATTGACAAAACACTTAAATAGATCTATTCCCTGTATGTTCACTTTTGTGGTTCAGAGTTTAAGATGTAGTTTTCTTCTCTCCTTGCCTTGAGTATTGACAAAGTTTGAAATAAAATATGTCTATGATGAAGCCAATAGAACAGATTTCTGTTGAAATCTGCCCCATTCCCAGATTGCAGAAGGCGTGAGGATTTAGAACTTGCTTTGATGTCACTTGAAATGCTGCATTTTGCAGAGGTACATGGGCATAAAATGGACAAGGTTAGGAAAAGAGACTGTTAGTTTCAAGAATGGGTATTTTACCTTCAAGAGTTTTAATGTGCACAAAAGGCATAGAATAAATGTCTTCTCCAAAATATATTCAAAACCATTTAAGTCACATAGATTGATGCTTTTCACTTTCTCTTTGGAAACCTAACAACTAGGAGCTCTGAATTTTCCCATGTGTCCAATGTGGATATAAACAGAGAACCAAATCCAAGTTGCATTCCACAGGTGTCTATTTCAACAGCTCAGTTGATATTAACCAGTCAATTTTAATAACTGAATGGAATACAGTAAAAAAGGCAGTGAATGGAAAAATGGAAGTGATTAGACTGAAAAGTCTCTATTGCAGTTTGCAGATATTGTTGTCTCTTGAAACTGTAAGAAAAGGTAGATACTATTTGCAAATTTCTGTGGTTTTACAAGAAAATAAAAATTGATGATGTTGGCTACATCAAGTAAAGAACACTAAGAATACCTCCCTGTGTGTATGTGTATTTGTAAAGTTCACACCTTCTCTGGAATGTCCAGATGGCCTCGCCAATGTCTGGCAAGTTTTCAAAGAATGTTGAGTGACATGCTTTACCTTGGCTTTGATTGTGCCAAAGTTCAACTTTGGTCTTGGTGATTGGCAACAAATAGCTCAACAGCCTTGCGTTTGGCTTTTGTATTTGTGATACCAAACAGTGAATGCCTAATACAGTGTCATTTTTTCATACTCAGATAATGTTATTAACAATCATTTATACATATAGGTTATCATCACATTCAATCAACTTTAGGAATACAGACAGGTATATCATTTGAATTTATTTTTAGTATCTGAATATGCACTATAAATGAATAGAACACACCAGATGTAAGTTGGAAGTACAAAATCCCCTTAAATGTTTTCTATGTTCAAAATCCATTAATCAGTTAAAATATATAGATATTTTAAAGTTAAAATACTTTACTAATTAATTATAATAAAATTTCATATTCATAGAATGATCAAGAACTTTAAGTAATTGAAGTAAGGAAATAGCATTTATAGCATTAAATTGCTTTAAAAATATTTTGGTTTTTAATTATTTACTTACAATTAGGATATCAGTTAGGACAAGTACCTTTCAAGAAAATGTCTTGTTTATTTCACATCTTGTAAAAATGTATTATGAGCAGAATGTCCAATCAAAACATATTTGGTTCTCATTAATTAAACTTCAAAATAGTTGACGCTAAACAAATGATTTAAGAAGATAGTTTCTTCTAGTTCTGAATTGATGGAGGCTAATTAATCAAGAGTTTGTCAAAACTCTTTATATTGCTTTATATTACTGCTCAGCATTTTCAGCAATGAAGATAAAGAATTTCTGAGATTTGCCTGAGATGTAGATCTTAGCTACAAATTTCCATGAGAAAACATAAAGGAAAAGGTCATCCAGAATTATATTCTGCTTTGTATAATATCATTAGTAATGTTATTAAAATTTTATGTTTATACTTTATATATGGGACACAAAGAAGTGACTAGGTTTTTTTGCTTTTTTAAAAAAATTAACAGCAAAATGAATTAGTGACAAATTCCATGCTTCTACCTTATTCATTGTATAGAAATTACTGTGTTTTAGATAGCTGACATTATGCGAAGTCTTATTGAAAATATATTTTCAGAAAGGAAAAGCTTTCTAGAAAGTGTTGTGAAGTTTTCACGAAGAATGTAATAAACATAGAGATTTTTTTGTGTTCACACTCATCAGTTGTACATTCAGAATAATTCTAACATAGCGTAATTGGCCTTAAGTCAAAGAAGCTACATGACATACAGGAGATGTTCAAATACTTTTTCAAAGACTATTTTAGATTCAGTTTGCACACTTAGAAAAATGCTACTTGAACAAAGAAAAATTTAAAACTGTACATGTGGTTAATGTTATTGATAGAGCAAGACGTAACCAACGGTTGTAACTACAGGGTACAATGGCTGGAATTTGCTTGTGACATAACAAAGCTGTATGCCATTTCTTCCATGTTACTTGTCATAGGATCCACTTAGCATTGTTTCTGGGACTAATGCTAGATTTGGTGTGTAGGCAAGGAATGCTGAGCTATAGAGAGAAATTCTGAGATTGTGTTGTTATCTTGAAATCTAATTTCACCGTTCCATTGCCACATTTCTAGATTCAAGATTTAAGGGGAGAATTTTTTCAAGGGATCTCATGAGGCTGCATGTTCATTTAAAAATATTAGAAATAAAAATATAAATGAGGAATATACTTTTTGGGGGAATATTTCTTTTATAACAGCTTTATTTAAATACAATTTACATGTCATGCCATTCACTCATTTTTAAAGTGTATACTTCAGTGGCTTTTAGTATCACACAGAGTTGTGTAATAATCACCACAGTTAACTTTAGAACATTTTCATTATTCCAACAAGATTGCACCCCTTAGCTGTGCCCCCCGACAAACCTTCATCCTTGACCCCAGCCCCAGGCAACCACTGATCTACTCACTGTCTCCATAGATTTGCCTATTCTGAACATTTCATGTAAATGGAATCATTCAATAAGTGGCCTTTTATAACTGAATTCTTTTATTTTGCATACTGTTTCCAAGGTTTCCATGTTGTAGCATGAAACCAATACTTCATTCCTTTTTATTGACAATTGTGTAGCTATACCACATTTTCTATTGTATAGATACACCATATACTGTTTATTCATTATCAGTTGTTGGACATTCAGGTTGTTTCCATTCTTTGGCCATTATACATAATGCTGCCATGAACAATTGCTTATAAGTTTTTGGGTGGGTATATGTTTTCAATTTTTAAAAAAATATATACCTGTAAGTTGAATTGCTGGTCATATGGTAAGTCCACGTTTAATATTTTGAGAAGCTGCTAAAATGTTCTCTGAAGTGGCTGAACAATTTTACATTCCCACCAACAATGTATAAGAGTTTCAATTTCTCCACATTTTCACCACACTCACTATTTTATGTCTTTTTTATTTTGGCCATCCTAATAGGTCCAAAGTATTATCTCATTGTGGTTTTTATTTGCATTTCAATAGTGACAAATGACTTTGAACATCTTTTGCTGTGCTTATTGAATATTTGTATATGTTTTAGGAGAAGAAATTCTACTATTCTTTCTATAATTGTTAGCATTCTACTGTAAAGTAGAGATTTCTCTTCCATTCCTGTTTTTCAATGGGCTAAAATAAATTATCATTATTTATTTTGATATTAAATTTTCCCCAGTTTAATCAGTGTGTTTAATCAGGTCTACTCCTCTGTGTTTTTAAATGTTCCTATAAACCTCTGAGTAAGCTCTCTTACTTTCATGAGAGAATGTTCTAGATTAATTTTATATTTTCCTTACCCAAGCCCTGGAATAAGCCATTTTCCCAAGACACTATTTTCCTAAAATTGTGGAATGGATTTAGAAACCACACTCTGGGAACCAGGTGTGTATTTTTTATTTCTCAGGCACCACAGCTTTTAGGATTCCTAGAGGACAGTTAGAAAATGTGTGTATGTGTACACAAACTCACATATATGCATATCTATATATCAATATTTGCAAGTAAAAACCATAAGTTCACTGTGATACCTCATATTTACTCTAGCTTTTCTCTCCTTTCATATTTGTACTTTATTTTGTCCAACAGTAAAAATATAACTCATTATTCTGAATGTTTATTTATTTGTTCAATTCTTTTGTCTTTAATTCTGCAATTCTATGAGCTGTTTTCTTGATGTCAGTCTTATAAAATATGCCAGTTATGCTGACTAAATTCCTTTCCAGCTCAATAGCCACTGACTCATGCCACTGAGTTGCTGAGTTCCCACAAGAAAGAAGGGAAGGAGTTAGCTAGAATATTTTGAAGAAGCATTTCTCTCACAGATTCATAAAAGGAATTACTTTGGCATTAATGAAGTGAAAAAAATGAGTACTGTGAATCCTGAAAGAGTAGAGATTATCTTCTGCTTCTCAGTAAATATTTCTGCAGAAGGAGCAAGATAAACAAATCCTAAAGAGAAAAGACTACATGATGATTCTAGTAAGAAGAAACAGAGACAGTCTTTCGAAGTGAGTGGATCCTAATCAAAGCATGGAAGCCAAAGAATGTTGATGGTCTGAAATAGTCATGTGGTTAGGAATAAGAGATGTCTGTGAACAGTAATGATTGATGACTAGAGAGTGTCCTCTCCCACAATGCCTTGGCATTGAATGAAGATACTGGAACCATGGAATGGCTTTGGAGATGGAAGAAAATTGAGTGACTTAAGGGAAAGGGACTTGGAATCAGAAATAAAACAGTTACAGAAAATAAAGTACTATTTCTTGAACACACAAATTTATGGATTGAGATTCATAACTACCACATATGGAAATTACATAACCCCACAAATATAAAATAAGGGAATTAAATATTAATACATAACTTAAAATGCTCTTAAAAATCATATGACTAAATTTTTTTTACAGTAAACTAAAGAGTTAATGAAATCATTACTTGTCATAGCCTAAGGGAAACTGGAAGATTAATTTAATTTAATTTAATTCATTTATTTTAAATTAATTAATTAATTTTTAATTCTTTAATGTCATCACATATTTAACTCCTTTTACCCATCTACCTTCCCCCCAAGATTTTTTTTACCTCAAATTCCTTTAAAAATTTTGATATAAAATCCAAAATATTCTCTTTTTGGCATAGCTTTTCAAATTTTATGACAAATTTAAGAAATTTCATTAATATAAAATATTTTAATGTTAAATTTTCTTATCTGTAATGACCTCTATATTCACAAGTCTTTCTTTGCCTTTTGTAAGTCATAATTCTAAACTGAGTCTCCAGTTCACCATCCTTTGAGATCACCTTGATAAGTGCTCATATTATGCACATCTCCTCTTCATCTTTTAACATTAGGAACTGACATTGGACTATAGAATCTATTTTTTGTCAAACAAGCTTTCCATTTGCTTTGCTTGTCATAGTGGGTTATCTTGGACTTCTTTTTTGCTGACTCTGCCTATTCCTTCTTGTTCTGCATAATACATACAAAACAGGTCCCAGACATTTCAGCAGTTACCGAATTTGAATCACAAAACAATATGAAAAAGTATGTTTATGTCCTATTGCTTTGACCTAATCTCACATATTGGTTCCCTGCTTCTAAGTAGTCACCTTGTTTCTACCACTTCCTTTTCTTTGCTCATGTAATGCCCTCAGCAGTTCTGAAGTTTTGATCATCAAGGCTTCAACTTTCCTTTGAGGTCTTTCTTATTTTCTGACAGAACATTCCAGATTATTTTATGTGAATTAACTTTTTTCTTTCTTGGTCCTATCATTGCAATTTGTATTACATGTAAGCACTTAACTCATTCTTTGACTTGATTATAATTACTTGAGTAAACACGAATATGGGAAGGCAAATTCTAAAGCTTCAGAGAAAAAGTAGGTATGCTTTCCTGACATAAGACTTTGGAAAGGAAGACTGACTTTGTGTACTTTCACAAATGGCTTTGATTGTCCAGAAAGGACCTAAAGAAATAAACATAATAGCACAAATTCAAGAATGTATAACAGCGGTCAGCAAGCTTTCTCTTTAAAGGGTCAGATAGTAAATAAGTAAATGTTTTTGCTTTTGCAAATCATATAGTCTCTGTTGTAACTACTAAATTCTACCATTGTAGTGTGAAAGCAGCTATAGATGACACATGGATGAATGGGTACAGCTGTGTTTTAATGAAACTTATATCTATACAAAACTGGTGGTGGGCAGGATTTGACCCATGGGCCTAGTTTCCTGACCATTGGGCTAGAAGACCTTCCTAAAGAGGGTAAGAAAACTTCGGTTAACTTTGCTGTAAGGATGATTCTAATGTTGGTGTTACCAGTTTTAATTTTTCTTTGATATCTAGATCGATTTCTAATTTCCCACTAGATAATTCCACTATATGTTTTACAGGCACTTCATATTCACCGTACCTAAAACGGAACTAATTTTCTTACTTAGGATAAGGGTCTTCATCTATTTACTTCAGAGATTTCATAATTTTACTAGCAATTTAACTTCTAAGTCTATAATGCTTTTTTATTTACTTATGTTTAATGAGTACCTGAGTGTTTTTATTCTAACTGTCAATAATTATTGGAATAGAATTCCTCATGGGTTTCTCATTTCTGAACTTCTTGTAAGCAGAGGCATTCACAGTTTTTTCAAGACTGTCTTTTGCAGGAGGCATGGATAGCAAATAACCTTGCAAGATAGAGAAAGTGTCTTTTCTCTAGAGCAGACGACAGATTTCTCTGTTGTCAAGTCTAATAAAGATAATGCGTTTGTCCTGGACAAAGGTTGAGCAGGCTTCCTTGCAGCCTGTTATAAAAAATTGGAGATTCCTACAGTTGGCATCTCAGCTGTGACTGGATCAAGTATGGGTAATTCATCCTGATGTGAATATCTTCTCCAGCTGTGAACCTGTGAAACCAGACAAGTCATGTGCTTACAAAATACAATAGTGTGACAGCTTTAGGATAGACATTTTTATTCCAAAAGGGAGAAATTAGAAAGAAGGATTTTGTCATGTGTCCCCAACAAGTCGATAGCCTAGCAGGGCAAATTCCTTTAGATTTTAGTGCTTGAGATAATCTGTTTTGGCTCAGTGCTCAGTCCTCCAGGCCCACTGAACTGGTGGCTTCATCTTCTAGGCCCATCTGGGTAGCAGTGTTGTGCCCTCAGCCCAGGGTGACAGTTCTGCTCCACTGAAACAGGAAGAGACATCCTAATCCTGTGGGCCTGTGCCCTTTGCACCTGTGGTAGCAGTTGCAACCCTGCTAATCTCTGCATCACCTTCAGAGTCATTCTTCCATTGTCTTGAAGGGTAATGCTTTGCAGCCATATAGCTCTATTGAACTGTTCTATGCCTTTGATATTTTGTTTAGAAACCTCCTCTGCTAAATATTCAGTTTCATTGCTCACAAACTCTACTTTGCACAAAACACTAGAACACAAGTCAGTCAAGTTCTTTATAACAAAGATCACTTCCCGTTCATGTCCAATAATATGTTGCTCATTTCCATTTGAGGCTTCACCAGAAGCATCTTCTCTATTTCTACCAACAACTCGTTCAAAGCAATTTTGCCTTTTTCTAACATGCACTTCAAAACTCTCCCAGCCTTGAGCCTTTACTCCCAGGGCCACTAGTACATTTTTAGATATTTTTACCAGTAACACCCCATTTCTCAGTACCAGAATCTGTATTAGTTTTGCTAGGGCTGCCATAACAAAATACCACAGACTGGGTGACTTACACAACGGAAATTTATTGTCTCACAGTTCTGGATGATAGAAGTCCAAGATCAAGGTATCAACAGGTTTGGTTTTTCTGGGGCCTTTGTTCTTGGTTTTTGATGGCTATCCTTAGCTGTGTCCTCATGTGGTTTTTCCTGAATGTGCACACATCCTTGGTGTCTCCTTGTGTGTCCAAAATTTTTCTCTTATAAAGACATCAGTCAGATCAGATTAGGGCCTACCCTAACCAAACTCATTTTAATTTCATCTCCTCTTAAAAGACCCTATCTCCACATATGATCACATTCTAAAGTACTAGATGTTAGAGCTTCAACTTATGAATTATACTGGGTGCATCCCATACCACGTGGTTATTAACATTCAATGAAGACACTCATTCTAAAGAACAAAGTTGTTGAGGCAATCTGGTATCACTACATAAAAGCATCAACCTCTGTAGTTAATCACTTTTGTTGTTGAAAAGGGAAAAAAAGCCCATGGCCTCATCAGGTGTAGTTTCATTTTTATCCCTATTTTTGAATAATGACAGGGTTAATAATTATCTTTGAATATAAAAGACAATGATGTAGATAGTACTTGCATTCCTTAACTAAATTTTTTCTAGATTATTCTATAAATCATAAATTTTATTTTCTGATGTAAGACCTCAGACTACTTGAAATCTATGTTGCTTGTTGTTTTGTAATTAGCAGAGAATAAAATTTATTTTCTTAATGTCTTTAAAATTGTCTTTCCTAACTTTACACACTAATTTATCTTCGTTTTCCAATTTTGCTTCCTGCTATTAAGGCTTGCTAGAGAAATTAATCACATGTAGAATGTGTCCACTAGTAAGTTATTCTGTTTAATTTTAGTTAACCTCTCCACACTTGCTCAGAATGCTTCTAGTCATTAGGATTTACAAATTTTTATATTCCCTACATAACACATCTCTAGCTTCTTTAAGTACTTAACTTCTATTCTGCTGTCTTACCTTCATTATTCAGACAATAAGATTATCTAGTGGGATAACCCTACTTTGCCTTTTTATTGAGATAATAAGGACTGTTGTATGAGTAATTCCTCTGCTCTACATCATATCTCATAAGTGTTCCATGTTTTCACCTCCTTCTCTCCACTTTTAAAAAATTCCTTAGAAGAAAATATATGAGATAGATATTTTTTCTTGCCCTGATTTTTCTTTCTTTTATATATACAGTCATTTTAAAAAATTATTTTGGGAACTTGTTCCTTCATATAGTCCCTTTTTTTTTTGCCTATAATGGTCAACCTTAGCCTTCTAGAAATTCCTTCCTATTTGGATGTGGTGTGATCATGATCAATCTCTGTATATCTATGTGCCTATTCACCCATCTAATGTCTATCTATAATGTGCATATTTGTGATGCTAGTTCTTATAGTACAGTTTAATAAGAATATAAAAGTATTTTATTCTCTTCAGAGCAAACTTCCTAAAAAGCTGATCTAATGCTTTGAATTCTTCCTTATTTAATTTGAACAAAGACCTGGAATAACAGCAATTAAATCCTAAACCCAAAATATGTTTCATGAGAATAAAATCTGTGAAATATCTTCCTGGTATGACTTAAAAAGATCATCTATCCTGCAAGTAATTGACTCCATGTGACTGAAGAGTTCCTGGATATCCATTTTTGGTCATGGTTACTTGGGAAAATTCAGAAATTGATTATAACAGAAAATTAAACCTAAGTTAGTTAACTTCTGTCAGAAAGAGAACATATAAATAGAAGAGCAGTCATTAACTTGAATTCTAACAAAAGTAGAGCCTGAAACACAAGGATTGTATCACTATGTCTTTAATGCTATCTAGGAGGAAGAATTGCTAATTAGCATGTGGATGTCTTTCAGGATTCAGGCTGTTCCCAACTTCACATTTTTTCTACAGCAGTTCAATTAATTCTGGGTTAAAGTATAATTTCTTAGCATGTAAAGCCTTGGCTTGATTTTGTTCCCGGCTACCTGGTTATTTTCATCTCCTGTCACACTCTGTATTACACATATATCCCAGACATAATAGATTACAACTTGAAATTTTTTGTAGTAGTGTAGTCCATATTAGTTTTCCACATAATGTCGTTTCTGTTGAATATATTTCTTATGCTTTTTTCCTAGTTAACACCCACTCACCCTTAACACTTTGCACAGATAACCCCTGCTGAGAAACCTTGTTGGTCCAATTGTCTAGGTGCCTTCAATTGAGGTTTCACGCTCTTTGTACTTTCCTTTGACATCACACTTATTATTGTGAATTGTGTTATCCGTGACTGTTTTCTCACTAGCCCATGAGTTCTTTGAAGACATGGACAGTGTTTTATTTATCTTTGTATTTCCAATGCCTACCATATGACTTGGCAAATAGGATTTAAAAACCTAATTGTTAAAAAAAGTGAATTAAGATATCACTATAGCGAAGATGAGTACGTCAGGTTATTATAATTTGGTATCAGTAATTATTATCCCAAACAAGAAAAAGCTATAGGAGTTCATCACCACGAAACCAGTATTACACAAAATGTTAAAGGGACTTTTTTAAGAAGAAAAAAATAAAAAAATATTAATAATAAAATGACAATAACTACATATATGTCAACAATTACTTTAAATGTAAATGGAATAAATGCTCCAATCAAAAGACACAGGGTGGCTAAATAGATAAGAAAACAATACCTTTACATATCCTGCCTATAGGCGACTAACTTCTGATTGAAGGACACACACAGACTGAAAGTAAAAGGATGGAAAAAATTATTTTATGAAAATAGAAACAAAAAAACCGCTGAGGTAGGGGTACTTATAACAGACAAAATAGACTTTAAAACAAAGGCTAGCACAAGAGACAAAATACCCAGTAATTCTACTTCTGGGTATTTATCCAAAGAAACCCAAAACATTAACTCAAAAAGACACATGATTCTATAAGTTCATTGCAGCATTATTTACAATAGCCAAGATGTGGAAGCAACCTAAGTGTTCATTGATAAATGAATGGATAAAAAAGAAGTGGTATATATACAATGAAACATTACTCAGCTATAAAAAAGAATGAAATCTTGCCATCTGCAACAACATGTATGGGCCTAGAAGGTATGCTAAGTGAAATAAGTCCTTCAGAGAAAGACAAATACCATATGATTTCATTTATATGTGGAATCTAAAAAACAAAATAAATGAACAAACAAAACAGAAATAAACTCAAAGATTCAGAGAACAAATGATGGTTGCCAGATGGGAGGAGAGTTGGGAGGATAAGTGAAGGGGGAAGGAATTTAAAGGTCCAAACTGGTAGTTATGAAATAGTCATGTAATGTAAAGTATAGCATAGGGATTATTGTTAATCATATTGTAATAACTGTATGGTGTCAGATGGGTACTAGCTTTATTAGGGTGATCATTTTGTAAGTTACATACATGTCTAAACACTGTGTTGTACTCCTGAAACTAATATAATAGTCTATGTCGACTGTAGTCAAAATAAAAAAAATAAAAAAATAAAAAATAAGTGATAGAACACACATGCAACACTGTTAAAAACTCTGAAGTGTTACAAAGAGTTAAATAACCATATTTAAGAGGAATATAGAAAAAAATCATATAAACACACAATAAATTTGATGTCACTTCTGTTTTATGCACAAATGATACCTTTTTACCCACTTTATTCCAAACTTTTAAAATCTGATAGGTTATATTACCAATGCTCTTTTCTTAATTTAATTTAAACAGAGGTGAATTGCTCAGAGATCCCTCTAATTTGGTTTGGGGGTGAATCAGCTTTAAAAGAGCAGAATTGTGTGACAAATATTCTATATTTAATGAGCATATACTAGATGCTGAACACCTGGTTACTGCAGGGGCTATAAAGATGATGTACTTCCTGCTCTAAAGTAGCTCATGGTCTAACTCAGGAAAGGCAATGAGCCAATATATAGGGTGCAAAGAAATTGGTCCTGTAATTAGCATACCTACAAACTATGTTTTAGATTCAAAAAGAGTTTCTGTTTAAACTTCTTTTTCTCATGCAAGTATTGTTGGCTTATGTTTGTATTTGTCAAAAATTATCATATTATCATATTCTATTATACCATTAGAATAAGTGTTTATTAGAGTAAATGTATTGGTTCTCTAGAATGAAAAAAATTCATTAAATTAATCTAACATCATTTCTTTTTCTTTTCCCTTTTACCACCAAGGAAATTTCTGACTACAAGTTCCTTTTCCTCTTGTAATTTGCCTCATAGTAGAAAATATTCTGTTGAGGACTTAAGCCCCTCTCACTCTTGGCACTTATATTTTTCATTGTACCCTGAATGTTGAATTGTGATGTGCTACATAGTTATGTTTGCCCATTTAGATATGTTTTCCACTTTTAATTCTTTGCCTCAAGTGATTGACTTAAGTGGAATACCTCAATGGATTCCTTTGTCCATTAGCTTATTGTCGTATTTGGCCAATGGAAACCCCTAAAGTAGATAAGAGAGAGGGATAATTGAGGACTCAAAATATCATTCCTCCTTGTGCCTGTGACTTGCTATGACCCTTAACTGAAAGTTAATAAGTCTTTCCAGATGGTCAGGTCTATAACACTATCCACTTATGGATTCTGAAAACAAATCCCTTTCCCTTTTTTTTTTGTCCAGAGGTATTAACAGGCATGGGTTTCCACACTGGCCAAACACAACAAGAAACTAATGGACAAAGGAACCCATTGAGGCATGCTTTGTCTCTTTGTGATTTCCTTTTATTTAGTTCCCCCCTCCAATATATCCTAGGTAGAGTGTACTTTACTGGGACCATATTGAGAATTAGATTTGCCATATTTGGTCTTGAGTATCATAACTGGTTCAAGAAATAGCTACGGGAAAAGATCCTCAAAATGGAATTCTAGAATAGAATCACTCATAAATGCAAAGAACACAGGGATAATAACTCCTTGCTAAAGGCATGGAGCATGGGTAATCCATGGCATAGAGTGGCATTATAATTAATCAAATCAAGTCATTAGAGGAAGCACAGATGGAGGGAGATCAAGTGGCTGTGACATTTAGTAATTATAGCAACAATAATGATTATAAGATTGTTGGATTCCCTGGATTCAGTTTATAGACTTAGAGATGTACCTATAGGAAAAGCAAAAATATCAGCTATGGACAGACAATTATGAATACCTGTGGAGATCCTGAAGGCTTGTTGGCAGTTTTGAAAAAATCTTTCATCTCATGAATTTATAGGGAACATGAGACTGAAGACTAACAGGGTTTGATTGTAAACATTAATTAGATATTCTACCTTGCTAATTATCTTACACTAAGGACTATGATGGGGGAAGGAATAGGACTTTTATGTATGAAATAGAGATATTTACATGTACTTATCTTGTTTTGCCTCAAGGCTGTGTCAAATCTGCTCTCCTACGTGAAATAGTCTTGGGCACTGCTTCTCAGATTTTAATGTATATATACATCACCTGGAAATCCTATTAAAATACAGATTCAGATTCAGTGGATCTGGAGAATGAGGTGAGTGTGGCCTGAAAAATCATCTTAATCCTTCACATCAAAGACATTATGCTAATTAAAAATGGTGAACAGGAAGTAACGAGCACCATAAATTTCCCAGTAATCTGTGTGTATGCCAAGGAATAGAAGATAAATACTGAAAAGGTTCAGTGGTTTGCCAAATCAGTGAAATTTGTAGGGGTTCATGGTAAGATAGAACTTCTAAAATATGAGATGAGTTATTCTACCTAAACCAATGAAAGAGACACAAAGTTTGGTAGGTCTCTTTGGATTTCAGAGGCAATATGTACATCATCATCCTTCTCCAACCCATTTAATTATGCAGACCTGAAAAGGTCCTAGTATTGATCAGGGTCTTGAATAACAAAGAGCTCTGCAACACACGTTGTATGAAACTCTTCCAAACTCATATAAGAGAAATCACAGCTCAAACATCTGTTTAGGAGTGATGTGATGCCCTTTCTATTTTTTCATAAACTATTTCCATTTGAAAAGCTTTTAGTTTGCTTGGGTTCTGGTAGAGTAGATGCTTGACCTGGTAAAATCCTGCAATTATGTGAATCAAACTATCCAAGATGAACTTTATGTATGTCTGATAGAATCACTCATATATGCAAAGAACACAGGGATAATAATCCCTTGCTGTGCATAAAATTAGATATGCACAGCAGCATTACTTTATAAAATGGAGGTGGTATATAGTAAACTGAGGGCAAGTCAAGCTGCCCTGGGAGACACAATAAACAGCACAAATGGTTTACTCAATTTTATTTGTACCTGTTTCACTGCTCTGTCACCATGGAGAAGAAAAACAATGAACTTAATTTACTGATAGATCTGACTGTTATGCCAATACCAGATAGAAGTAGATAGCAGCTCTCGAGGTGACCTTCAAAGACAGTGGCTATAGTGGATGTCATTGTGTAGTGTCCAGAGTCTATCCTCTAGGACTGAGATGCTCATTTCTCATGTGCCTGGGAGTCTTGGCAACCACCAGTTCTCAACTGAGTCTCGTCCAAGACTTGCTCTTAGCTAAAGGAAGTCTACCCACCTAAAGTCATCCTGGGGGCAGCCCAATCCAAAAATTGGTCATACAGAGGTGTTAAGGCCTCTGCCCCTACACCACATCTCTGGAGAACCATCCCGGCTCCAAAGTCGGCCATAGGATCAGCTAAGGTCTTTGTTGAGACCATATCGCTGTTCAGAGTTGTCTCCTGCCCTGTTCTGCTTCTTTGCTTCATAGCTGTTGGTCTTGATCATGTCCAAATAAACTTCCTATGGATGAATCACCATCTCAGAGGCTGTTTTCAAGAGTACTGAATCTGTGACGGTAAGTATCAAGAGTGGTCTGAGGTGAGGTGCTGGCAAAGTATAAAGGGAACATGGAATAAGTTGTGAAGTAAACAACTTTATTTACTAACTCAGGCCTTTTTACCAGCCATAAAAGCAGAGTTTTGCAGCTATTTCAATGTTAAATTACTCCTCTATTTCCCTCTTTAAAGTTTTAAATGAAGAATATGAGTAGCAGATACTATTTCAGGTTTCAGATTGGAGTATGGCCAGATTAATATTACCACAATTATATGTTACCTGATAACATTTGCTTGTCTTTTGTGTGGGGAATAAAATTCCAAATGGTGAAGGATGAAAGTGTATTCTAAGGGGAGAAAGGATGTACAGCACCAAGTAACTTTTTCCTCACTTGATCTACTCTCCTTCCTTCTCTGTTCTAATCTATGTGCTGAAAGGCTAATCTATTTAGCTTGCATCAATGAGTTCTCTTGCTCTTTGATTTATGATTGGTTTTATACAATGGGAGTCCTACAAAAATTATGTTTATTTCCCTGGATTCATTTCTGTGGGTTCCTTTGAGCTTCCTGTTTCTTTCTGCTAAAAACTTCTTCCTTCAAGGCAGCCCTTGGGCCTAAAACTGTTAAGCATTCTGCCTTGAGGTACTGTGTCGTTTACTTATATTGTGCTCACTTTTGTAAGTAATTTTCTGTTAACCTTCCTTGAATAAATCCTAATTTGACTGTATTTTCCATGGGGATCCTTACTGACATACCTGGAGAATTACTGCCCCTCACCCCACCCCACCCCTCGCAAAAAAAAGCATGTGTAGATAGTCATTTGACTTTTATAGACAAGGTCCATCTTCTAGTCTTTATCTATAATACAAATGTTTTCTTAAGTTTTTCAGTTTGACTTAGTTCTCAATTCAGAATGGAAATAACATTTTTTAAGAGACACCAGTAATCAAGCCTACCATTAACATTTTTAGAACCTTGGGGAGTAGTACAAATGGCATGAGTCTAATTATTCAAAAGA
>NW_006433378.1:10872148-10887380 GCF_000325575.1 Pteropus alecto | reverse complement strand
AAAATATATTTTATTTTCTTATATTGACTAATATATCTGCATTTCAACATAATAGATAAATGTGTACTTATCTCTTTAGTATTTTACGACTGAAAGCTGGAAAAATATCAAAGATGAGTGAACTTTATTATTGTACATGCCTGGGTATTCTGTTGATGGGCAGTGATGTTTGAGAATAAAATTAGGATACTCATAAATAATAAATTTTACACATATTTTAAAAAATTAATTTTTCTCACCTTTTTAAGAAATTCATTAATTATGTTTTTATAATTAATATCCTCAAATAATTTATGTTCTATTAATAACAATGTCAAAATAAATAACTTTTTCTGATTAATCTTATGTATTTGAACTTGAAGCTTTATTCTTCTGAGTCAGTAGCTAATAGATTGGTCAACAAATTCTTAAAACTAAAATTTAGAAATAAACCATAAATTTTGCATATCATGATAAAATATTATGAGTCACAAATAATAACCTATTATATCATATGATACTAAACATATTCAATATCATCGTATAAATCTGTATAATTTATATAGTGCAACTCACCATTTGAAAAAATAATATCTAGACTCATGGGGTATTTGTTAAATTTTTCTTTCTTTAAACATTTTAATGCTGGGATATTATAGTTTAGAAAATAGCAAAGTTGACACTATACCTTAATCTGTAAGGTCCAGAGTTTAGTCTCTATTAATATTAGTTTTGGGATTACCTATATGAGTATTTTCTCTTGCACAGTTATGCAAAAATTCTCATGTTCTTATAATAATTGTTCTATATTATATTGGCATACCACTTTTGTTATGTATTTCAAAGGCAATTTCTTTTGATATGTAAGAGCAGTCTCTCTAAAACTTTAAAAATGCAAATTTTAATCATTTTAAATGTGAAATAGTCAAATTTACATTTATTTTTATAACTTAAAAATATTAATAAAATTCTACAGTGAATATCAAATAATTTTGAATTACACAAATTAAGCGTTATTATATTTTTCTCCACAGACCAAAATCTGCTTTAGTTGGAAGCTCTTTGGTTGTTTATCTTATTTTTTCAAGTGCATTTTTTATTTTGAATATTTTAAATAGTATATAATCAACATTCCTATCATGCTTCCAAGAATGTTTGTAAAATTTATGTCTTTTTTCAAGATATTACATCTTTAGGCAGATGCAAAAAATATCACATCTAGTATCTGAATTCTTTCAAAGTGTTTCATCACTTCTTTGGGTCCACTTGAGGTCTCTTGGTAACAAATTCAAACTATGTGCTACACATGGCATAAGAATGTATCAGGATCACTGGCCAAAATTCTAGTTTGTAAACGTCCTTCTTAATCAGTCATTCTAATGACATTATGAGAGTATTGTCCTCCATGATCTTTTTATCCAAGGTTTAAAAATGCCAGTTATTTTCTTTTTGGTCTTTCATTTAAGTCAAAATGGATACTTTTTAAAACAGCAAGTGTAAAACAGTAAAATATTTGATAATTTAAACCTCCCTCTTTTCTTCGAATTCTGACAATTCAATATTAAGCATAATAAATGTCATTTTCAGCTTGGGGTTTTTTTTTCTTGTGCAATCTAATCGAACTGATAAATATTATTTGCTTTTTAATTTTGTGTAAAATTTCTTCTCTTGCTTTATTATTCATTAAGTTAATCTGATTTTAATTTTAATTTTAATTCTAAGTAGTAACAATATTCTTATTTTAAATCTATCTTACATATTTGGCCATTTTAACATCAATTTCGAAATGATTTCTACTAAACTGGAACGTTTCTATTATTTTCTGTGATCACTGTGCTGTTTGTGCTTTGAAAGCATTACTATAATTGGCTAATTATTGACCAAATAACATATTCTTTGAGAACATTATATTTCGCATCCGTGTTTATATTTGGTTAATAATATTGATCTTTTGCTAATTATTTAGTCCCTTTTATTTTAGTTCTAATAATTGAATGTGTGCTTTTTTTCTGTGTAAGTGAAGTTACATATACTTTTAATTGAAGATCGCGTTTTGAGTAACAAATTTGGCCAAAGCTGATTTTAAAAATTGGTTGTGAAACATGTAACAGTCTGAAATATAATACTCAACTCCTGTATTTCCTTTCCTTTGAAATAATTTTGGTGTATAATAAAATATTACATTTTCTGTTATATTCATCTAGTGGAAAATCTTAAACTTTAATCTGAGTCAGACTGTGTTTAGTTGGAACCATTCTCATACCGTGAGAGAGATACAATAGCCATTTTCCAGAATCATAATCTAAGAAATGTAATAAAACTAGAGGTTTTATTTTTCTTTTCTCAATTTTTTGTTTTAATGAATTTAATTTTTGTTATCTTCTAAATAGCTGGCCAGAGTTGCATTTGTTGCAGATCTGATATAAAAATTCCCTTTCTCAATCAGATTGTTTTGATCAGTAATAAAATCTTTATTAAATAGTTAGAATTGCAGCAATTTCATTTAAACTGTACCAGTTGTGAATAATTATATTGTCCATTCTCTTTGTTTTGATCAATAATTACATCTTTTTAAAATAAAAATTTATAATGTTCTATTTATAAATTTTATGTAAGTCATGCTCTACAGAAGTCAGCTTCCTTTCATTATTTCCCGCTTTTAAAAATTTAAGCAATCCTCTTTGAAGGTCTTTTATTTCTTTATTCTTTTCAGACTTCTATCTTTTTGATCCCTGCTTTTCTATTTATATTTCTATCAAGATATCAACTCGTACTCATTCTCAATGTCAAAGAGATTAAAAATTAAATGTAATTATATGTAAAATTTATAAAATTTGAACATATTTTAATAAAAATATTAAACACATAAAAATGAAAAGTTAAAATTATTTTTATATATGTTAAATGCATTTTTCTTCTAAAATAAAAAATGTGCTAAATGTAAAGGGAAAGTTATAATTATTAAGTATGAACAAAATTTTAAGGAAACATTTCTAAATCTAAAAATTTTGTTTTTATTTTTGAAAATTTTAATTAAATTATAAATTTTTAAATAAAAAACTTCATAAAAATGCAACTATTAGTCATTCTAGAATTCAATGTCCATATAGATGAGAATATAAAAACCAAATTACTATTCAAGCATATTGGTTCTATACCTACTTATATATTAGTAAGGACAGGATAAATTGTGAAATATTGTCAAATGATCAATCACTATTATGACTCCTGCAAATACGGCACTAATTTTGAAGTATCTCACACACACTGGAATGTAAAGAAAATGATGAAAATGGATTTTCGGTGCCACCGGGAAACCACATTTTGTAATGCAAGAGTTTATTTCATTCATGAGATCTAAGAGAAAATATTTGAAAAGTTAATTAAGTTGTCTGATTTTTCCTTTCCTAAACTCTTCTGTCATTCAGATCCTCCTGACATCCCATCCCATTTTTGGTGGTAGCACAACGGGCAGACTTTGATTACATCGAGATTTCTTTGTTTAGAATATGGAGAGCCATGATCAAAAGTGTTTCTGGTGTTATTAAAGCTAATGTTTGTGGTTCCTGGTCACATCTTTACAGAGGGGAGGGCAAAATCCTGAGAGGAGTTGCTTGTATCTTCATTACCACGTTCTGTGAGTATGCTCGTGGTTTGAAGGGCTCTCTAATGGTGCAAGGGATCCTACCTCTCTGGATTGAAGAGTGTGCTCCCACTGACATCCTCATTTCCAAATCCGATGACATGTCTATGTATTTTATGTCCTCAGCCTTTTTGTTACAAACAATACTACTTTGATTACCTTCGTATTCCTGAAAATCTCATTTCATCATGCTCTTCTACTGCTCCAACTACCTATTTAATTTTTTTTCTTTCAATCCTTATTCTTAGCAGATATTGTACACATTTTACCAGATTTCTTTCCTTGACTCTTCTCTTTGTTTTTATACATTCATTGACTTCAGCTACTATCTGCAAGGTGATGACATCCAAAATTTGGGCATCGAGCTTGAATATCATATTTACAGTTGTCTGTTGAACACCTCTTGCTGGATATCACATGAATACTCCAAAATGGTACTTCCAAAATTGTCTGCATTATGCTCCCCAATATACTTTTACTTCCTGTGAACTTTATATTTGCTAAAGGTACCACTAACCTCCGAGTCACCCAGGGATGAAAGACAATTTCAGCTCCTATCCCTCTCATTGTTCTTCATCCAATTAATTTCCTGATGCTGTTACCTAGATTTCTTTAATTTCTCTTATATATATGTCTCCCTTTCTCAACTGCTCTCTTCTACTCACCATGTACATAGTATGTGCTTAGTGATCATTTACTGAATATTGGCTTTATATGTAACTAAAACATATTTTAAATGAAAATATGGTAAGATTTTATACTCTTGACATACAATTCATTCAAGGATAACTTTTGAACACAATCTTCAAGCATAAATTGGATATCTAATTTTTTATTATCTTTTTTTATTCTTTCAAGGTAATAATCTGTCCTAAATAACTTAATGTTTTATTATATTAAACATAAAAATGAAAATCTATATGATAAACCTGTAAACTAAAAACTCTAAAACAGATGTTAGTAAATTTTTCATGTAAAGGACCAAATAGTAAATATTTCAGGCTCTGTGGGCCATATAATCTTTGTCATAATGGCTAAAACTTACTTTTATGGCAAAAAGCAGCCATAGAACCCATCTAAATATAATATGGCTATATCCAGTAAAACTTTATTTATGACTATTTTAGATTCCACATATAAGTAAGAACATGTAGTATTTGTCTTATTGTGTCTGGCTTATTTCACTTGACATAATATCATTCTCCAGGTCCATGCATGTTGTCACAAGTGGTGGGATTTCCTTCTTTTTAAAAATGCTGAATAATAGTCATGTGTGTGTGTGTGTGTGTGTGTGTGTGTGTGTGTGTATCTCGCATTTTTTTTATTCAGTCATATAGGTTCTTTCTACCTCTTTGTTACTGGGAATAATGGTATAATAAACATGAGAGAGTAGGTATCTCTTCAAGATCCTGATTTCAATTGCTTTGGCTAAATTTCCAGAAATGGGATTTCTGGATCATACAGCAATTCTATTTTTAATTGTTAAGGAAACCTCCATACTTTTTTCCAAAATGGCTATGCCAATTTTACATTCCTACCAATAGTGTATAATATCACTTATATGTGGAATCTAAAATAAGCAAACTCATAGAAGCAGAGAGTAGAATGAAGGTTGCCAGGGGCAGTGGGGAGGGGAATGGGGAGGCAATGGTCAAAGGGTACAAAGTTTCAGTTATGCAAGATAAATCAGTTCTGGAGATCTGCTATCCAGCACAATGCCTATAGGTAACAATGCTACATTGTATATTTAAAATTTACTAAGAGAATCGATCTTATGTTAAGTGTTCTAACACCCCCCCTAACATAATGATATTATTAATAAAGAGAGTGAGAGGAAACATTTGGGTATATTTATAGCCTTGTTGGTGGTGATAGTTTCACCATGTATACTTTTATCCAAACTCACCAAGTTGTATACATAAAATATGTACAGCTTCTTACATGTCAGTCATAACTCAGTAAAGTGATTTTTTAAAATCCTTTATTCATGGACATTAAAATTTAAATTTTATGTAATTTTTATATGTCATATTATTCTACTTTTGATGTTTTTTTAAACATTGAAAAGTTTAAAAATCATTCTTAGCTCACTGGCTGTGCAATACAGAGGGAGGTTCAGATTTGGCTCATGGTTTGTCATTCCTGATTTTAAAAAAAGCATTTCTGAAATTCCAGAATCTCAATTCTTATTTTCAGAAGAATCCTAAAAATTGAACATCAAGTGATAACCACTTTTATTTTTCCAATATATTACATACTACTAATTCAGGACAAAATAATTTGTGTGGAATATGCCAATAGGTACTGGGTAAAGCTTATTTAAAGATGCAAAGATGAATAAAATTCAGTCTTTGCGTTTTTAAAATTTGCACAATGTTAGCAAAAACAATGAAGCAATTAGCTATGAAACAAAACAGTGTGATAAATGCTACTATCATAGAAATTTAAAAATAAACATCTTATAGAATTCCAGGAGATGGTTGAGTCTGATTGGGAGGAAATAAAAAGGTATCATGGTTGTGTAATTTAAGATAGGCCTTCAGGAGTGAGTACAACCATGATAAGTAGCGATGGAGCCCATGTTTCTGTGGGAGGAATTAACAAGCCATACCTTGTTGGCTTGGGATACCGCATGGTCTTGGATGAGAGGAAGGGTTAGTGTTGGGCAGACATAATTGGAGGTCTAGATGTTTGGAAATATTGAGTTGAGAGCTTTAAAGTCCAGATTGATAATTAATTTAATTTTATTAATTTTTTAAAGCATTTTCAACATGGAAATTTCATTCCTTTTTAAAATTAAAATTATAGGGGTGACATTGGTTAATAAAATCAAATGTTTCAAGTGTACAATTCAATAATATACCATAGCTATAGGTAAAAGGGGTCAAATATTTGGTGATGGAAAAATATTTAACTTTGGGTGAAGAACACAGATGGATAATTTAGATTTTGTTTTATTTTTTGATTCACTAAAGAATGTTGAGAGGAAGATGTCAAAGATTCCATTTAAAGTCAATTTCTTTTACGGTAGTAGTTAGGTCAGAGATTTAATCTTCTTGGGGCAATACTGGAAATTCTAAAAATTTAGATTTAGATGTTACTGTAAAATTTCTGTTAAACATTGTTTTTAAGCAAAATGAAGGTGGTTAATTAACCTAGAGTTTAAAATAGTAGTTCCTTCTTATGGTTTTAAAGATTTGCTAGAAGATTAAAGATAACTTTTTTCTTGAATTTATTTCATTACAAAACCTTATATATTTGCAGTTAGCATGTATATGTTGACATTATACTTCAAGTTATGCTATACGGAGCAATCATTTAGTCTCTATCCTACACATAATATCTTATAACTATTATGAAATAAACTCTTGGCTAGAATTAATTTCTAGTTTGTGGATCCAACACCCTTCTAAAATTTAGTAAAAAATATATAATTAAAGTGGGTTGTTTATTAACTAATATAAATGAATGAATAATTATTTCCCACTTCCTTATTATATTGTGAATTTCTATTTTCTCTTTGTTATTTCTATTACATAAGAAAATATGTCAATTCCCACATATATGAGTTAAGAAACAAAACGAAAGGCCGTAGAAAAGGAAGTCATAACCAGAGGTAAAATCCAATTTCACTGCAGGATTTGAATGTCTCTTATTAATCTATGGCATTTCAGAATTACATGTTATGTTATTTTAGAGTAGTTGTTTGACAACGATATTAGGAAGAAGTGACACTCCCTCTTGATTTAAATAACATTCTTGTCTCACATTTAAAGATGCCATGTTTTAAGAATTCTACTGAATAAAAATGGCAAACAACTGCTTTGACATTTAACGATTGCTTGTCTATTACATGCATTTTTGCAATAGTGTTTAGATCATGAAATTAATGTAAACATCCTTCAAATAAATTCCTGTAATTTCTGAGGGTTAGTAACAGGAAAAAAACTAAAAAAAAAAAAAAAAAAGACTATAAATGTTTATATTCCATCTATCTTATTGAGTATAATAGTAGTACACATTTCATAATTCCACCAATATCATAAAATATAATAGCTATTCTTTGACTATAAATTGGTGTTTCTTCAAATTTTTGCTATCAACTAACAAGAATCAATATTTGTTTAAAAGGGAAATGTAAGACAATTCAAGGTAGAAAAAAGACTTCTTTCTTTAAAGCTTAATCTATTTTTATCATAAGTTCTCTCATTTTATGTTAAACTTTGCTTACCATCCATTTCATACTCAGAAGGGAAAAAAATAGCTGTTTATAGAGAATAAAGTCAGTTGTTTACAACAATCCATCAAGAACTTACAGTTAGGAAAATAGATACAAAATGTATATAAATCATAACAGTACAAATTAGTTCTTGCAATGACCCATTTGGTTAGTCTGATTATTTGATATTATCATATAAAATCCTGTAGTTAAATTCTTGCCACCTTTATTTATTTGCTCATTAAAGACCTGAGTGGATTATATTGAATACCTTCCAACAAGTAAACATAGCATTTTATGCTGCAGTTGTTGGCATCAGGTTTAGATGATGAGTCGACAGTTTATAGTCAGTAGTTTTATTAAAACTTTATAGCTATATTTCAACAAAGGAGAGCTTTAGTGATGTATCCATTTCATCACAATTCTCAAGTCACTTGTGTATCATTTATTTTTATTTTCAAAGTTGAAATTACATTATGCATTAAGAAGTGTATGTGTGAGGGGGAAGTAAAAAAATAGGAAAATGGAAATTGATTATATTCAGAATTCTCTCTAAAATGTTATGAAAAAATTTCTTAGTGAGGTATTTTAATATTCAGATTTACTGGAGGTATGTATTTTTTGTTGACAATAGGATCTCAGCTTTGAGCTTCCATACATTATTAATGAATATAGTGAAGAACTTTTTTGCTACATTCAAGTTTATTTCCAAATGTTCTTCTAAAGTCTTACAAAGTAAACTTTTTGATAATTTATTACCTTATTTATCATTGCTATATTCATCTTATATGGGTCAAATTTATTATATTAGTGTTATGATTTATACTCTATATGTTTATAGTACTTTGGAGATTTTTCTATAATCAATATAGCTGGTACATTTTATGTGGCTTCAAACATAATTTTTAAATTGCAAACATTTTGAAGATTTTTAGAGATTTATACAATATACCCTTGCTGTATGAAGTAATGTTCAATACAGATCAATAATGAAACATATCTCTAAAAACCTTCAGTATTTAAAAATAAAAGAAAAAAATGGAAAACATGTAACTCATGAATTTAGGAAATTCATATTTCAGAAGAAGTGAGCAATAAAGATGATAATAGAATTAGAAATATTCAGGAGTAGAATTATAAATCTAAGGAAGCTGTTAATTGTAAGTAAGTTCAAGAATCAGTTCTAAAAAGTGTCAATTGAATATACAGTTGCAATCAGGTTAAAAAAATAAAAGAAATTTGCTATCCTCACCCACAAAGTATTTGAAAATGAGAGGGCAAGTATGAAAACTAAAGAGAAGATGAAAAATATATATTTGGTAATTTCCTTGAATTGGATAGGTTATAGATAAGTATGTATTATTAATACGAAGCCAAGAAAGAATAGGTAACTAAATATAACAATAATCTTTGAAGAAGTTTTAAAAATCTGTCATAAATCTACTTCTATAAAAGGTCCTGTATCCAGACAGCATTGGAGAGAATTATATTTAAATTTTCATTGCAGTGCTTTCTAAATTGTTACACACATACACACACACACACATACACTACGGAGGCTTCCAAATTGCTTTTATAAAGCTAGCAGAACCTAATATCGAAACCTGCCAAACACTGTCCAAAGTAAGAAAACTCAGTAATCTCAGAAAATAGAATAATCCTAAATACCTCTGACCTTAACATATTTTTCATTTTCTCTGAAAGCATTCCCTGAGATCACTGCTTGTATCTATTTGTAAAAATGTTTTCTAAAAAGCATTATCCAAGCATATAAAAATAAATGCAGTACATACATAAAAAGTAATATATATTCATGTAAAAATTTAAAAAGCATACAGAGCATGTAAAATATATAATGTATACATTTATACATATGAAAAATCAAGATACTAACATTGATTTATCACTAAGGTAGTATTACAGGTAATTTCACTTTCCATTCATGTTTAAAATTCTTTATAATTCTTATTTCTGTTATAAAAATACATAAAAAAATAATTCATTCTATAATTATGATGTTCATTTTATGGAAAAATATAATCTAGAGTGTTAGGTGATTTCTAGGAGCTCACAGTGATAAAAATTATTGCCCACGAGTTAGGTTTTGTTTTGGTCTTGTTTTGTGTTTTGCCTTTCTGAGAAAGATTCACTACTAACTGGGCCTTCCAGAAACTCTTTGTGCTACTAATGTGCCTCAGGGTTCCTGCAAGGGAGAGTGAAAGTCTACCAGGGGAAAATGAAATTACCAGTCACCCAAGGGGTGGATGCCAACACAGCAGGTCCTGATCATGTCGCCCTCTGGCTGTTCATTGACAGTTACAACCAGCAATTGCATTTGCAGCCTTCCCGGCTGTTTGCGGAATGATTCACTGTCGGGTCTTTGATTTTACCCTCCCTTGCTTCTTACGATTTCCATTTACTATGTTTTTTTTTTGTCAGTTTTCAGATATTACTATTTTTTAATTGCTAACATACACAGATGGTAAAAACCAAAAGTAATCAGAGTTGCTCAATGACATGTTATATAAAAGAAGGTTGTCCTCCTGGCCCTGTCTCTGAGTCCAGCATATGTCTTCTCAGATGCAAATTTGCTTCTGGTTTTCTATATATCGCTCCAGAGATATTCTCTGCACACACAAGCATGTATGTATATATCTTTCTGAGAAAATTAATGCTAGCATGCTATGGACACTATTTAATTTTTTTTTTTTTAATGAATTGTTGGTGGAAATGCAACCTACATTGCTGGTGGAAATATAAATAGGTGGAACTTTTATAGATGTTTTGACCATATTTAAAATGACCTTAACTTTTGATCCAACACATCCATTTTGTGCTAAGAGAGAAACTTACACAAGGAAGTTTATAAATGGTTACTCAATGTAGCATAATTTGTCAAACAAAAGGTTGGAACAATTTTCAGTGGTTTTCAGATTAGAGTTTCAGACCAAGTGCTAGAGCAAAGGAAAGAAATGCTAAAGAAGACAAAGCAACATTTTAGCCACTTTTGGTTGGCAAAAGCATTTCTGATAAGAAGACTTGGCATAGCAGAAGGTTGATAGTGTAAAAGAAACAATTTGGATTAGATTGCAGGAGAAATTTATCTATGCTTCCCCATTTCTTTAAAATCTATCAGCTACCAAATGTATACCAACCTAGCTAGTTTAGGGGTATGTGCACCTGACTTTATTTCCCACTCAAAGAGCTGGAAAGTCTTCCCATTGGATAACTAATAGTCATTGGACATAATATTGAGAGGGAAAAATGAAGTCCATTAAAAGAGAATAAGAAGGAGTAGCTACTCTTGAAAATTAATTCACTTTTGTTGTCGATCTGGCCTTGGCAAACCTCCCAGCTTCCAATGACTCCTTTTCCAAACCTGATGTCTCCTATTCTAGGTATCTAGGTCTACTGGAAAAATCACTCCTGGGATTCCCAAGAAATGTCCTTCCTCCTTTGTCTCTCATGACCTGTGTGACATAGAGCAACTCTTTAAACTTCTTAGGGTCACAGTTGGTTTGTCTCTAAAATGAGGCCTAGATAACCATGAACTTTTCTTCCAGATATGACATTCCTTGATTATGGCTTCTCGTTTATTTTCAAGGGGATACAAGCCGGAAAGGGAGGCTGCCTGTAGTTAGCTTTCTAAAAGCAGGATCTGATAATCACATCTAATGTATAAACAGAGGCTGGCTCTACTGAAACGTATACCCTAGTGATATTTAAAGCTGTATACTTCAAATTGGTGTTTTTCAGATTTTGAGGTTATGTTTTCTGCATGTCCATAGAGTCTAGATAGGAGAGAAACCCTAAAATATTACAACCTCAACACACATTTTAACTTCAGTTTAAAGTCATTAACTAAATGTTTACTATATTTATAAATCAACCAACATCCAAAGTAAATGACATTTATCCATATATTACAGTTTTATCTAAAAGGTAATTTTGAGGGAAAGCTGTAGGATTTGGGCAGGTTACACTGCAAATACCCACCTACTCGAGGACTCATAATCAGCTCAGGAGCTGTTGTTGATAGTGAAGTCCGATTCTTTTTTATGTACATCCCTCTATTTCATTCCCTTGCTGATTGTTTGCTGACTAAACTTCAAATAGATGTCCAGGTTCAAACCAGGTCTTCTTTAATTTTGCTATGTCCCTAGCCAATCTAATTGTACTTTCACAGATTCAGGCTTTGTGTACTGAAATTTCAGACAATTATTTATATCATAATAGACCGCTATTATGAAACATTCTATCTTATAAGAAGGACACAGTGTACAGAACACTGTATTAGAGGGATGTTCTCCTCACTGCTCATGATGATCACAAAAGAGTCAAAATGGGAATTAAATTGGCAGGACATACCTAGAAAGAAGATAAGAAAAGATAAACAATTTTTTTTCTCTTTTTATTTTCCATTGTTTTGAAATGAGTTCAACTTGAAGAATAAATGAAAAATAACAGATGCTACATAAATTCACCAAAGGGCTTAGAGTTTTTTGTAATGTACACACCTATTTTCCGTAAACATCCTGGGGATTAACAACACCACAGTCCTTAATTTTGTTCCAATCTGGAGAATTTACCATTTTTATTCTGGGAGGGAGGTTTGCTGGATCTTTGTGTCATCTGTAATCTTGGATTTGAATATATTTGACTGTGGGACTAGACACAATATGTGTCATTCCAGTGCATTCTGATGACTGTGCGTGTTTGGTTCTTTGAGTGATCCTTTGAGTGACTGACACCCAAATGCAGACGTACAGCTGAGAAGCAGTAGGTACAGAACACAATGTACCCCAGACAGCACTGGAGTCACTTCTGTGCTCTCTTCATTCACATGGCAGTGAGCATATTTAAGTGTTAAATGCAATGATAGATCCAATCATGAATGATCACTATTCTTTAGGCAGCGGTCCCCAAACTTTTTGGCACCAGTGACCAGTGCTCCTATGAGAATCTAATGTCTGATGGTCTGAAGTGGAGCTGAGGCAGTGTTGCTAGCTCTGGGGCACGGCTGTGAATACAGATGAAGCTTCGCTCAATAGCCCACTGCTCACTTCTTGCTGTGTGGCCCGGTTCCTAACAGGCCATTGACCAGTACTGGTCCATGGGCCCAGGGGTTGGGGACCCCTGCTTGAATGCAAAACCTTTGCGTTAGCTAACCTGTCCTGTAAATATGACAATTCCACCTCCAATTTTTTTTTTTGTTATTGTTTATATAATTATTTTCTTACCTCCTAAAACTCTGACTCTTCTTGGCTTCAACTTTGCTCTTGACTTTTACTCTTATATCCTGAATCTTTTTCTTGGCTTTGAATTCTGTCTTGAATCTTAGTCTTAAATCATCAGACTTACTCTCTGAATAAGATAATACATGCCACTCATTTGTTATAAATTCTCACGATAAAATGTTACATTACAATCTTTTATCTATTTTACTCACACGTTGTTATGAAGCTGAACACATATACTTTTGTGTGCATGTATGTGCATATGTGACTATGTATCTAAAGAAATGATAAGCTTGTGGAGGAAAGCAACTACAATTTTTACTATGTGTACAATTTCCTAACATTGATACCCAGTATTGAGGAGGAATAGGGCAGGGATTTCTAGCCTCCCCGCAAAAAGATTCAGTTATTTATGGTATGATTTTCCAATTCATGCCTCAAACTTTACAAAACCCCACACATCATCACGTATTCAACAGACATTCATTTAGTCCTTATTTTGGACCAAGCACTGCTCTGGACACCAGGCACATTGACGTGAACAAAATAGAAGCATGTATTTTGGTGTAATATCAGTAGTGCAAACATCATTTCCTCTGTCCCTATCTAGATATCCTTCTAATATTCTGAACAATTAAAATATTCCTAACAGTTAAAATATTTCAGAAGAATTTAGGATTAAACATGTAAAGTTAGGGAGGAGAAATTCTTTACTAGAAAACCAAAAGCTCTACAAGAAAAGGAAAGTAGACAAAACTGTTTCCACTAAAATGTACAAATTTCATAACAATTTATTGAGAAAATTAATTAAAGAAAACATATGGGAACAGAGGATATTCGTAAACAGATGACAAAGGATTAATATCTATAACATTCAAATAATTAAAAAAATATGCTTCAAAGGGCAAGAGGGACTCAACTACAATGATGAGCACCCAAATATACATAAAGGGACTCTGTTTGTCCCTTCGAGAGAGATTTGGCATGTAATTAATTGAACAAGGGAGTTTGCATCATATTCCCCAGAAGCATGATTTAAGTATTGTTTTTAATTGGATGTTGCATAGAATTCAAAGATGGAAATATGTGTCAAAAGTGGTCAAGAGGTTCATTGTGGTGACTTCTTCTGTGTCAACTTAGGTTAAGCCAGAACTACGCTTCTCTAAATATCCTCCTGGTAGGGTCCCGGGTTAGGGTGGGCCACGAGAGAAATTTAAAAAGCTGGAACCACATGAGATGTGGAGGATGGAAGTGAATCACCAGGCTCTACTTTTTGAAGTCAGGGTAGGGCACCAGATACTACTGCAGCTTTCTCACATTGCGGCGAATCTGCCAGCTATCTTGATATGCAGTAGTAGCCAGGCTGACAAGTCCTCCAGATTCCTATTGTCTCTTCCACATTGATATGTCCAAGTTCTGGAGCAAGTACATTGCTCTGTGGCAAAGGGCACTGGGTTCTCCTGCAGGTCACTTATGCTAGGTCAGAGGCTGTGAGAATTAGATGTGGATTTTCATTTATCTTCATAGGTTCCAGTGCATTTGAATGGACTCTAGTTTATTCCCACTCTATAATACTCTATCCAGTGAAGCTGTGCTTCCTAACTGCTGGCCTTGGTGACTGGCAATAACCTCTGGGACATCTGACACAGGGAACATGCCTTTCTATAGACTTCTTCACCAGCACCCATAATTGTGTGAAATCTAATCCTTATAATAAATTTCTTATTCCTCTTGGTTCTACTTCTCTGATTAATCCTTAACTGATTCAACTTCCAAATTCATTTTAAGCTATAATTTTTATTATATCTATTACTTTGTAACATTAATTTAGTTTTCTGTAATATTTATAGATTTTTAAATCTTAAATAGTTAGAACTATATTATCATTTTTATAACTTATAAATGGAAGACATTAATCATATTCTGAAATAATTTAATACTTTTTCTATTGCTCCAAACATAAGAAGAATAAATATTATTTTCACAAGTAAACTTGACCCTATTCAATAATAACTAATACAAAAATGAATATATCATTACTTGTAGGAGGCCTGGCTACACTGAAACAATAGAAAAGACTTGAGTATGTTAGAGTATAGGAGAATAAAATAAGGGAGAAAAGAACAGGAAAGAGGAAAGAAAAAAGAATACAAA
>NW_006433378.1:10869917-10872026 GCF_000325575.1 Pteropus alecto | reverse complement strand
AAGTTTGTTTATCTATCTATTTCTTTCTTTCTTTCTTTCTTTCTTTCTTTCTTTCTTTCTTTCTTTCTTTCTTTCTTTCTTTCTTTCTTTCTTTCTTTCTATCTATCTATCTATCTATCTATCTATCTATCTATCTATCTATCTATCTATCTATATCTATATAGAAATGATTTTTTAAATTAACAACTACAATAAGTGAATATAGATGTTTGATAACGCTTAGAGACCTATTTAAAAATTATGGTTTATCTTTAAACTGATCATCCCCACTTCATCAAACTCCTGTGCTTTCTAGAATTTTCTGATTTCACTACAAGACTTGGTCTTCCCCTTATATTTCTGACAACAGCCATCTTATGCCATCGTCATCATTCTTTATCCCAATTAACTAATGACCCTTTGAATTATTCTCCATCAACTTATCCTACCTCAGATACACACACACACACACACACACACACACACACACACACACACAATTACATTCAGGGAAATTTTAAAGTTTAGGGAAAAGGAAAAGCCGTTAATAGGGAACTAATTCTCATTTACATCTACTTTTAGTACTTTCATATACTTTAGCACATTTAATATATTTGTCCCTAATGTTGTATTTCAGTTTATGGGGTACTTATGGACAGCTCTTCAAAATAAAATTGCTCAGTTGTCAAGCTTTGTATACTCCGCTGACTCAACCCCCCAAAATGACAATTGATGCTAGATAAGATAAAGAACTTTGCAAAAATCTTTGAGTCACGATGATTTTTGTCACAGTTGTTCTAGTTTAAATGAGTCAATAAAACACAAAAGCAGGGCAATTTCGTTCTCACTACCTGTATAGAATCAATATGTTAAAGAAAAAGAAAATATACACTCTAGAGTTAAAGAGGAGGAACAAGAAGGGGATGGATGAGGAAAGTTAGAATTGGTGGAATAGGGATAAGACAGCCATTAGCTAAATCATCTTCATTTATTCATATATGTAAAATGCTTCATTCATCCTAAGTACCATCACGGGTTGAGGCTACTAATCAAAATAAAATTAATGCAAATATATGTACATGATTTGCAAATGAGCCATGGCCTCCAGGTTTCTGGAAAGTTGCCAGTATTGTCCTTGGTAAAACAAAGTTTAGTTCCTTCCAAAGCTCTGAAATTGTCTTTTCTTTGTTAAAGATGCAGAGCTCAAAAACAGTGATAAGGGGATAGAAGGAAGTAGGAGTGAGGGGTGTTCACCCACCCGCGGTCTTTCTAAGAAGTATGCACTGGGTCTTCTTTATACCACAGGAGAGTTCTGAGCTCTGGAAGTTAATATCTCCAGATATAAAACAGATCACATTCAGCATAAAGTCTATATGAAAGAATATGTTAAACAGATTTTTAAAAATTATACCTATTAGAGAATGTGATTTTAAAAATTTCTAAGTATAAAAATAATTTTATAATTTATAAAATTTATCTTATCAAATATTCTATGGGACAATGTTAATTAGAGCTGGGTTATTGTCCTTTTGCTCAAATGAAGGACAGATCCTGCATAATAATTATAAATCATTGGCTCCATATTCTGGATTATTTGGAGGTCTTGCAGATGAGAATGCTGTCCTAAAGAAATAGTGTAGCATATTCGTCAGGGAGAGTGCAAGGTTAATAAGTAGGAGTGTAGAGGAAATAAAGCTTATAAAAACTCTGTATAAATTTTGTGAATATAGGGTACATATTTTGTTCAGCCATTTATTCATCCAACAAATATTATTAAATATGATATTGAGGCCAGGTACTACCGATATAGTGATATATGAGACTCAGTTTCTACCTTTAAAGTACTACTAAAAGTAATAAAGATAGACAAATAATCAAATTGTAGAGACAAATAGTGAAGGATAGACAAGTAATCACATTGTAGAGGCACATAGTGAAAAGCATAATAGAAGAGCACGGGGTGCTGTGGCTCTTTAAAGAAAAGGGAAAATAAGTGGTGTTTATTTTAACTACTCTCCAAAGATGGCTGGTATCAGTTTCTGCCCTCCTTACACACCCTTGGTATGCCATCCTTCAATAAATGATCTGTCTTTCCTCTTCTGCATTAGTCAAGGTTCTCCAGGGAAACAG
>NW_006433378.1:10866894-10869775 GCF_000325575.1 Pteropus alecto | reverse complement strand
AACAAAGACGCACGGACATGGACAATGGACTAGTGGTTACCAGAGGTGAAGAGGAGGCAGGAGGAGGGAGGTAGAAGGGGAAAAATTTTTAAATCATTTCTTCAATTTAAATAATCATTTATTTATTTATTTATTTAAAAGATCATTTGAAGAATTCAATTTAAAGGCAACTTGAAGAACGAGACAGAGACAATCTGACAAAGAGGAAGGACATGAGTGCTCTAGACAAAGGAGTGACAAGAGTAAAGGCCCCGAGGTAGAAGAACTTGGCATGTTCAAAGCAACAAAAAAAGCCTGTGTTGTTTGAAAAGAGTAATCAATCTCACTAAAGAGATTTATTATAAAGAATTGGCTCATGTTAATATAATGTCTGACAAATCCTAAGATTGGCAAGACAAGTCAGCAAGTGGGAGACTCAGGAGAGTTAACGGCTTAGTTCTAGTGTGAAGGCCAGCAGACTCAAGACCCAGGACAACATTTCAGTTTGAGCATAAAAACAGGAAAAAAAGTTGATATCCCTGTTCATAGGCTGGCCGGCAGGGAGAATCTCTTCTTCTTGAGAGAGTAAATCTTTTTGTTCTATTCAGATGTTCAAGTGATTGGGTGAGGCCCACCCATATTAGGAATAGCAGTCTGCTTTACTTGGTCTGCTGATTCACATTATTGTCATTCAAAAGCACACACAGAAACACTTGGAGTAATATTTGACCAAATACCTGAGCATCCTGTGACTCATTCAAGTTGACACCTAAAATTAAGCATCACATCTCCCTTTGAATTTGGGCTGGATTTGTTACTTGTTTTGACCAATAGAATGTGGCAGAAGTGTTATGATGCCGGTTCTATTCTGGGTCTAGATTTTAAAAGGCCTGGTGTCTTTCCTGTTCTCTCTTGAAACGAGTTGCCACAAAGAAGTATAACCAGCCCGCAACCACGATGCTGTGAGCAAACCCATGCTGGCCACATCGAATAACCACCTGAAAACATGCCAGATCACTGGACATTTGAGTAAAGCCTTATTTGTCCTTTTAGCCCCAGGCCAGCCATCCCAGCTTCCAAGAGTTAATGGCTACTGCTCATGGAGTGAAGAACCACCTAGTCAAGCCTAATCAAACCAAGACACTTGAGAAATAATAAACCATAGTTGTTTTAAGATACCGTGTTTTGGGTGTTTTGTTATACAGCAATAAATAACTGAAATGACTGAAGGCCACCATCGGCAAAAACTTCACAAAGAAGATCATATTTAAATTAAGTGTAAAGATTGCGTTGGGATTGTCTAGGCAAGCACAGATAACAAAGAGTGAATAGCACATTCAGAAGGTACAGAGTCGAGAATGAACACATACAATTATTTTGAGAAATACGTCATTTGATATTGCTTAAACACTCTGCTTATTGACTTCACTTATTATAGACCTTTTCATGTGTACAAGATTCTATTTTAGTTCTGGGTATTCAACAGAGAACACATTTGTCTCCAATTCTTTGAAGTTTATATTTGTGGGAGTGAGAGATAAAGATAACCTGGCAAATAAGATGACATTAAATAATAATGAATGCAGTAAAGGAATAATGAGGATAAAGGGACAACTCTGTATGTATGTGATATTTACCTTCACAGCATAGTCACAGAGGTCTTATTGTGAAGGTTACTCTAACCCACAACTTGAAGAATGAGAAAGAGCCAGTATGACAGAGAGCGGGGAAATGAGCACTCTGGACAAAGGAGCAGCAAGTGCAAAGGCTCCGAGGTAGAACTTTGCAAGTTCAAAGTAATGAGAGAATATCAGTGTTGCTTGAGCAGAGTAACCAAAGAGAAGAATGGCAAAGTGAGGTGAGGGAGGGGAGAGAGGCTTGTTTGTGCAATGCCTTTGAGGACATGGGGGAGAGTTTGCATTTTATTCTGATGGCTATTAGAAATATGAGAGCATATTCATTTTCTACAGCTACTGTCACAAATTACCACACATTAGTTCTTAAAATAATACATGATTATTATCTTCCAGTTTTTGAGGTCAGAAGTCTGAAGTGGGTCTGCTAAAATCAAGATATCAGATCTGTGATCTTTTCCGGAGTCTCTTAGGGAAAATGTATTTCCATGTCTTTTCCAGCTTCTGGAGGCCACTAGCATTCCCTGGCTTATGGCGACCTCTTCCACCTTCAAAGTCAGCAATATAGCATCTTCAAATACTTTTCTGACTCTGATTCTTCTTCAGTCCACTTGTGATGACATTAGGCCCACTCACATAATTCAGGGAAATCTCATCTCAAGGTCAACTGATTAGCAACCTTGATCCTGAATTTCTCTTTGTCATATTCACAGGTTCTGGGGATTAGGATATGGACATCTTTGGGGTGGGCCTTTATTCTGCCTATAACAAGAGGTAAGACTGGCAAAGTGGGATTCATCATGGAAAAAACATTGGATTATGCTGATTTCATATAGGTGGAAATTGTACCCCTATCTATATTTATGTATGCAAACACAACTACAGTGAAAGACTAACATTATATTGAAATAAATCATTTTTACATATCAAAAATAAGATCTACATGGTTAATTTCAATTGCTGAGTGAAGGTTTTGTTTTGAAGTCATGTAAAGGAATCTAGCTTTTGTTTGGGCTTATAGAATAATCAGAGAACCTGTATGCATAGTTCAAATTATTATTTGACCATCAAAAAAACTGGTTAGATAACTTCTAACCAATTTTGTTAAAAAGACAGAACCAGAAGTTCCCGGTTTCTAGCATAACAACGCTCACTCCCTCATTGGAAGCCTGTCTTAGGAAATGAATTTTAGAGCAACTACGATGCTCTTAGTTCCCTTTGTAGTGGAAGCTGATGAGAGAAATCTCCTTTCTTTCAAGGCCTATCTC
>NW_006433378.1:10857244-10866866 GCF_000325575.1 Pteropus alecto | reverse complement strand
TTCCCTAAGGCACTCTTATGACCAAAAAAAATTGTTTTCCAGTTTTGGGATTCAGTAGTATTAATTTTATGTACTGCTTTATTAGAACTGCTTTATTTTGATAAGGGTAACAAGATTTGATAAATATTTAAGATGTCCTAGTTATGATGTTTAACATAGCTAGAGCCATACAATATTACAGTTAGGGAATTTATTTCCATCTGTTAGCTTTGTAAAACTCATAGTGATATATATTTTTAAATCATATTTATTTGCCAGAAGTAATTTCATTACTTTTATCGGTTCATGTATTCCAAGAAGTGGAACCGGGAACCATTCAAAATGCCTCTAATAGTTTTTAGTTATAGTACCTTTAACTGTAGAGAAATTCTCCTTTGTTGAGATCCCCAAGTTTGCCACTGTCCCTGATTTGCCAGGGAGTGATATTCTTTACTACATGTAAGGATAGGGTTCCATAAGTTCCTGAGTACGTACAGAAGAATTTCTTGAAAGAATTTTGTGTGCATAAATAATGCGGAAATACCACACTGTCCTTTTTATTTAATTGTGGACTTGCTATAACTAATTAAATAAGATTGAATATGATATTTCTTTGAATATGATATTTCTTACATTTTTAAAAATCGATTCTTTTCTGGTAGGAAGTAGGCTATATATAGTTGAATATGATATTTCTTACATTTGAATATGATATTTATTACATTTTTGAATATGATATTTCTTACATTTTTAAAAATCGATTCTTTTCTGGTAGGAAGTAGGCTATATATAGTTATACAGCTATGTAAATAACTATATTATACCATTAAAAACTATAGAAACTCAGTAAAGGCGTTTTGAATGTTTTGAACTTCATCTGAACAGTTTTCTAGATAAGACAATCAATATGCATTATTATTCTAAACAATTATCATCTTTTCCTTTATAGAGTTATGATCTATATTAAGATTTCTTGTAGAATACCTTTTATGAATTCTGAGTGGTCAATTTGAACAATGAAAAAAATGTTTCATTCCAGTTTGTACAAATTTATTTCTCTAGAAGGAGGGTTAGGTATAGATGAAAAAGAAAGAAAAACATTTGTCCCCTATGATCACCAGAACTTAACATCATAAACAATACCATTAATATTTCAGTTAAAAATACCAATTAGATTTCTTTTGCTAGTTTCATTTTGTCTTGCATAATTAATTCTTGTCCCATAAGAATTGAGTCATCTGTCTGGTGTAGGAAGTCATCAGCTCCTGGACCAAAAGTGTTTTGGAAATCCTGATGTATTTTTCTGGTAAAGTCTGACAGGTATCTGCTTATGGTGGCCAATGTACTTATACTGAGAATTCTGGAAACACAAATCCATTCCTTTCAATACCAAGGGTAAACAGTGGCTGATATTGCCCTTTACTGAGACTATCAATTTTTTATGCTTCCTCCAAAAAAACCCCATAATTTCTTCCTACAGTTTATATATCCTGGTCTTTTGGCCAACATGGGGGAAAAAGCAGGGTCCACTTGTTGATGATAAGACTAAATGGTCTTGATTAATTTTATAACAGTCACAAAAAATATGACCACTGGGGAGATTTGAATTGCCTATTTGGGCATAATTCAAAATTCCTTAGAGAGAATCAAGTTAATGATTACCCTGAGTATGCTAACATATTATGAACACCAATGGCATTCATGTTATGAATGTACAACCTCTGAACCATCTAGTAAAATTTGTCTAATATGTACCACCAGCTGAGAAGGGTATATAAATGTAGAAACAAAACATTTTAAAGAATCTATTTATCCTAGCGACCTTGTACCAGGCTTTGCCCATGAATGTAAGAATGCTCCAATTTGTCCTGAGAGCATATATGATTGTGAGACCATGTTCATATTAATAACGTTTTACCAGTACATAAGTGACCGAGAGGAGGCTCAGCTTCTCTATTTGATTTGACAGTTCTTCTTGAACTGATAGTTTGACAAATAGAGTGGCTCTTTCACACAATAGTGTTGATCTAATTAACATATAGTGAATACCAAACCTACCTAATTATTTCAAAGCCACTCCTCTTTCAGAAAGTAGATGAGAAAATGTTATTTCACAAGAGAGTGAGGGCATGAAAGACATCTGAACAATTTTGTAATTCTGAATTTGGTAACTAAGCTTGGTAAAGGCAATATAAAAAAAATTTGACGAGAGGATGTTTGACATTATACCAATATACAAGTGTAAGTCATAGGTAAATTATCACAGTCTTGATTACTATGTTAGAGTGAAAACATATTAACATGACATTGCAGAAGGTAACATAATAATGTAACTTTAATTCTTTCAGAAGTGGGAAACTTTTATTATATATTATCAAATAATTTATAAGCGTGATAAGACCTTAGTATCTGAGGTGAGAGAATTCTGACGAGTTAAGGAAACTCTGCTACTTGGGCAGAATACAGATACTCATCATCTCTTTTTAAGAAAAGATTAAATGCTTCAAGACCAATTTTGAATTATAAGTCCTCTTTTCTTTATTATACCAAAGCTTTATTTATCTAACGATTTGGATATAAGTCTACAGAAACCTATATAAACATATGGTTAGATGACAAATTGAAACTTTCAACTTTAATTTGTCATATTATAAGATGACATTAATTTAGCATATTATAAGATGATGCATATAACTTGTTGAACTTTCCACTTTATTTAGAGGGATTACTCATTCATTAACTTAATTTAATACTATCTCAAGGTCTAAAAGTCAATTAAGGATTCTGGAAATTACATTTAAATTGGTCTTATGAAACAACACAATCAAAATTAATATCAAAGGTTTGTCAGAGAGACAACATTTTACAATTTTATCAAGATAAGGTAGGTGGAATAACTAAGTTCACATAATTTGCAGCACTGCCCCCAGTTCACAAAAAGATATCTTTTAGAAGAAATTAATTTAATTTAGTTGAACACATATGTTTATATTCTCATAATTTTAATTGATGGAAATGCTGCCCATTGCTCTCCTTTTTGATTAGAAGCAGCCATTGCAGTTATCTTGCTCCCATATTACTCTTATATCAGGTTGGTTGGCAGCAGATAACTTATGTGTTTCGTTCATAGTTACCTAGGTGAAGAGCAGCTGCATCCAGTGAGACATATTCACATCTAGCCTATAAGCAGATCACAGGAACCTGGACTTCAAGCCAGATACCATAAATTCCCCAAAACTGAATGAGACTTTTGGCACCTGGGGAGGACAAGCATATTTTATACATAGGAAGAATAATTTGTGGCCAGAAGGCAGTTTGTGGTAGATTGCAAAAACTGCTACAAATATTTCATTTATTTAACATATCTCTTAGCAATTAGATATTATAGCTCCTCCCATCAAGAGGCAGAGTCTATTTCTTGAATCCAGCTCTTGAAGCTGGGCTTGGTCATGTGACTTGCTTTGGCCAATGAGATATTAACAAATATGACACAAGCAGAGGCTCTAAAGGACTTGCATATTGGAACCTGCTCTCATTTGCTGTAGTTGGAACTCTGCAGTTACCACCATGTGAACAATCCCAGGCTGGCATGTTGAAAATGATAGCCAGAACATCTCTGTCGCCTCAGGTAACACTGAGTCAACTGCCTGAGGCCATCCTAGACCATCCAGCTTCAGCTGAGACAATGCAAACAAGAAAAACTGCTCAGTTAATCGTATTAAAGAATAAAATTATTGTTGTTTGAAATCACTAACTTTTTAGGTGATTTGTGATGCATTAAAAGCGAACCGATATTTCTCACTGTGATAAGATAGAAGAGAAGATGCATAGGTCCTTTTAGCTGAAATTAACACACCAATCTAATTCCTTGAAAAATTTACCTTTATTATAGGACTATTATACAAATGAGAATGCTTATAATTCTTCCCAATTTAAATACCAAGTATTAAATAAAGAAGGTTTCACTATCACATTTAATGACTATCCCATTTTAATGATCATTTGAAAGTATTGTTTCATGTCTAGGAATTAATCTTTAGCGTCACAGTTTGACTTTTCCTGAACATTCATAGAAGGATTCTTTTTCTTTAAAGGACAATTTATTTAAAGCATACAAGTTCAGTTTTTTTACTTATTTACTTTAAATTTAAGAAATCATGTAATATAGTTTATTGACTCCCTGGTGAGGAAGGCAAAGATACACCAATTTGTTTTCTCAGGAAATAGTTAACATTCGTACAATGAAAGAATTGTATCAAACTCTTGGCCAACCTAGGGAATATTTATATTGCCTCTTACCTCCAGAATGTGTCATTTGTCCAAGCGATAAACGTTGGCTATTTCGACTGGATTAGAGTGTATAAACTATTGAAGTATGAGGTATGGAATTTGTGGAAAGGAATATTTCTATTTTTCTATATAAAAGAGGGAAAATTATAGACTTTTAGAGATTTTTTGCATAGCAATTGTCACAAGATCATGAAATTTCATACAAGCCAATAGATAGTCCCATTCCATTATTCTTATGTCAATATCCTTTTAAGGCTCCCTCAAATAAATGTTGACATCAAAGCAAGACCCTTTACTTGCTAAGCCATACGAAATCTGCTTCTATTTCTTTAATTATTTGCAAATCTTTCCATCCTTTTGACAATAGAACTGCCTGTTTTAATTTGCTATCCCTATTGCACATGATAATGAGATTCTTATGATTTACAAACTTTTAAGAATACTTAAAAAAATGACATTATGTAAAAGAAGTACAATTACAGACCTTGGATTGTAAAAGCTAAATCCCCTCCTCTGACAATGAAGCTTTTCTTCGTGACAGCAACATACAGAAAAATGATAGCATTAGACAATTAAGGAGGATGGATTATAGGAAGGGAGAGAAAGGTAGGAACTGAAAATAATTTCCATGTTCTTGACTTTAGCAGCTTAAGGAAAATTTTTTACTTTTATTTATGAGAAGGAAAAATGAAGCAGAAAAAGATTTAAGAGAAGAGGAAAATGAAGAGTCAGATTTAGACATGTTATATTTTAAATGCTTGTGATACATCCAAATAGAGACATAAAGTAGGGAGAAGGATACATCAGTCTGGATCTCAAAAGAAAGTTCAGGGCTCGATATATAAATTTGGAAGACTTAATAAAGCTAACAAAAGATGAGATCATTTAGAGTTTAAGGAGAGAACACAATGAGGCTTAAAGCTGAGCCCTAAGGAATAATTTGATATAAACTCACAGAAGGCAAGTGTTTGTATTTAAGAAATTGACATACTCAAACAAATTCTATAAGAGATGAGATATATGACTAGAACCAGTCAATAGTAAAAAGCCAGGAGTAATTTACCTGTCCAAGCTGGAAAATAATTGAGTAAATTAAGAATATCCTTATGATATATTTTAACTAATAGTGTAAAACTCTAATTTTAGTAGAATTTATTGGCATGAAAAATTATTCGATAACATTAAAAAGAGGGATCAGTAGATTATAAAATCTTCATGTGTAATAAAATACTATATAAAAATGAATGTGAACATAAAATAAAAAAGCTAGAAGTACACATCAAAATATCAAGAGTGGTTTTCCTTGACAGTGTGAATATAGCTATTTATGTGTTATTTTTGCTTTGCTTTGTGGTAAAGGTTTATAATATTGAGCATAATCATGCTTGAAAATTAAGTTATCTGAAGAGTTAAAAAAAATAATGACATAATATACTAAACAACTATATCATAGGAGATGTAGGAGGAAATTTCTGTGAAAATAACATAATTGTTGAGTGCTTAATTTTTCCTAGATACTATGCTATGCTAAGTGCTTTATGTAAATTATCTCATGCAATTCTTATAAAAATTAGATGGGACTATCATTATTTTCTTTTGAATTAAAAAAAATTTTAATTAAGAATTTTTCTTAGAGCAGTTTTGGGTTTACAGCAAAATTGAGGAGACGGTACAGAGATTTCCCATGTACCTCCTGTCCCCACACCTTCACAGCCTCCCCCACTGTCCACACCCCCAACCAGAGTGATACGTTTGTTACAACTGATGAGCCTACATTAATACATCATAACCACCTAGAGTCTGTCGTTTACATTACAGTTCGCTCTTGGTGTTGTACATTCTATGGGTTTGGGTAGATATATAATGACATTTTCCTATCATTATGGTACCATGCAGGGTATTTTCACTGCCCCCCAAATCCTCTATGCTTCACTCATTCATCCCTTGCTGCTTCTAACCCTCAGCTTTCTCTGGTCTTTTTACTATCTCCATTGTTTTGCCTTTTCCAGAGTGTCATATATTTGGAATCATACACTATGTAGCCTTTTTATTCTTTCACTTAATATGCATTTATAGTTCCTCTGTGTCTTTTCATGGCTTGCTGGCTCATTTCTTTTTAGGACTGAATACTATTCCATTGTCTGGATGTACCAGTTTGTCCATTCATCTACTGAAGAACATCTTGGTTGCTTCCAAATTTTAGCAGTTATGATTAAAACTGCTATAAACTTTCATGAACAGGTTTTTGTGTTGACATAAGTTTCCAGCTACCAAGGAATATGACTGCTAGATCATACGGTAAGAGTACAATCTCTTTTGCGAGATAACGACCGCCAAACTTTCTTCCAAAGCGGCTGTACCATTTTGCATTCCCACCAGCTATGATTAGCTTTTAAGCGTTTAAAAACACAGCACTTAGAGAGGTTATGTTACTTAACCAACACCACGCAGTTACTAAATAGGAGAGCTGGTTCGTGCACAAGCATGTTTAACTCCAGCAAGAGCTCTTTTTCTATCCAAGACACAAGTATAGGGAGAATGAGAGTCATCCACTTCCTGAGGTAACCTTGAGTGTTACCTCAGTGGCTGAAGGAGGTAGAGATTAGACATTTGTCTTTACTTCTCCAATAAAACAAGCCAAATCGACAGCAGAGCCCAAAGAAGCATCCACGTATTAATAATGATTAGTATACAATATATCCATATTTATTTATAATCTACTTTTTTCACCTTAATTATAATTGTAATCTCATGCAAAAATATATTTGTGGATATGGATTAACATGACGGTGAAAACAGTTTTTGAGGACATTGAGAACATAGAAGTGACCTCAGAGATAATCTGATCTAATACCTCCAATTTACAAATGAGAACATTCAGCCCAAAGTGAAGAGTGTGGCTGATGATAACACCAGAAACAGGAAGGCGGTCTGAAACATTCCTGTCTGGGCTCCTTTCTGCAGCTGTTCTCAAAATTTGATCTGAAGGTGCATGAAACCTTGACAGGGATCCACAAGGTTAAAACTCTTTCTGTATCAATACCAACATGTTATTTGTCTTTTTCACTTTCATTCTCTCACAAGTTTACAGTTGTTTTCTAGAAGCTACATTTTTTATGACTTCTCAACAGATTGAAGGCAAAAGCGGATATGCAAATACAGCTAGACAATTAAGCCAGCCAATAAAGATGTTTATAAAAATGTAAAGCGATGCCACTCTTTTCAATAACATATTTATTTAGAAACTAGCACACTTTTTCATAAAAGTATTATTTATGTTAACATACAATCTGTTTACTTTTATTTTAATCAATTAATAAATATTTCAAAACTTTCTCAGTTTTAATTTCTAATATAATAAATAGCAATAAATATAATCCATATTAAGGTACTTTGGGGCCTTTGATAATTTTGAATAATTTAAAGGGCTTAAGGTCAAAAGTTTATATTAAAAATATTCGCTTAAAATATTGTTAAACTCTGTGTCTATTAGGAAAACTATTAATTTAATAAATATATTTCAGTGTTTCAAATCTTTACATATTCTAAGACTTTTTTCCTTAATTTTTTTAATATCTGTGACCAAGAAAAGACCTTCATATTGTAGTAAAATTTATCTTATCTAAAATTTCCATATTTTAGTTTTTAATTATGCTTTTCAATGATTAAATTAAATCTTACATAAATGTATTTTTAAAAAATGTTTCTACAGAATATTCCAGCACAGGAAGTAATTTTATAATCTAAGTTAGATTACTTCTCATCTTTATTACTAATTTAAATCATATTTCTCGAAGTTAAAGAAGCATAATGTTTCAGGAAAATTAGATACTTTCCCACTGGTATTATGGCATGCTTAAAATATATGCTAATATTGCAGAGAGAATCATTATTGGGTTTCTCTATATAGCGCTGAAAGGAAAAACAATTAAAACTGCTTTAGAGTATCAATAATTCATGAGGGAAAAGTCTATCCCTACTAGACTATGTCTTAAAAAATCCTAGTGAGACAAGAGGGAGCCTCCTGAATCTTTCCCAGGAGAGAAGCCCTTCCCTTCACTTTATGAGGGAGTTCATTTCAAGCTGCCCTTGGGCTTCTAAAATAGCAATATATCTTCCTATTCTTAATCTGTCTTCTCCGGCAATTTAAAAGAAGAGATGAAGCTTTCACAAGAAGCCACTTGTAAAAGTAAATAAATAAATAAGTAAATAAATGCCCAAGGAATACCTTCTGTATCTTTTTGATTACCCAGCATAGCACCTAGCATGATGCCCTCCATGTTGAAAGAGCCAGTAGACAGCTGTTTAGACATTCCATCCACAGCTATGTTGTAGAGCCTCCATCCCTCCAGGTCTGCTTCTTAAATCTCCCACTTGCTTGAAACCTGGGGTCTCTTAAATGATTTCCAGGCCTGCTGCCATATCCGATTTTTAATAGGAATCTCTAAAGTGAACTATAATTTGAAACTACGTAATCAAGGACACTGTGGGATTCTCAGCTTTAGGCAATATGTTCTGTTGGGTAAAAGAAAGCTCTGGCAAACAGCAGACCCAGATCCTTTCACCAGCTGTGCCCCCGACTTGTTCTATAATTTCAGACAAGTCACTCTAACAGCCATTGTCTGTCTGTTTCACTAGTGGAATCTACAGAAGTCCTAGCCTGCCTGACTCCCTGACAACGATCAAGCGAGGATTAAGGAGATAAAGGCTGTGGAAATATTTTGTCCCCTTGGGGAAAGACACTGTGAAAAATAAAGATATTAGAGAAAATCTCTGGCTATGGCTTTCAAGAACTCAGATTCCCAAGTCTCATGCTGTATGCATGTTTCCTGGCAATTAGATCTTATTGCTTTTTCTCCTATAATAAAAACAATACCAGAAAACAATCTCCTTTTGAAATAGAACAAAGAAAGCACACTTTTCTTTTGTTTCTTTCATGTACGATGTATTTTCTAAGTACAAGCATATTGCGTTATAGCATGAGTTGGCAGCTTTCCCCTCAAATTCACTCACATCTGTTGACTGGACCTCGGTTTTACACACCCAGTTGCACATTGCTTAATTGCCCGGCTCTGCCAGTAGCATAAATATATTATATATTTATATTAGTAAGTTTCTGTATATGTTTGTACATACATATAAACATGTACCGATTCGGCTTTTATTGAGTTCTCGTGCTACAAAATTTAAAAACATGATCCTGTCTATGCATTTTAACAGAAATAAAGTCCCTCAAGGTTTCTGTTTAAAATCATGCCCACAGGCATAGACTGAGGGGGCATGCCTGCTATGATTTCACCTTCACATACTTCAAAAGGATGTGCGCATCTTTGTGTTTGGGGAATGGATAATG
>NW_006433378.1:10841494-10857214 GCF_000325575.1 Pteropus alecto | reverse complement strand
ATGTGAAATAATCCCTGTGTATTCTTCAGCATCTAAATATCAGCATTCAATGCTTTCATATGGTCCTTCAATTTAAAATGCTGGGCTTTGACTATATTTTATCATGGCCTGATTTGATGTTATCCAGTCACTAAACCCTAGGAATACTTTCTTTCATGCATGAATCTCTTAAAAAAAAAAAAAAAAGGGATAAACTCTCTTAACTCCACTTTAACGCTAATGAAAGCTTTCAAAGAAGTTACAAAGTATTGAAAAATGAGATTTAGCATGAAAATGCCTTCCAAATAAACCACAAAAATGCCTCTGTGATGGTCTGTGATGAGGGAAACTTGCTGGCTGTGGGGTACTGACATGTGGAATTCCAACAGCTCCTTCTGAATTGGGGAGATAATTGCTTCAATAGAGTTCATAAACTTGCAAGCTTAATGGATCCAGTAAAAAATCCTAAATGAATGTCACTGGAAAATAAAACCTCTATACATGATTGTCTGCTGCTCTGTACCAGGGAGAACTACTAGCCTGAAGACTGTCAGTTTCGAAATCTAAAGTAATGCGTGACCCTGCAGGACCCCATCCAGGCCAGCAAAAACAGATGCAGCATATTTGTTTCTGGAGTGTGTGCGCTGCTGAGGAAAAACACACTGCCCCCCCAACCCCCCTTCTCATTTAAAGATTGAAGGTTAAGAAAAATAAAACTTGCTTTTGGATTGAGATTTATGAGACATTTCAACATTGAATAACTGTGCATGACTTCTTTATAGGAGCCCGAAAACAGGGTCGAGTATTAACACGGAACACCGTTGAGATTCATACCGTATTGTTAGCGCTTTCTACTATTGCAAAGTGGCATTATTTTAGTATGAGAGGATATAATGAAAATACAATAGTTAGGAAAGTATTAACTATATTGGACAAACATTCAACTTACCACTAATGTCCTAGCCAAAAAACAAACCCTAGACATCAAAGTAACTGTGAAATTCACCAACTATGAAATGAAATCCATTGCTAATGTTCTAAAGCTTTTAGAGTTTTAAATACACTTCAAAACTGAAGAATGGTTATATCCTTTATGTAAATTCATGCCCCGCCCCCCAAAAAAAAGGAAAGAAAAAAGAAAAGGAAAACCTACACAAGTCTAGGAATATATCAAATAAATATCCTCCAACTAAATTAGGACCAAATCATATGTATTTAAATAGAATTTAAAATCTTTAAAAATTTCATGTTAATTTCATTAATAGGAAATATTAGTTTTAAAAGATGATATAAGTTTGAAACTAATTTCCTCTTCTTGTTAGAAAAACTCTTTTACTTGTAAAAGCTTCCTAACTTTGTGATCTACTCTTTCTCGCCATGATAATGGAAATAAAAATCAGTCCTAGGAGGGAGGCATTCTGGTGGAAACAATGCAAGAGTGTCCAAAAATAATGTGATTTACCTCAAAGGAAATGAAAACCAGAGAAATTCTATTCTAGAAGCTTAAAAGGAAAATGACTCATATTCTCCCAGGGTTTACACTGGGCCATGGTGGTTAGACGGGCAAACTTGGAAGCTAGTAGTCACTGTATCACCTCACAATCTCTTACAAGAGAATGCGTACAGTAAAATAAATGGTAATCTTAGACTCCAAAAGCTTTTTTTCTTATTTCTTTTCTTTTCTTTTTTTTTTTAGGTTTCAAAGATGGACATCTATTGCTTTACTTCTTTTCTTATTTTGAAAGAAAAACTTGAAGTTGCTATCTGGGTTTCCCATTTTCTTCTGAAAGGTACTTTCTTAGCATTATATATACTTGTGATGAAGTTCACCCTTTCTGCAGAAAAAGAAGACAGTGTCTCAGAATTTATACATAAGAATTGCATTTCAGGGAGAAAAGAGAGAAGCACTCAACTGTTAGTACCTAAGGCTCCACGCCCTACTTTGGTTGTAATGCACATATTTTTATAATACAAGAGTACATCCTAAGACCATCTCCCCAGATGGCCTTGTGATTAGCAAGGGAAGTAAGGGCTGCTGACCCTCAGAAATTAGAGAAGGTGAACTTTATAATAAGTTAGCGAAGATTAAGCAGAGAATTTTAGAAGAATCATAGCATCTGTACAGTAAAACATGAAGTGAGGGAACTTAGAGTTCTGTACAGTGATATCCTGTTATGAAGACGCCGATTTACAAAAAGGAATTTCTTAAGTTCAAGGGCTTTAAATATGCGGCTCATCAAAATGTAATATACACATGGTGCCTCTTTTGGATCTCTAGGAATTTCTTATACTGGCTGCTGCAGGTGCTGCTGCTTAGCTCTTGGGTGATTAGAGCCACCTTGCCCCAGACTTGGGCAATCCGGTGACTGTTGCGGGGATACAAAATCCTTCCTCTCTTATCTACAAAGTGGGCCATGTCTGCAGGCAGTGCAGGCCATGTTTCTGAGCCCGCACAGGATCAGACCGGGGTGATGCTTCACCTTTGGTTTCTCCCATTCTTACCCTGCTTTCCTTACTTCCTTGCATGTGTCTCTTAGAAACATTCTGATAAGAAATCACTTGCACAAGAATTCTCATTGTAGAAACTGCTTCTAGGGCACCCTCTCTAAGATACACAACACTGCAAAATTGGCAAAGTTCTCCACATACCAAGTAATAGGAAGAGTTTTCCCACTTCACAGTCTTGAGCAACGCAACCACTTCGGTGTTAGAACTGGCAATGACAATATAATTTGTTTGCCGATCAGGAAATTCAGGAAACTAAAGCCCCAGAATGGCTCATAGAAGGTCACTTAGCAATTTAGCGAAGGGGTCAGGACCAGCACCCCAAAGACCTAACCCCTAGTCTGGCTCTCATTTTGCTTCAAATACATTTTTCAAATGTATGCTCTTTTCCTGACTTCAGTTTCAGAAAAATATTTGCAGAATCATCACTATTTTTTCATCTAACTGTGAAAAATTTTCTTCTCTAATGACTCAAGCATATCGGCTCAATAGTCAAAAAAGATTCCAACTCATAATGGAGAATATCTGACCTGGGCCGCTTTAGTAATAAAAATACTAAAAACAAAATAAAATATAACATTTATGGAGGTCTTACTATGAACTCAGCCTTCTGCTAATTGTGTTATGTGTATCACATGTTATACTTAGAATAGCCTAATGTGGCAGGTGCTGTTATAATCCTCGCTTAAGTGATGAGGAAATCAAGGCTCAGAGATGAAAATGGATACGCAGCTTTTTTTTATTAAACCCAGAGCCAAGGCCAGATCTGACTTACTCATACTTGACTTCATAACCTCCAGATTGCACTGCTCTGTAGGCTCCAGGAAGCACATTCTGAAACAGAGGAGCTTGGTGACTCACTAGATCACTTTCTTTTGCCTTCTTTCATTACTGGTAATTCTGTATGACATTAACCAAAGAAAGCATGGCAAAAAAATAAGAGAAATAAAGTGTCTTTATTTAGATAAAAAGATTCAAGAGAATAATTTGCACCTTTCTTAAGATAAAACTAATGCATATTGTTTTACACTGATCCGGAAGTAATTTATTCTAATTTATTATTCTATTTATCAGGAAAAAAATCAATCGATGAATATTTCAGAACTATAATAGTTACATTACACTGTGATGAGATAAAATGTCAGCCCTTGTGATGTCCACGGATTTTAGCTAATTTTAATTTGGAGCTATGCATGACTTTATAATCCTTCCTGACTGACAATGTAAACATAATTCCCTACCACATAATATGACATTATCTGAGGGATGGGAAAGGAAGGACTATGGGTTGTATAAGCAGTCATTTAACATGGTTCCACCCGGAGGGACTCATCTCAGAGTGGACGCTACCCTCGACAGTGAAATAGTTTGATTAGTGAGTTGGATATGCTCTAATTGGAATATTAATTTATTTTTTGTGAGCTTTTTATAGTAGGGGTTCATTTCATGAATAGAATTGCAATATACAAATTGATTCTTTTTAATTGAAATTAATAATTAACTCAATAAATTGGTATTTATAAATTATGTAAAAATAAACCATAAATTTTTTAACTTATTCTGATGGAAAATTTAATATTAAAGGTTTATGATCCAGTGATCTGCATTTTTTGTTCCAGTTTTGATTCAGAAGTTATGATCCACACCAGTCTATTAATATTCACAATTCTTTTTTCCCAAGCGAGTTTTAATATCTTATAACCATCAAACCATTCTAATATTCTTCTTTTTTTCTCTAGAAGAAAAGAACCAGAAACATCTTTTGCTCTTTTTAAAAACTAGCAATAGAATCTCCATGCTGCTTTGAGTTGTAACAGTTGACTGACATTTTGGCCTATTTTTTAAAGAGTGGCTTGCGTGTAGCCTGTGAATGATCGCCATGCTCACCCCAACACCACAGTACAATTACACTTACTTCCATCAGCTGGCCTTGTACCGAAACAGGAGAAGGCTGAGAAGCCAAGCGACAAGCTACTTCTACAACTTTGGGCTAATTCATTAGATACCGTTATTTTGAAGTCATCATTTCTAATTTCAAATTAAATGAGTATCAAGGGAAAAAAGTATTCTTGAAAAACTGTGCTCTTATTTACCTAAGATTTAATTTTTTTCCTTGTGAAATATATTACTCATGTTGTGTCAGGTTTGCTCTCATTATGCCCAATTACTTTTAACTACATTTGGCTGAGGATTACTCTGGAATAACACAGTTCTAATGGTATCTGTATATGGTTCCTTCAGGAGGGATTCAAAGGATACATTTTTGTGTTTATACAAAAGACATCCCTCTCTTTCTCCCAAGCCCAAATATATATCTATTTTTCTAAATGCACCCTCAAAATCCATGCCTGCTTCTACATAAATAAACCAAAATTCTCTTTCTCAGTCTAATATTATATTGGAAGAGGGGGCATTGTTTAGACATGTACTCATGCTACTACTGACTGTTGCTATAAAAACGCAGTTTAATCTCTGCACAATTTCCATTGCTTTTCTTTTGAAATCTGGTGTTTATTGCAACAGAATTTCAGATTTTGCAACATGAGAGTCTGAAAGACAAGCCAACACAGGCGGCTCTTTGAAAACAAGAGACCTGGAATTTTCAACAGCCGAAAATCCAGCCAAACACCAAAAAAAGAGTGGAAAGACATCTCAGGTAGGTTGTGTTGATTTCTTAGACCTCTTTCGTTTCTTTGCTAGAGGACTTCTTTTGACAATGCATGGACACTATTTTTTAATTTTTTTTGGTTGGTCTGTGTTTCTGTTAACCATACTCTTCTGGAAGAGATCTTGACCATCTGGATGTGGTTTTTGTTTTTGTGAGAAGGAACTTTTGTGTCCTTGACATGCCGCTAGTATAAATAAATGCTCAATGAGAAGAACATGGATCAAGATGCTACATATCTCCAGGTCAGATTAGGACAACTACTACAAGTTATCTGGTGTATGAAAATTAAGCATGCGAGCTTGATGTGCATAAGGGCATGAAAAAAATGTACGTATTACAAATATATTTATGGGACATTCCGGAATAACTCGAGAGCTAGTTTGGAATAGTCACAGTAAACATGACCTTCTGCATACAACATGGTCCTCTGTAAGATAAAAGGTACTAAAGACGAGTCTATGCACTATATAAACTGATGAAAATTTTATAATTTTATTTCAAGAGATCTTGATATGCTTGCTTCATTATAAAAACAATTGTGGATTTAAGATATCTATTTAAAATTTGTACCAAACTGTAGCAAATTATTCAAGAATTGTTTAAGAGTAAGTGTAGCTTTGACCAGCTATATCGCACATAAACAATATCATTCATGGCAAGACAGTAAAATCAAATCAAAGAATAATGTTTGCAAAGCATAAAATTCTATTCTTCACCCTTTGCTCCATTGGCAATCCCTTTGCCCATGACTCATCCCCATATATTTCTAAGGCAGTGAGTTTTTGTTATTATTTCTGAATTTGAAAATTGAACATCCAGTGAAGTAGATTTTTCAGTTAAATCAAATTATCCATATTAATGTTGACACTAAAAAGTACAATATTTCTTATTTTATACTTGAAATAAAGACAAAGATCTTATTTCAAGATTGGGTGTTATTTTTTAGTTGGTACTCATTTCTATACTTTCATTCTAAGGACTTAAAACCCAAAAGGATATAATGAAGTTCTTTGTCTTCTAGGTCTGTGCATAAGACCATTGAGCTTTCTGAAGCTATAGCTTTTGAGACAATGGCCACCAGTCATCTCTGTCATTAAAGTTTTCATTTTCCTACCTGGACTTGTGTGATATTATTGTGGCCCTGAACTCTGCTCTTGAGCTGTACCTTCCCTTTCTACATTATTGAGTCTTAGAGCCATGGAGATGGTGTTAAAGTTAGCTGTGTCTCTTTTTAAAGATCATCACCTAAAGCCATAAGAACCTTTTCTAAATTTCACCATTATAACTAGAAATTACAATTTAATTGGTCTAGTTTATATAGAATATTAATTAAGTGATTTAAAAAATCATAATATAAGCATATTCTGGGTTAACTAACATTATATAAAATCTGACAAGTATGTGCTAAAAAATTCATGTAAAAGTTATTATATTTTCAGTGTTCTGCATATTTAGAGAGTTTGTTTATAATTCTGTAGTTCTTAATCACAGACACCATAGTTTTGTCCTCAAATGCTAGATCTTTGTAAACATAGCTACAGACCTTTGAAATCAGTATGAAAATGGTACGTTTGGATAACACTCGGGGTATATCTCATGCTAGAAAGGCTTTGGAAATGAGAACAGAAACTATAATTAGGTTTTACTTGAATGCTATACACTGTGCAATTATAAAACAATGAGTTAGATAAATGGGATTATATTTCTAGTTTTAGTCTAAATATCAATATTAGGCATTTATCATCAGGCCTGTTAAAAACCGCTACTTTTAAAATAGACATGGTGATGGATGACTTAAATACAGACAAGAGCATCCTCTAAAAGCAAGATAAACCACAAAGAATTGCTTCCTTTTAGTATAAGAAAGCTTGGAGCTCTTAACAGATCAGTAGATGATATATTATAATGATTTTTGTATTTATATACTACTTCTACCACTTGAACTGATTGTATCATCCATAAACTAAACAAATAAATAGATTTATCTAAAGATAGATTGCTCAGTAGCATCTTGTTAACGGGGCCTGAGCCAACCCTACAGTTATTTGGAACATCAATTAGGAATTGTTCAAGAATAAGTGTAGCTTTGACCAGCTATGTGGCACAAAAACAATATCATTCATGGCAAGACAATAAAATTAGGCCTTGTCTAAATTTAGGCCTCTATTACTCATAACCTACCACTATGAATGTTTTTCCACTTCTTTAGTAAGCTCTGCTACAAATCAACAGAGTAATTATTATATAACAGAAAGTTCTCTGACTGATATTCTCATACTTTTCCTTCTGCACGAGAGATGAGGAAATTTTACAAGGTAGAAACAAACAAAACAACAATGACAAAACAACAGATAAAGAAAATAAAATTCTGAATATAGGGGTGCTAAACCTTTAAGGATAGTAAAACAGATAACTGCAGTTCACATAATATGTTGTATTATGTGGGTACATCAATATTGATGTATGCAGAGAAGCTGTACCCTGCTTACCAGGTACTTTTTATTGAGGTATTTCTGTGTCAAAATAGTTTCACTACCTGGACTTTGGGCTGCATCAAGACAGAGGTGACTGTAGTGTCAGACAGTTGTGCTAAGAGTACATTTATATGAAAGTGGGGTGAGGTTAGCAAGGAGTCCAAATCCAGAAATGTGGAGGATAACTTCAGTAAGGTGAGCCAAGGGAAAAAATGATTTTCCTATTTTCTGGGTCCGAGCAAGCAGGAAATCATCTCTGTAAAGTTTGAACCTTGAATCAGTAGATGATGTATTATAATGATTTTATAATATACTGTTTCTATGATATTAATTGGGAACCCAGTCTAAGGAACTTACAAACAAAAGGGATGGAATTCAAGGCAAAGCGTCTGAGTATAAAAATGAATAATTTAGTTTAGAGGCTAGAATTAACAGGTATCTAATATCAACTGTGAACAAAAACTTTGAGATCATGGTATCCTTAATTTTTCTTGATCAGTATCAGGCTTGTGAATAAGGGATAGCTCATATATTGTCTCCAGTAGTTTATTGCTTTTCTAGTTTATTAATGTAATTATCCATTGTTAGAATTTTTTTTCAGAGTACTTTAACTCTGTTCTGTAGAGTTTGATAATGATGTCTTCATTACTGTAATGGTATTAGAATAATAAATAGCAGATAATCAGCAAGTGTGCCAACAAGCTGTTTGATAAAATTTAATACTCATTTTAGATAGAAACATTTAACAAAATCTAATATATATGAATACCATAAAGTGACAAAATTTATCTTCCTCAACCTGGAATCTGGAATTATTCCCATATAAATCAGGGGGCAGAAAAATTCTATATTATGGCTATTACTTAACCTTCACTAGCATTAAATGTGATTGTTTTTTTACATACTTATTAAAACTTCTGATCTTTACCAAACCGCTTGGTTAAAGTAATTTGAATTTGTAATTATCACCTGAAAAGTGGTATTGAGCATCTTTTCATGTTTGGAATCATTTTATTTTATTTTCCATAACTATATCCTCACAACTTTTGCCCATTTTTTTTTCTTTACCTGGTTGTTGGGTTTTCTGGTTTGTAGGAGCACTTTAATGAGTTTAATATATATATTTTTACTATTTTAATTTGTCTTGTGACTTTATAGTTAATTTTGCTATCTTGAACTTTTGTAGAAGTTGAAATTTATCAATCATATTCTTATGACTTCTGGATTTTTAGTTTACTTGTTAATTTCTATATTTTTTTTGCCTTGAAAAACCATTCATACCTCAGAAATGCTAGTCAATGCAAGTAAGAAACATGAACATATTATGAATATAACATTTCTGAAGAGAGCGTAAAATTATCTTATTTGTTGACTAATACTTCATACATGGAGAATCTTGAAGAAACAACTGAAAAGTCAGAGTGAGAGAATTCATAAAAGTGTCTAGATATAAAATTAATACACAGAAATCAATACCCATCATTACGTATACATATATAATAGACTTGAAAATGATTCTCTGAGATGCAAAATGTGTCTTGAACAAATAAAATGGTGACACGTCCTTGTAGAGAAAAACCTCAACATTATAAAAAAGATTATGTTTCTAAATAATCTATAAATCTAAAGCAATCGTAATAAAAATATAAATTTAAAATTTTGATTATAAAGTTTATATGACAAAAGCAAAAGAGCAAATCTAAATTGGAAAATTGAGAGAAAAAAGGGCAATGATGTATTTTACACTTTCAATTTAATATAAAGCTCTGATAGTTGAAATTAAAGTAATGGAGTTGAAATAAATATATACCAATGGAGAGAAACATAAAGTTTAATAACAGACCTATACAGTTGGGACTTTAATATATGACAAGTTGTCATATATTAAATATTTAATATATGACAAGTTGTCATTTTTAGTCAGTGGGGAAAAGATTGAATTATCAAAAATTGATGTTGGGATAAAAAGGTAACAGTCTTGAAAAATGAAGATGGTGCTAATAAACTCCAAAAGGATGAAATATTTAGATTTATTAAAGAAAATCATAAATTCTAGAAAAATAGGATGAAAAAAGTCTCTTAAAAATGTTGGAGTGTGATGATTTCCAAAGCAAATAAATAAGTAAGTAAGTAAGTAAATAAATAAATAAATAAATTAATTAATTTCAGTTTCTATATAAAGTACTGCTTAGCAACAACCACCCAAAGAAAAGTCAAAAGAGAAATTAAAAATAGAGAAAAAATCTGTTGAATTCATAAATCTCTCCCATAAATGAAAAAGTTCAGTTACCTACTACACAAAGGAAAGTTAAAAGGCAAATTAAAAATTGAGAAAAAATATTTTGAACTCACTGACGTGCTCTTGCAAATTAATAAAATGCCAAAAACCGAGAAAAAAATGGACAAAAGATATGAACAGAAATTACAAGTGATTTGTAAGCATGAGAAAATTCTCAATAACACTTGTCATATGATAATTACAAATTAGAGCTATCTTATTGTACTACTTGCATGTAAAAGTTTCACAGAGACTCTGTTTTAATTATCCACTATGTTGTCAAAGGTGTGAAAAAAAAGCACTTTTTTATATTATGTGTGGAGGTTTAAATTGGTACAATTCTTTAGTAACTTGTCAATATCTTCCAAAGTTAACAATGTGCATAACTGTTGATCCAGCAGTTCTTCTTCTAGGACCTTAGCTATATCTTAGTGTATCTACAGGCAAAAGTATATATATATATATATATCTCCAACTCTTTGGGGAATAACTTTTTTTGCAGAGGTCGAAAGACTTAAAATAATGTAAAGTTCATTCATGTGGATGAACTTTAGAAGTGAATATATTGCACATATTCAAAAAGCTATTTAAAATAATGTGGGAAATTTTATTATAGTGACATATGAAGAACTCCAACATTTAGTACTAAATTCTAATCAGTTCTGTGTAAATGGAGATAGTATTTTATCATTTGTGTTAAAAAGCAAAAATAAGACAGTAATATCTTTTGAATTTTGAAAATGTGGAATGTATTAAATATTCGAACAAATAATAAAATACAATTTTAAGAAAAATGTGACTATTAGACATTACTATTTTTAAAAATACTTTAGTCTTTTTTCTTTTGAGACCCAACTTCCAGTTCCGTTCTCCCCTCTTCTTAATTTATAGTTTTACCAGCTGAGGGGAAGTGAGGTTAAAGATAGGGCATGACACTATCTTTCTTATTATAAGGAGTTCAACTCAACTTTATTTATCAACAAAACATTTATTAAGACAATGTATTAAACTACATATAAACATCACTCCTTTTATCTCCCATGGTAACATTTGTATGAAGAAAAGTTTTAAAAATTTTAGTTGTTCTTAATTTGAGGAAAATGAGTGTTATGAATTTTCTATCCCATTTAACAGAGGGCCATGTGAAAAGAATGTTCCTGTTATATTACTTTTTTTTTGGATTGTACAACATTTATTAGTAATCACAGAATACCTTTAAGCTAGTTTTAGAAAATATTTTCTCTAACTGTAACCAATCGGTTCATTTTTTCTTCATCAAGTGCCTGCTCTTTGTCTTTATGGAGCCTGCTCTCAGTGTTGGATTTAGATGACAACTGGTGAGACCTCCCTAGGCAGGTGTGTTGACTTCTCATCTATTCCTTTGACTCTTCTGCTTACAATCCGAAGCCTGCCAGAAGTAAAAGAGAAGGGAGTGTAAAGATTTACACTGTAGCTCCAGTTTGGGCTTTTAAACACTAAAATTTTTAATTATAGTCACCCACGGATGGAAGAAAAGACTGAATCAAATTAAAAATCAGAATGGGAGTAGATAGTATACATATTAGGCCTATTTTAAGCAGAGAACGGTGGAATTGCCGAGCGACTTTCCAAATGATAAATTATTGGTTTACAATGTTATGAATTCCCAGGGTATCTTCATACATAAAGGTAAAAAGAAACCCACACTTCAAAGCTAACTACAAATCATTATTATTATACACTTTAATTGTCAATAGATAAATTTCAGCTAACTATATATTATAAAATAATAGGCATATGAACTGGTGTGTTTGAAAGCTTTTGTTAAGCTCTAATGTGATCTATAAGTGCTAATTATGTTTTTATCCCAATAATTAAAATATTGTTACAACAGTCAGTGGTTCAGCAACATTTATTGAATTTTCCTGTTATAAGAGGTGTGAATGATATTGTAGAAGAATGATATGGTAGAAATCGTCCTCTGGTAAGTTCCCTGGATAACACTGATGGAAAAATATGCCTGTGTGCACACACACATGGAAAACTTTATTGACAATCATTAGCAAAAAAGAATCAATTGCAGAGTTAGATGCAAGGTAAAAGGGTGGTAAGTGTCGGAAGACAGAAGAAAATTTTTCTCTGAGGTGTTGTTTTGAGTCATGTTTTGAGGAATGAAAAACATAGGAAAAGATAAATAAAGGCAGATAATTCAGAAAAGATGACAAAGTCCTTAATGGGAAGAAAATGTGAAAAAGTTGGGAAGTTTGAACTTGACTAAAGTGAGAATATCAAAATGGAATTAGTTTAATGGGGCATGTTTAATTGTCAAGAGATAAATTTCTATTTATCTAGTCATGTTTTCAAAAATGCATGGATCTACTAATGGCTACTAAATTTATCTTGATTCTTTTTAAAGAACATTTTCAATTGTATTCGTAGGTGGTTTAGTACAACTTCACAAAGCCTGCTTACATTTCTTTTTCTTGACCTGAGCTAAATTGCTGCCTTTTGTTGCTCAGTTTAATTTTTACTCATTTTCAGAGTTTTCAACATAGGTCCTATAGGAGTGTATCATCACCTTAGAAATTTTGTTTTCCTCTCTTCTTGCTGAAGAAGTAACATAATGAGAATAATTCCATATTTGAAAGCTTAGCTTTTTATACTATTGCAATGTCAGAATTTGTTATTTGAAAAACAAATCATTTTTACAAACATAAGATAAGGTTAAAAACATTTTTATAAGGGATCATTTGAATGACAGACATCTTCCTTATTTTCAAAATAACTCCCTAGTGCGAAATCTTATTCAAATTTTCACTAAATAAGGAATGCCAGAGGAACAGAGAATATAGAGAAGCAATTATAGAGGATGAGTTAAAGCCAAATAATAGGGATGTTCATATATATTTAGGTCTAAGTGTGATACACAGCCACATAGGTTTCTTTCCCAGTCGTTCTATCATTTATGAATTTGCTAAGCTTTCATGATCCTAATTTAAAAGGTAATTTGCTTTTTCCACACACTATGAAAAATCATCTTTTGGTTTGTAACTATTACAATTATTTACAGATTTTGGTGGCCTTGCCAGTTTTGTGCGTTTTGAAGAGAATCACTCCTTGTGTTTGCTGCACATCAAGTTTAATCTGTTTCCTCTTTTCTCCTCAGCTTTCCAGGCTAGCTCTGCTGCTCAGTTTTCATGTCAGTGTGTCTTCATAATGTATCCTAGACTTAAATTTTCCCTTATTTAGCAGAATTATTTTAAATAGATTTTTAAGAGCAGTTTTAGATTCACAACAAAATTGAGTGGAAAGCCCAGAGAATTCTCATGTACTTCCTGCCTTCACACCTGCATAGCCTCTACTACTGTTTAAATCCTGACCAGAATGGTACCTCTGTAACAATCAATTAACCTACAATGACATATTATCATCAGCCAAAGTCCAGAGTTTATATTAGTGTTCACTTCTGGTGTTGTGTATCCTACAGGTTTGACGAATGTGTAATGACATATATCAATTATTACAATATCATGTAGAATAGTTTCACTGTCTCACAAATCCTGTGTTCTGCCTAGTCATCTCTCCCTCCCCATTAACCCGTGGAAATCTCTGGTCTTTTCACCATCTCCATAACTTTGCTTTTCCAAAATGTTGTGTAGTTGGAAAAATAGAGTATGTAGCCTTTTTAGTTGGGCTTCTTTCACTTAATAATATGTGTTTAATGTTTCTTCATGTCTTTTGATATATCGATAGCACATTTCTTTTTAGTTCTGAATAATATTCCACTGTCTGGATGCAACAGGTTTATTTACCCCTTTACCTATTGAAGGACATTTGGTGTTGCCAGTGTTCTTCTGCATTTTGGCCATTCTAATAGGTACGTAGTAGAATATCATTGTTATTTTAATTTGCAATTTCTCTAATGACCTATAGTGTTGGACATCTTTGCATATGCTTATTGCCATCTGCATATCTTCTTTGTCTGTTCAGGTCTTTTGCCCATTTTTAAAATAAGTTTCTTTTTGTTGACTTTTAAGTTCTTGCTTATGTTCCCTAAGATTCTTGGATCTGGAATTTTGTGTCTAACATTAATTTGGGAAAATTCTCAGTCATTGTTGCTGCAAAAAATTCTTCTCTTCCTCTCCTTTTTTTTCTGGTATTTTTAACACTCATATGTTGTACCTTTTGTAGTTGTCCCATAGTTCTTAGATACTCTTTTTTTTAAAATTTAATTCATTGGGATAACATTGTTTAATAACATTATGTAAGTTTCTCTTAGATATTCTGTTCCATTGTTTTTCAATCTTTTTCCTCTTTGTTTTTACATTTTGGAAGTTTCTATTGTTATACTCTCAAGATCAGAGATTCTTTTCTTAGCAGTGTCAAATCTACCAATGAGAATTTTCAAAGGCCTTCTTTATTTGGATTACAATGTTATTGATCTATAGCATTTCTTTTTGATTCTGTCCTAAAATTTCCATATTTTTTCTTAAACTACCTATCTGTTCAGTCATTTGTCTATTTTTTCTATTAAAGCCCTTAGCACATTAATCATAATTATTTTAAATTTTGGTACAATAATTCCAATATCTATGCCATATCTGAGTCTGATTCTGATGCTACTCATTCTTTTTAAAGTGTGATTTTTGCCTTTTAGTATGCCTTGTAATTTTTTGTTGAAAGCTAGACATGATGTACTGGGTAAAAGGAACTCTGTTGAAAAGGCCTTCAGTGACATGGGGGTAAGAAGTGGGGGAGGAGAAGCATTCTATAGTCCCATGAGTAGGTCTCAATCGTTTGATGAGCATGTGTCTCTGAGCTGTGAATTTAACAAGTGCTTTTCAGTTTCCCTCAACACATCTTCTCCCATCTCTTAGGTGGGACAGGATGGCTAGAAGGGGTTGGAGCTGGGTATTTCCCTTCCCCAGGGAAAGTAGGCTCTGATAAAACTTCAATAGATTTGGCTCTGGTAAAATAGTCTCTCTTTAGAGCAGGCTTTGTTGGAAAGAATGGAATGCTCTGGCTTATTTCAAAATGGTTATTTCACTCCCCACCCTTACACACCTGTAATATGAGGGGATTTTTCTCTGGTATTCAGTGTGGGAAATTGGTAGAACTTCTGGAGGTAAAACTCACAAAAGTGTGGTGGCTGCTCAAAACTGAGCTCTCCTAGAGTTTTTAACTTTCAGACTTGTCCACATTCAGCCTCCAGCAATGCAATCACAGTTCAAGTTTTCCTACCCCAGTACTAGTTCTCATGGAGGTTTCTGCTGGTGTATCTATTTCGGTAAGTTGTGATTCTTTATATCCACCTGCCTATCTCTCCAATTTTTGGGATAGTAGTTTGCCTGTGATCTTACATCTCTGACAGATCTAAGAAGAGTTGTTTATTTTTTAGTTTGTTCAGATTTTTACCATTTTTTAAGACGGAGTGCCAATTTCTAAGTTCCTTATATGTCAGGCTATAAACCCAGATTTATTTTGCTCCTTAGATTTAATCATAAGAAGAGCAGATTAAATTAAAAATGATCTGAGGATCGGAAATATTTAAAATCATGAGAAATAAATATAATAAATATATATAAATATATATATATTTTTTTTCATTTTTAAATGAGTGAGTCTCCACTGGATTCTATTGTTAAGTAAAATGTCTACCCCATGGGAGAAAATCAGGCCTAATCCTAAATGGACAACATACTTCATTGCTTCATCAAAAAGCATAACAACCACATTTTTTTCTTTGGCTTGACTACTTACTTTAAAATATTTAGAAGACCAGAAAAGGAAAGAGGGACTGCTAAGTGTTTTGTTAAGAGTAATTTTATTTATTTATT
>NW_006433378.1:10830976-10841447 GCF_000325575.1 Pteropus alecto | reverse complement strand
CTTTCTTTCTTTCTTTCTTTCTTTCTTTCTTTCTTTCTTTCTTTCTTTCTTTCTTTCTTTCTTTCTTTTCAAAAGTAATTATTATCCCTACTTGGATGATGGACATTTTGGGACTAAAGCTATGGACTCTCCCTCTAGAATGAAAGGTATATAAACATGAAATTTTGTGTAAAATTTTAGTGCCATTAAAAGTGTGACAAACTCTGTGGAACCCAGTTTAAATGCCTTGATTTGAAACTTCTTTCTTCTTGGATCTTATAGATAATCACAATTTCTGGTATTATAGCAAGTATTTTCTTCATAATATTCAATTAAATGTTGCTAAGTGATTATTAGAACTTTTTCATATATAATTTTCAAAGTTACTATTTTTTTCTAAGTATAATTTTTATGTTTTAAAAATCTTTTCTTAGTCGAGTTACATTTAAATATTTATTTTTAATGGTAAATATGCAATATAAAACTCAGTTCTAACCATCTACATATTCCAATCTAGATAAATTTTATTAAGAGACATTTACACACAAGTTCAAATCCTCCCTTTCCTGTTCACTGTCTTTACAGACTTTGGGCAAATTATTTCTCCTTCCTGGTCTCAGTTTCATCGTTAGTAATGTGGAGATTAAAATACCTACATTATGAAGTGGTCGTGAGAAGTAAATAGCTTAAGGGCTTCTCTTAGGAATTGTACCAAAGAATGTTCTCAATGATTTTGAGCTTTCCATTCCATGTCCTTTACTTACAGTTGGCTCATAACTCCAGGTTATGTTACCTGATATAAATATCTGGTGCCAGCATGTAGCAGTGGGTAGAGTTATAGCCTTGTAGGATCTAATTGCAGTTGATCCCTCAGTGCCAAATAATGTTAAATTATGCTCATAGCTGACCCGTCTAAAAATCCCTCAAAATGAAGTTGACATTTGTGAATAGTCTCAGGCTTAGAGCCTTAAAAAGGTTGAGCTCTAAAACCTCCCTAAAGACCTTTAGAATGTCTGAAGCCAAATGCTTCATGTAAGTAGCAGGAAAATTCCTTCCTTGGAATAATTGAGTAGGGAGCAATGGCTCCTTTACAAATGGAGGATTCTTCCAAATCAAGAATGAGAAAAATGGTAAAATGGGGAAAAGACCAGAGAATTTCAGTATCCTACTTGTATTTAACAGAGGAAGAGGTAGAGGTGCAGAAAATATTGAAAACAATATCATAATTTATCAAATGCTTTCAAACATTATCTCCTTTGAATCTCATAGAACTGTCACATAGCAAAACAGTAGATATCTGTATCTTCCTCTATAGATGAAGAAAAAAATCTCAGAGTGGTTTAGTGACTCACTGAATGTATATGCTTCACTGATGGAGTTTTCCGTCATTCCATTCTTCCCTGTCCAGTTTAGAAATTTCTATTATAAAGACATAATTTCTTTATCCAATTTTTTTCCTGCCTGTACTCAGTCACTTATTAGCTCTCAATTGTTTCTTCTTGGTGCTTTCCAAGAAGTTACATTCTAGGTAACTTCTCTGTTTCTTTATTGAAGAAGAATTTTCATCCTCCAAAAGAAAATGACAATCAAAGAAGTTACACAGCTAGTAATGGCCAGATATAACTTAGAGTCCAAGTTTTTCTTACTCTTTCTGCATTCCAAGCAAATAATTATCTTACCTAGAAATCCCAGTATAGAATTTTTACATCCCAATGGTAACAACTGAAATGTTTTTCCTTCCCTTCCCTTCCTTTCCTTTTCCCTCCCTTCCCTTCCCTTCTCTTCTCTTCTTTCTCTCCCTTTCCTCCCTTCCTTCCTTTCCTTCCTTCCTTCCTTCCTTCCTTCCTTCCTTCCTTCTCCCTTCCTTCCTCCCTCCCTCCCTCTCTTCCCTCCTTCTCTCTTCCTCCCGCTTCCTTCCTTCCTTCCTTCCTTCCTTCCTTCCTTCCTTCCTCTTTCTTTCCTTCTTTCTTTTAGCCTCCAAGGAATCAACTAAAGGTTTTCAATGCCTAATTTGTAGTTGCACTTAGGAGTCCACACAGTTTCCACTACAACTTCATTCTTCACTGACCTCGGCCTGCCGTGCTACCTTTGAAATATTTCTATTCCTTTAGCTAGGGTTGGCTTAGTCCTTCACTCGGCTCTATAGCTGGGACAATGATGGAATTAGAAGATGAGTACCAATTGGAAAGAAAACTAACTCAGTTGGATCCTCATGCTTAGGCTTATTAGTAAGGTAACACAAAAGGCATAACAGGAGAATTCAAATGGAATGGGATTTGAGAAGTGATGTCGAAGTCACACTAGCAATTTATGTAGCTATGTACAAAGAGAAAGGAAATATGCAAACCAAAGGAGTGGAGACCGTCTCTTTGGATTATGGAACTTAAAAAACCCTGTATTTTGATCAGACATTTTATTTACTATATTATATGGGTTGGAGGGATAGGTAGCCATACCCCTACAAAGCATCTTTCACAATTTTCAAAGTTTAATCTAGTTCTTCATATTTTAGCAAAGTGATTACTTTTGTTTATATGCTATCTTGGTTTGACCTTAGATTCCAGTGTAAATGAGTCTATGTATTTACGTGTTTGTTTATTTCAGGTCACTTTGCAGTTTGTCACTCCAAAATAATCAGCAGTAATTTAAGTAGGGTATTGTTTCTATAGATCATTGGTCCTCTAAACTTGTACCAGGTACTAATCCTGATACTGTTCTTGCAAGGGTCAATAAAACTAAGCCTTGGCCATTATTGCAGAGATTTGAGTGTTACTTAGCACCCAGTGAAATTGAGCCAAGTTTAAGAGTCATATATTTTCCTAATATTTTGCTTCTGTTGTTATTCCCACTTGCTTTGGAAAATGATCTTATATTTTATTAGACTGTTTTAGAAGAGTTATTAAAAAATGAAATAAATTAAACTACACACACACACACACACACAGAAATGTAAAGCCTCCAGCTTATATCCCAATTTAAATTTAGGTATCATCTCATGCATTTAAATTTTATCCAACATAGATCTCTCTCTTTCTCTCATTTACCATGTCTTCTGTGCTGCAGGCTAGTTTACAAATCTCATAATATTAAACCTTTTGTCTATAGTCTCTTCCAGAAATATACAATGAAACTAAATTACTCTCTGAGCTAATATGCCCAGAGTTATCTATGTATTACTCTTTAAATGTCCTAGTTGCTATAAAGCTCACTTTCAATCTTTATAAATGATCTCCAGCTTCTCAATTTTTAAGACATTACCCCTTGGGAAAAATTATTTCTCCCAATAGGATCTGTTACTCTGTATTTTCTAGCCATTCATAGGTTTGCCATGATTCATATCTTCTAAGCAAATCAACAGGGCCTATGAAATTAATCCTTCCCAAGACAGATTCTTCAAGCTCACCTCACTATTCCAAACTCAATTCATATGATACTTTGCAATTGACCCCTTCTCAAGATCAGGCAGAGTTAGAATAAGAATAGTGCACAATGGCCTTAATTCTTCCTTCTATAACTTGGTGAGGCTGGAGGAGAAGAGGGAAGAAAATAAGAGGCACTACCTCAACTTGTGTAATGAGTTTTTACCTTGGGCCTGCTATCATTGATTCTCTCAAGAGTAAGCACAATATATTGGGAAATATTAACTCTGATTTTTCAGCGGTGAAGTTACTTCAGGGCCTAAATATTTTATAAGCACTTAAATATATATTTATAGATATATCATATATAGTGTGTTAATATACAATATATTTTATAAATATTTATAAATATGTTATAAGGGCCTTGATAATGGATATAAGAAATTCATGGTCATAAGCTCCCAGCTTCACTCTTCTTATACTCCCTGATCTAAATTTGTACTGATAGATGTGTTTAGCAAATATATTCAAGACTTTTATTCTTGTAGTTTACCTAAGGGTAGAAGTTGGGGGTGCCGTCAGGCAAAAGTAGGCTAAGGCTTTGGTCTTTATTGTGAAAAAAACCAATCATAATTTTAGTGTTAGGGGCTGGTCTAGATCTTCTATATCATTTCTCCCCCTCTGCTTACTATTATCAGGCACTGTTCTAACCAATTTAATACTTAAAATGGTACACTGAGGCAGGTATTACCATTATATCCATTTTAAAGGTGATGAAATGAAACTGATGCACAGAAAGGTAATTTGCTCAAGGTCACAAACCTAATAAGTAGTAGAGCCAGGATTCAAACACAGGCGGCATGATTTCAGAATCTGGGCTCTTAAACATTATATTTACGTCCTCCAATAATAGATATCTAACACTATATTTTCAGTATATGACTTTCTTATACTTTGGAGGGCCTAATTAGCCTTATGCAAACCTGTGGAATGAAAGTTGTGCTATTGTGTTTTCAAAGTCGACAGATCAATAATGTAGAGGCTAATGAGAAAACAGAACAAATTGTAATTGATAATATAAATGTCAACATGTGGGGGAATATTGAAAAAAAGAGCTTAGGGGCCTCTGACACATTGCACTGGCAAGAAATAAGAGGAAGGTATTATATGCTGATAATATGAGAATAGTTTTATCTTCTAGGAAAGTCATAAGGGATCTGTTTTTCCCTTTTTTTCCTGTAATATACTCTGAACTGAGCAGTGTGTTGATTCACCAGTCTTCTGGTTCCGAGTGTCTTCAGTTTGAGTCTTGTCTTTGTTACCTGTCTAGGTGCTCTGAGCCCAGCTGTAGAGGAAGAACATTTACTCACCAGCACAGGTTTAATGGTATAGTCTACAGTGGACTCACAACTGTAACATTAAGCTTTGAAGGTTCCCTTGACCTTGCTGTGTTCAGTGCAAGAAATAAAAAGGAGACCAAAAATATTTGTATGACTCCGAGTCTTCCATTTTCTTATCAGATGCATTTCTATCCAAAGGACAAAGATAATTGGAAACAACTAGTAGATAACTAATTTAGAATGCAATCTCTGTCCCTACTTACTATGTAAGTCCCTACCTAGTATGTCCTCCTAAAATATGGCTTTGCCATAGTGTCTCATCAATGTATTTTCTTTTCAAATGAAGATTGTTTAACCTTTTTACATTGCACATGCAGACTACTTGAAAATGTGAGTAGGAAACAAGGAGAAAAGAACAGAAAATGTGGTAGGAGACAAACTATTTATTTTGAAATTCTACTCTGGACACCTACTCTCCCGACACTGACAATTTCATGGTTCCATTGCAGTGCTGCCCTATTCATTTTGGCAGCTGTTAGATATTGTGCTGGCTATATAAAACAATTTATCTTTCTAAATTCTTAACTAGAGCAATATATTAAAGCAATAAGAGCTAGGAAAACTGATGGGCAAGTGAATATGTGGTAGCATAAAAGAGAAACTTAAGAACATGAGGAGATCCTTTTGGCAAAAATAATCTACTTCTTGCTGCCGCCAGAGTAGTTGATCACCCACCATAGTTCCATCTTTACTTGGAACTACGTCTAGGCAGAAGAAAATACAATAAGTCAATTACAGCATACTAGGGATAGTGGCCAGGGACTATGAACATATTGGTACCTGGAAGAAGTAAGAAGAAGTGATTGAAAGAGGATGTATTTTTGAAACTGTAAAGCTCCTAGAAGAAAACATAAAGGAAAAACTTTGTGACATTGGTCTTGGCAATACTTTCTTGGATATGACTCCAAAAACACAAGAAGAAAAGCAAAAATAAACAAGTGGGACTACATCAAACTAAAAAGCATCTGCACACAAAAGAAACAATCAACACAATGAAAAGGCAACTTGCAGAATGGAGAAAATATTTGTAAACTACATATATCTGATAATGAAGTTAATATCCAAAAAATATAAGGAACTCCTACAACTTAATAACAGGAAAACAAATAACCTGATTTAAAAATGGACAAATAATTTGAATAGATACTTCCCCAAAGAAGACATTCAAATGGCCAACAGATATATAAAAAAGTGTTCAACATCATTAATCATTATGGAAATGCAAATCAAAACCACAATGAAATATCACTTTATACCTGTTAGAGTAGCTATTGTAAAAAAAAAACAAAACAAAAGGAAATGTGTCGACAAAGTGTGGATAAATTGAAACCCTTGTGTACTATTGGTGGGTATGTATAATGTTGCAGACACTGTGGAAAACAACATGGAGATTCCTCAAAAAATTAAAATACAACTACCACATAATCTAGCAATTCCATGTCAGGGTATATAGCCAACAGAATTGAAAACAAGATACAAAAGATATATCTTCTGTATCTTGCATTGCATTATTCACAAGAGCCAAGACACAGAAACAACTTAAATGTCCATCAACTGGCTAATGGATAAAGAAAATGTGGTATATACATACAATGGAATATTCAGCCTTAAGAAAAGAAAGAAATCTTGCCATATGTGACAACATGGATGAACTTAGTAAAATAAGCCAGTCACATATTTTTGATTATATTAAGTACATAAAATTGTCAGACTCATAGAAACAGAGCAGAATGCTAGTTGCCAGTGGCTGAGGGTAGGGGGAAATGAGAAGTTCCTGTTCAATGGATCTAAAATTTTAGCCATGGAAGTTGAATATCTTCTAGAAATCTGCTGTGTAACATGTCCCTATAGTTAATAATACCATATCGTGTACTTAAAAGTTTGTCAAGAAGGCAGATCTCATGTTGTGCTTGTACCATAATTAAAAAAGAAAAGAAAAGAAAAGAAAGGGACCATATCAGCATCCAGAGTTGAAAGTTGAAGTCAGGCAGAGGAAACGTGTTATCGAAGTGATGTGGAGGGAGAAGCATTGCCTAGCAAGATTGCAGGGACATAACCAATGGCCGAACCATGGCACTGAAGCATGAAGAGTGTGGGGGAAGAAATCCCCTGGGTACAGTCTGCCAGCGTCCTCTGTACTCACACATAATGTCCTATCCAGAAACCAGAGATCAATGATGTCTAGGTGATAAAATTTATGGTGTTAGTCTTGAGGGTAAAGCCTAGGGCACAGAGGGGCAGTCAATGAATCTGGAGGGGAAATGGAGAAAACTCAGTACAGGTAGTGAAGATGGAAGAGATGATATAGTAAAGAATATTTCTTACACTGATGTGTTGTGGGTGGATTCCCAATCCTCATAGGAGCAGAGGCCTAAGAAAGAGTTTCTTTCATTTTTCTTTCCGATCTTATACATTTTCCGTGTGGTAACTACATTTTATTTTTGGTTAATGAAAGCATTTTAAAGTCCATGTCGTCACGAAGCATTTCCAATGTTTTTCATTATTCTTGGATGAAAAGAAAAAATTCAGATGAATCCTTGAAAAATATTTAATCTATGATTCCATCAGTATTCAGTCTCGGAGTTTTCAAAGGCTGAAAATTCTTGCAAGTACTTTCATAAAGGTACATCCTCAACCAAGTAACTATGCGGGGTATTTAATTCCAAGAATCCTGCCTGTTCTACCACTGAAGCATGCAGAGATTTCTCTGGAAACTTGATTCTCTTTAGGTATTCCCCCTTAAAGTTTAAGAGCAATTTTGTAGAGTCATTAGTATGATAACACTAAAGAGAGTGAGTCATTTGTCTCTCTTGAAAAACAATATTTTGTGTTTGATTCTTCTGACCAAACATGTGGAATATAGATAAGATATTTTTGAGAAAGCAAAATTTCAGATACTAAATGCTATTCTACTCATAGTCTTAAAGTTGCTAATAAAAGAAATGCTTCAGCAACTTTATAGCAATTATGAAATATTTTATTGCTTTCACATAATTTTAACTATATATATGGGTCATTTTAAACAGCTTTAGTGGAAAAAAGGGTAATACTTGATTATTTACGTGAATATAAAATGTAGCTATTAAAATTTAAGCTTACATTACATACTATTCTTTTTTTATTTTGGTTCCAGCTATACTGTTTATTAGACTGAAATAAAAGAACACAACATTTAAAGATTCTTAGTAGAGACACAGAAAGAGGAACTGAAGAAAAAAGTCTCGTGGCTTTAGATTGGGTGAATTTTTAAAAATTGCCATTATTCTTACTATTTAATTTTTTAAAAAAATTTTATGATTATTAATTAACTCCGTAAATGTTCGATGATTGAATTAGGGCTGTGAGATAGAAAACTGAGTATGTTAAAGAAAATAAACAAGTGTCAGTGTTCCAAAAGGAAGCAGATAGCACATTCAAAGCAGGGTAATAGAAATGAATTAGTGAATAGATTTTTTTTTTGCAGCAGCAGCAGAATGGAGAAAGAACATCAGAGGTAACTGATAAAGTATGATGAAGCACCTGATAACTAGTAATATTGGGAAGCCTTTATCATCACTAATGAGACCAGAGGGATGAAGAGAGGGAGCAGTCACTGAAAGCCTCTAAGAGCAGTAATTATAGGAAAGGTACATCTGCCAAGAAATATCTTTTGATTAGAGGAGCATAACCCCTGCTAATGGTCAGCCAAGAAAGGAGGAAGCCTTGAGAATAGATACTCCTACTTCTCTCCTTTTACCTTCCTTGTCTCCTGTAGCTGAACCAACTTGAAGTGCAGAGTGAGGGTGCCAGAATGGTATGATCTATAGCAGTGGTCCCCAAACTTTTTGGCACCAGGGACTGGTGTACCTATGATAACCTAATGCCTGATGATCTGAGGTGGAGCTGAGGCAGTGTCACTGGGGAGCAGCTGCAAATACAAATGAAGTTTCGCTTGCTTGCTGCCCACCACTCACCTCCTGCTGTGTGGCCTGGTTTTTAACTGGCCACAGACTGGTACCTGGGGCTTGGGGACACCTAATCTACGGAGATCATCCTGGGCACAGAATAAGGTAGAAAATCTGGAAAAGTGTAGAGAATTACCCTAGAGAAGGCAAATCTAAAATACACAGCACAAGATGCATGTTTAGAAGCTAAGGGACTCCATGTTTCTGATAACTGGCTAAAGTTAAGTTTCTGCGTGGGGATATATCTCAGAATGGAATTTACTGCCAATATTTGTGGATATACAAGAGAGTAAGAGCTAAATTAATTTTTGAATTCAGATCAGCCTGAATTTCAAAGTTTTACCTTGGGCTCTACATTGAAAGGAAACTATAATTTTCCATGTAATTGTTATTTTATAAAAAGATAGTAGCAGAAATAAAGAGTAGTGGTCACCATGGATAAATGCTATGTTAAGTAACAACTGGGCAGCAGAGCCATGAGTCATTCTCAAATATTGTTTTTTCAATGTAATTGCCAGCAGGACTCCAGATATTTAGACGAAATAGTGTTTGGAGAAGGCTGCATTAGAAATAAATGATGGAAAAAAAACACAGTACCAAGAAAAGATTTCAAGGAAAGAAATTAGGAAAATATTTTAAGAAGTGAAAATCAAGGAGAAAGAAGCTGGAAACAAAGAAAACAATCTTTTACTAAAATCAGGTACAAATAAAGTCCCTATATAAATAATCGACCATTTTTACTAATTGACATTATTTCTATCTTTGTTCAAGGAATCTCTGTTATTTTGGGTTGCATGTCTTTGTGTTTCCACAGGCGTGTATATGTATCGTTTAAGTAAAACTTTTCATCTTTATACAAACCAATGCAATGTGAAAATATTGAGTTCAGTTCAAGCACCCTCACTTTGTAATTCAAACATTCTATATCTTACTGACAAGAAATAACAACAGAGATAAACCAAAAAACTTTCAGGTTTAGGTGCTGAGAATGTCCCAAAAAAGTGCATCTCTATTTTGAAGCTACAGAGGCAGTTGTTCAGAAGAAGCAGGGAAGATTAGAGTGAACAGGAGAACCTGGGGCAGGAGTTAGTTGGAGATCACAACCAGATACGTTGAAGGTTTGGAGTGCCGTGGGTGAGGTTAGCAGGGAATTGAAAGTTGGAGATCACAACCAGATACGTTATGAAGGTTTGGAGTGCCGTGGGTGAGGTTAGCAGGGAATTGAAAGCATTCTAGGAGAATGCTCTAAACAGCAAGGAAAGTGAAGAGTTACTGAGAATTTCCAGTTGGGGAAGATTATGATAACAGTACTGTGTAGGAGGGCCAGTCTGTCAGGAAAGTGAAGGGTTGCAGGTCATTTCCTAGTCCTATCCTTGAGCTCAAGCTTTTACAGATTATTACAGTTCCCTCCCAGCTGGGTAAAAGGAGTCCTGTTCTAAAACACTATTGAAAGGAGTAAATAAATGAACACACGAACACACACGCAAGCAATTAGCATAGTGCTTGACATCACAATCAGCAGACATTAGTTATAGAACTTCCTTTCTTTGAGACTGAGCTCAGGATGGTAGAGAGGACAATGAGAAAGAAGGATAATGCAAGACAAGTTCCAGACTGGGATAAAGGATACTGGCAGTAAAATTTTTGTGAAGATGCTAATGGGCCAATTTCTGCTTCTGTGAGGAGTTCCCATAAACTCTGTGGAGAGGAAAAAGATGATTAGCTTCATTGTTTAGCTAGGAAAAGCTCCAAATTTAATGGAGGATCCCAGTCTATGGTTTGGAATTTA
>NW_006433378.1:10816144-10830916 GCF_000325575.1 Pteropus alecto | reverse complement strand
CATCCCTTAGCAGTCTAGCTTTCCTTGCTTATTTTCTGGGAAGGTGCCATAGAAGAATACAGAAGCTGAGATCTGGAATTTTATTTAGCATTTGGCACATCTGTGTCACAACACGAATTTCTTTCATCTCTTATATCAGTGGCTGGTGGTAGCTTGATTTGTGTGTAAACCAAAAAGAAAGTCTACCTTAAATGTTTTATCCCTATTTTTGGCTATACCAGCTGAAGGTAAAAAGGATGGAACACAGAGGCATTGGTGGTGACAAAAATCATGTGGAATTATACAAAAATACAAAAAGACCCAGATTAGGGTAAGGGTCTTTTGCTACTTACCACCTAGGAAAAGCCACCATGAAGCGACTAAAATAAACAAGTGAAATCATTTAACTGAGTACCTATCCTCAGAAATACAGTGTTGTTTTGTTTTCCCGTAAGAGCTGCAATTGAGTAAGTGAACAGCTGGTAGAGTGCTTGCTGGTAAATTCTATCGGATTATCAATTTTTGTTTTTTCTTTTCTGCTCTCATAAGCTTTTCATTGCTCTTTCATTTTCTTTTCTTTGCCTAAAGTTCCTCGTAAGGGAGAAGACCCTTTTATCACCCCTTGTTCACTGTCTTACAAGCTATTCTTTCCTGCTCTCCTTTACTCTCCTGTCCTTTCTTCCTATTTTGTTATCACTATTTTTTCTTCTGGTTGTGAAGGGATCATCTGGTAATCTGGAATAGGACTATGTTCAATAGGTCAGCCCTCAATCAGCCCTCAGAAATATGTCTAAATGAACTCTCTTTTCAGTTTGTTTTTCTTTTCCAAAAATCATTCTGATCTTTTTGTTTTCATTCACATTCCGGCCAGTCACTAAGACGATTTCTGAATATTATTTTCTAGGTATTCTATGACAGATAGAGTTGTTTGTTTTCAGTCATTTCGAATACAGTTTATTGTTCTTTCCTTATGATATTAATGCTAGGTAGATTATTTTTAATGTCCATATTTGTTGGCTTATACTCATGCTGATGCTAAATTATTACAACCCCCAAAATGTGAGATGTAGGTACTTGTTAAAACATGATATTTCCCTAAACGAAAGTACTAATTGATTTTTAAATGTATCACCCTCTTTTTTATAATTCTTGCTTAAAAAATAATAATTCACTTTATGCAAAAAGTAATAAGATAATTTAGTCAAAGATATGTTCTCTTAGAAGGAGCGACGAATCCTAAACAGATCAATGTGGATTCTTATTCTAGATCAGTCATTGTCAAAATTATTTAACATACATTTATTTCTGTGAAATGGGTATGATAATGCTCTCCTTATGTGTTGCAATATTTAATTAATGATTATGAGCTTTTGCATAATGTGCATCCACATATTAATAGGTTAATAATGTGCATTCTCAATGTACTTTATTAAAGTACATTGGGAGCTAATTAAAAGGAATGCAATTTGTGCTTTTGAGAGGAAAAGTGTTATCTAAGTGTAAATTAGGGAGGGAAGTGGCAGTTAAATCTATACAACGTATCTATTACCACACATTTGAGGCTTAACTCTAATTACAGATTGGACATGTGAGCAAACAGCATCTGGGAGACTTCCACGCATTTCAGAAGGCCCTTCTTCGCATCTACACAAGAAGGCTATTCATTTAATAACCAAGATTATTAATAAGCCACTTTCTGCTCAGAACAAAAGGTTAGAGGGAAAAGACTTCTTTCAGAGTCAGCATATTGACAGTATTTACTATTCTCTTTTGTAGATGATGTCTGCCCAACAAGTGTCATGGGAAAGGAGTTTATTATTTGGTCCTTTAACCAGAGGAAAGCATTTTTGTGGATTGATAACTCTACCCTGAAAGAGCATTTATACCTGATGGGAAAAAAAAATTCTGTAGACAGATTTGTGCCTGTCTTCAAACCTTTCACCATCTGAGTAACCCCTGAGGTTAAATAGCTGGTAGACATCTGTAGGCAGAAGTAAGAGAAATGAGATCATCAAGGAACGGTATCGTGCTTACAACATGTGGCGAAATGAGTGGCTCTTCACCATCTGTTATTTGTGTGTGTATTTTATTATGTAAATGTTCGTACACACTGCATTCTAAACAAAGGAACATTACTTCCACTTTGTTGGTGCTGCCAAGCTTGCTTATGTGTCCTGGAAAAAGAAAGTGGCAGACAGAAAATTCAAGGTTCATCTAGCCACTTGTGTCCCCACTTCTTTCACCAAGAGGGTGAGAGACTCTAAGTAGGTTTGATTCCTTTTCTACATCCTGTTAACAAATACAAAGCTTGACTGTGAATGGAAAACAATGTCTTAAATACTACAGTTATGGTCTAAAGCTCCTTTTGCTGGCATCCACGAGAAAAAGATACTGGAAGCTAGGATGCCCTGGGATGGTTCCAATGTACACTAGTGATAAATCCAAGCTAGAAAATAAATTTGGACAGAGAAAACAGGCTCTGTTCAATTTTCTCTCATCTGTTTAATTCCTGGCACATATCTCTGGGTCATGGGAAGGTTCTGGTGGACTGCTGTCATTGTCTCCCCCAAAACAAGAGGGGTGTGTGTGTGTGTGTGTGTGTGCGCGCGTGTGCAACTTTGGGAGGAATGAAAGTGAGGAGATTTGGGTGACACATATTCTGGTTTAAATTTTCATAAAATTACCAATTTAAATTGAAATGTAATTATCCTAACTGGCATCTTTTTGGCAGCAGCTTAAAAAAAAATCCCTCAGCTTTACTGTACCAAGCAAAAGCCCAGAGGAGTCCTGACACTGGCCTTTAATCAAAAGCTGAAAAGACACAAAAGCTTTCAGATAATCTATGCCAAGCTATCTTGGACAGCAAGGAATTGCCTGGAGCACCCTTCTGGTGGCATTTAAAACACCTGGTGCCCTTAGAAAAAAAATACATCTGTGTCTGCAATTTCTTCTTCTGTAATTCCCTTAAATCTCTCTATCTCAACCCATTCTCCTAACTTTAAAAGCAGGGACACATCAGCGACAGTAAAATAAAGCAGTTTTATTTACCGAGAAAATGATACTTGTCATTGGCTATGCCTGGAGGTGACAGACTCAGGTGCCCATCTGCACAAACACTTCCTCACTGTTTATTTCATGTGGTTTAATATAATTAAACTATCATTGTGCTCATTGATTCAGCTCAAATTTTAATTTGATAATTGGGGAAAAGGTGTGCATTTGAAATGGAGGCAATTAATTGACACTTGAAAGGCACTTGAACAGAAATAATTTAAGTTGCGCCATACTTAGCAGTGACTTAAACTGTAGTGTTTATGCAGATTCTTTTATTTAGCTCCTGTCATTAATGGAGGGAGGTAAATAATGTTACTCAGCTTACGTCTTTTTGATACTGGCAGTCTAATTTTGCAATTTGGAAATATTTTTCCTGCCACAAACAATCCCATTCATTTCATAGTTATTGGCTCTTCTAAAATAAAGAAGTTTTAACTTTGAACTACAGTCTAATCATTCATAACTAGTCTCACATATATGCAACATAATTATGCAGATTCTCACATAATTTTGTCACTAGACAGCCTGATTCTCATTCTAACAAACATCTTGCACAAAGAAGTAATGTGAATAACACAGACACAATTTCTCCATTTATCATACCCATCTTTCCCATGATTTGAATAAAGGAAGAAAAATAACTAGTTCTTATTTAATTTTTCTCCAATACCAGTTCAACTTTAACTTGTTGAAAGGGAATTTATATATTTGGGTGAACTTACTGAAACTTAAGAGGAAACTGTCTTTATGGATAAAGCAATTTTTTTTGTTAATTATCTTCCATCTGGAAACAAATATGCTTTCACTTTTTTTTTTTTTTAAGAATTTAAGGATAAATTCTTGTTTGTTTTACCAACTTGCAAAATCTTCATTATTATTACTGGAGCTCTTTTATTCACAGAGCCTGAAATAAATAATTTCATTCAAAACTTAAGCAAATTCGATTTTGCAAAATGTTAACTACTGCAAATTATACCCGTAGTAAATAATGTTACTTAGTAAGAATTATTAGTTGTTTCTACATATGCTCTGAGAGCACTTGTTCTTAAAATAAAAGAATAGAACAATTACTTTGCCTTTTAGATAAAAGCTTATGCTCCTGCTTCAATCTATTATTCAATATTTTTAATATTCAGTGTAACTATGGATGAACCTAAGAAAGTTTTGGCAGGTCATTTCAGTTAAGCAACCACACTCTTTTTATTAAGTCTGGAAACCTCATTAAAATAGGCTCTGTGAAGATTTTGTAAACTCCAGCTTTAAATCAATGTTGGCAATAATGCTCCAAAAAAAATCTTTTCATATAAATGTGGGTCTTTTGGCATTTTCAAGTTTTTGAAAGTAAGAAATACTAAAAAGCAGAAAAAGGCAGGAAACAAAGCAAACAAAAGAAAGAACACACAAAACGCACACATGTATCATATGTACTCATATACATAAGCGTGGGTTATCCCAAAACAAATCGATTTCTCATGTCTTTTCTTTCAGACAAAATCCTCCAAAAACATCTTTGCTAAATCAGCTAATGTAGTAATTATAAAGAAGGAAAAACATAATCGTAAACATAACCTTTAGCCATATTAAAAAGAACCCTCTGGGCCAGAGATTAAAGACTATGCAAACTCAACAAATAATGAATGATGGAACCAGGTTTATTAAACAGATCTTTCGACTCCCCAATACATGCTTATTCTATATGGCATTGTTTGTAATTTCATGTTTCTGTTGGAACTATCAATTTGACACAATCTGATATCTAGATTAGTAAACCCATTCCAGATTAGAATAATTTTTATTGTTTTCTTTCTTTCTTTCTTTCTTTTTCTTTCTTTCTTTCTTTCTTTCTTTCTTTCTTTCTTCTTTCTTTCTTTCTTTCTTTCTTTCTTTCTTTCTTTCTTTCTTTCTTTCTTTCTTTCTTTCTTTCTTTCTTTCTTTTTTGTGGAAAAGCCAAATTTCACAAATCTAGCTTCTTACTGTCTGAATCTCCTCATTTTTAGCAACTCCTTAAACAGAAAGAACTTTGATACATTGCTGTTAATAATGTTTAAAATTTGAATTAATCAATAATCCCTCTTCTTAACCTGTTTTTGTTTGTTAACGAATTCACAGAAAGATCTTTCTCTTTTTCACTACCATTTTCTCTCCAGTATTGAGAACATTTTTTGAAAGCTTATTAATCATATAGAAGTACTATTTATGTAGGTATTAAAAATGGACATCTCATCAAATAATTGACATATTCTGTTGATGCTAATTTAAATGGCAGAGACCATCTTTCATGAAGGAAACCCGAAATTCCACAGTTGCATTTCAGTTCAGCTTAACAGAATTAGTGTCCAGTCCTGATATGGGCTTTTAGTGGGGAAAAAAAAGAAAACATATAAGATAAAGTTAGTCATCTCAAACTAGATGAACAATTCATCTACATACACAAAACCTGCCCCAACAGTCAAGAAAGGTACAAGATAGAAATAAAAGTGGTTAAATGTGTTCTACTAGTAATAACAGGTGTTCAACTGATATTATTTTATTTGTGGAGTAATTGAATATTTTTCATTTTTAATGTTTTTTTCAGACTAAATATTAAATGTGTGAGGAATGTAGTTTCTGGTTCTGTTAAATAAACACTTTTTCTGTGACACCTGATTTGCCAAGGATAGTATCAGGTAAAAAGAAAACAATGACTTTATTTGAGGACCTACAATCTGAAGTTGTAACTGTGAAAGGGATGAAAAGCTAAGAGCTGAGTCCCACATATTGTATGGGGACAACTAAGATACTTTTGAGCTATGAAGGAACATATTTGGAAATGAGCAAGGAATAGATAAAAATGATTTATCTAAATTCAGTGCCTAGAAAAAGACATGAAGATATGGAATAACTCACAAATTACTTGTTGATATCAGTAATAGTTATCTACTCCTTTCTGTGTATTCAGTATTTCTCAGTGTTGGAGAATGTTTAGAGTGGAATTTTTCTATAACCAAAACACATGGCAGTTTCTCAGAAATTTTAACTTTGTTTTCAAAATTATATTTTCAACCTAGAAAAATATGTAAAATTGACATAATCAGGAAATTGAGATCTTAATTTTCAACGTTAAAAATAAGCCAAAGGTAAGTTGAGACGGCTCATTGTGACCACTAAAAGATAACTGGCATTCATGTAAACAGTCCCCTATTTTTCAAAACCTTGACATTTAAACAGCAGCTTCTACTTAGTTATACTATCTACTCCTCTGTCTGCGTATTAATGTTGGCCTGCTGTTTTACAGGCTTTCCAAGTGTGTAGGAAATTTGGCTGAGTTAGCAGTTTTGTTTTAATATATTCTTGGAAATTTTATCTTTAGCAGTTCTGTGTGCTTTCAGCAAGTGGCTAAAATGGATGCAGGTTTTCTAAGTCTGACGAGGTCATGACTAATAACAACATGGGTTGCAAGAAAAATCGTGTAGCAGCAGGTTCAGATGGCATACGAGAAATGGCATGTGGTCAACTTGCCATCTTCCCCCCACTTTTGTGCATTAGTTTCCTTGTAATAAATTCAGGGGAAAGATCTCTGGGCACTAAAGCTACTCATGCCACTTTTGAAAGCCTTAATAATTGCACTGGCAGCTTAGAGGCCTTATTAAACCAAGAGACGCCATGCATGCATGACTCCTTTTGTAAAGGATTGCCAGTGGCAAAGACAGATTTTCTGAAAAGCAGCACCCAGTGAGCGGTGAAACTCCTCTCATCAAGTGTTTGTCCATTTAACAGCATTTCTGTTGCTATCAGAATATGTTTACATGCAGTCTCAAGGATAGCTTATCAGAATGAACGCAAGGGTAGCATCACTCTACAGGCTTCAAACTACATTTAGGTATCGTGTGTGCTTCATTCTAATTTCCATGTTCAGTATCCAGTTCAGAGCTGATGTGGCTTTCCACACACTGCAAACAATGAGAGCCATCTATGCCTCATAGTCCTCACGAGGAACCGCTAGGACAGTTTCCAGACTGGCAAGGTCAGCCCTCACTGAGGAATCAGCCTTCCCTCTAACCTAGATTCCCAGCCAAGGCCCACCTACTGAAAAGCATCGATCTGCTTGAGTATCAATTTTTGTTTTCCAAGTGGGAAAAATATTGGCCTGGCCATGTTATTAGAGGAAAAGCACCCAAAGTTTCCACTTGAGTTAAAAATATGAATAGCTGAAATTGACCTGTTATTTACTTTTATTCCCAGAATTTAGATTTAGTATATTTTAGACTGAGAGGCAAAGTACTCTGAGATGAAAGCTATTGTTTTATGTGTTAATAAGGGTAAGAATGGGTTTTCCATAGCTAATAGCACTCCTCTGAATCACTGCCTTATTTACAGTAGAGGAATGTCATAGATATCATATTTCATCAGCAGTGATGGCTGGAATATGTTCTGTGAATAATTACAGTATCTTTTCATCTCCCTTTTGTTATAGGAAACCTTTATAGTAAAGGCTTTTAAATATGCAGTGGGAGTGTGTAATCCAAGTATTGAGTCTAAAGAGAAATTGTTTTGGCAAGTTCAGAACCCTCTCAAAATTCATGGGTTTGGAGTTACATATCTAATTGGAACCTTTTAATGTTGGAATAGGTTTGCTCTTAGGAAAACAGTGTAAATCTTTTAAGCAAGGCAGAGAGTGGGGGGACTCTTAAGAAATACTCAGCAGGATTCCATGACATTAAAATTATGCTTACTTAAAAACAGAAACTCACGTGTTCTGGTAACTTAACATAAAAAAGAGCAAAAAATAGGAATTATATACATATTGACAAGAATTACAAGGCTTTGAAAAATTGCTTGTGCAAAAGCTTTGTGAGCCAAAAAATGGAAAAATGCCTTGAGAGTGTCAGAGATGCAATGGGGATTCTGTTCAACATGTTGCCATTTGCTAGACATTTTCTCTCGAGTATGTGCCACCTGTGTTTAAGTTTTCGCTCTCCTAATATTAACTTAAGCCATTTTGAGACCATTTATTGCCACATTCCTAGGTTTCCCAATGAGGAGAACCATCTTCTCTCCTTTTTTTGAAAATGTCTTCTAGTTCTCACTTTTGAACTTTCATCTGTACCACAAGGCAGGGCATTGGTCATGCTCAGTGGTCAGATAGAAGGAACTAGAAAACCTATCCTTTCTTGTCTCCTTCCAGCCTCTGCATCAGTGCAGATGACTGCTTTGTGGTTTAACCTTAGTGAGAACGTTTTGTGCATTGAGTAGAAAGAATCTTTTCTGAACATTAAGCCTAGAAAGAAGTTGCCAATGTAAAACATAATACATGGGTAAACCTAGCTCAGGAAACATTACTTCCCATCAGTAGTGAGCAAAAATTGCTTCGTCAGTGTCTACCAAATTGGGCATTTGGAAAACTAGGTCTCAAAAGTGGAAAAAATTATGAAGAAAGTCTGAAGTGGAGTGGCTCCTTAGTTATATAAACATATACTAAATGCCCATTTTGGAGCTTCGTGTTTTAATTCTGATAAAGTTTAATTTATTATTTAAAAAAAAATGGTTCAAGCATTTGCATTCTATTGAATGTATTTACCTATCTCAAGGACACAAAGACATTGCTCCCATATGTTTTTTAGGAGTGAATGTTTTTTAGTTTTGATACTTAGGTCTAGAAATCCTTTTCTCGTTAAGTGTTGTATACAGTGTTAAGGAAGAATCAAAGTTCAGTTTTTTCCCCCATATAAATATCTAGTTGTTGCAACATTATTTTGAAAAAATATATCTTTTTTCCCTCATCGAAGGCCTTTTTGAGTATCATTTGGCCAATTATGCTTGAATCTATTTCTGGACTCTATTTTTTTCCTTTTATCTATATATTTATTTTTTCCACAATACTACATTCTCTTGATTATTGTATATTTATAGTAAGTCATAAAATCGGAACATTTAAATTATCCAATTTTTCCTTCTTTTAAAAAACTGCTTTGGTTATTCTTGTTCATTTGCATTTCCATAAAAATTTTAGATTCAGCTTGTCAACTTCTGCAAAAACGTACTTTAAACAAGTATTGCTATTTTCAGCTCTAAAATTTCCAGTTTTCAATATTTGCAGAGGGATTTTGATTGGAATTTCATTGAAATTACAAATTTGGAGAAAATGTTTCTTAGCAATACACACATAACTGCATATAATTAGTAAATCATATAATTAGTAAATCAGACCTTATTCAAATTTCATCAATTACTCTACTAATGTCTTTTTTCTGGACCATGATGCAACCCAGGGTCACACTTTGAAGTTAGTTGTCATGTCTCCTTTGTCTCTCTTATTCTGGAAGAACCTTCAGTCTTTGTCATTGATGTCCTTGACACATTTGAAGAATGCTGGCCAATTATTTTGTAGGCTATCTCTTGATTTTGGTTTGTCTAATGTCTCTTCACAATAAATTCAGGTTACTCATTTTCAGAAAGGAAATTATAGAAGAGATTCTGTATTCTTCTTAGCATGTTATATTAGGAGATAGAAGTTGTCTGTGTCTTGTTACTGGTGATATTAACTCTATCACTTGGTTAAGATTATATTTGCCATTTTATCCACTGTAAAGTTCCTTTTTTTTTTTTTAATTAATAAGTGTGGTGTAAGGGATATATTTCTTCAGATTGGATGTGTTCTATTAATGTTTTCAAATTTACTGACCTTTTTATTTCTATTTCTCTTAAGCCTTCCCAGTGGATGTTTTTAAACAAGTATTGCTATTTTCAGTTCTAAAATTTCCAGTTTTCAATATTTGCAGAGATATCTTATGTTTTCATTTATGATGTCTAATTTTCTTTATGTCACTTTATGTCACATAATTATAATAACTTCTTTAAAGTGCAGCCTAAAAATCCCAACATCTGCTAACTTCGGGGTTGGCATCTGTTTATAGTCTTTTCCTTCGAGACATTTCCTCTAGCTATTTATATGTGAATAATATTGGACTGTATCTTGGACATTCTGAATATTAGGTTGTGGAGAATCTGGATTCTGTTATATTGTTCCAAAAAGTGTTGGTGCTTTTGTTTTAGCAGGCAATTAACTTGGTTAGACTCAAAGTGCAAACAGGCATGTCTGTCGTGGCTGGCAGCTTGGATCTCAGATCACTTCCTTAAACCACATCCGTGAGCTGCTTTCCATTTGTTCCATTCAATATGTAGTTTAGTGGTTAGCCAGAGACTTGGGCTGAGTTTAAGCACAAAAATTGGGTTCTTTCTCTGGCTTTCTCCTTTCTATTCTGCTCTCACTCTCTGGTAACTCCAGTTGCTCTGTGCTTCTTGCCTTATTTCCTTCAGCCAATAAGACAGTGGGCTTTCTATTAGTATTTGAACCATCCCTATACCACTGCCACTGTGACTGAGGCTGCCCTCAGGGCAAGACTGTGAATAAAATGAAATAAAACAAAATAAAGAATTCAGTCTGTTCTGATTTCTTTCCCCAAGTTTGGCTCTGCTCCAAAATTTGCCTACCATGTATCAGTCTCCAGATTCTCAGGTAGTTATGTTTGTAATTGTATCAGTTTATAGATATTATTTCTAGGAGGATTGCTATGTTCGATTATCATTTCTCCATTACATGAAGATTTAAGAGATGAATCGGAAATTGGATTTCGAATGGTGAAAAGATGTCCTAAAAATTATAGTGACTATGAAGAGTAAAGTACTTGAGAAAAAGACTTTTAGACAAACTTCACTTATATAATAAAACAGATTCCTCTGGGGAACTCCTGACTCATAATGATCTATTTAATTTTTCCCACTTACTTCAGACCTTGTCATATCCATAATATTAGCATGTTTCAGCCATATTTATACAATGACACCTTGAATCCTTGGCCAGAATTAATCAAGAAATGATTGAACACCCATCTGGTCTGGGCCCAAATTACTTCCTTGAGAATTAGGATTTAGGATCAAGGGAGTCCATCTCTCCAATATGGCTTAAATTCTACCATATACTATACAATAATGTCTCTGTTCTTCTGCCATCATTTAAATTGAGTAGAAAGAAAAATACCAGTATGCCAAAACAAACAAAAACAAAAAATTCCACAGCACAGAGATAAAGTAAATGCACAGAGTAGCAGAATCAAGAAGTAGTGAGAGGCTGATCCTAGTGGCCAATAATCTTCTAATGCTCCTTCCGTCCTACCTGATATTTGGCTGCATTATTATTTATTTAAATTAAATTTACTGAGGTGACATTGGTTAATAAAATTATGTAGGTTTCAAGTATACAATTCTGTAGTACATCCTTTGCATATTGCATTGCATGCTCACCACCCAAAGTCAACTTTCATTCCGTCACCAGACATTTGACTCCCTTTAACTACTATTAGCAACCCTTATCTCCTGATGAGGAATCTCCTCTTTTTCCTTAAACTGGCTTTTGTAATTTGCAACTTTAAGAATTCCGATTAATCCATACACTTTCCATATTACAAGCATTATGAGAAAAATTTACATAATTCTAGTGATGGGTATACATAAATTTGTCAGGGGATGTTAAAGTTGCAGGAAATAGGCTAAAACTTTTTGGTCTTTAAAGTGCGATAATACTTAAAATGTTATGTTAAAGTCACCATATAGATTTTAGGCAAAGATCCTAACAGTTAATTTGAATGTAATCAAAAGAAAATAGACATAAAATATTTTATAAGTTGTGGACTTTTTCTCTTTATTTAAGTAAATGCTAAACAAGATAACATTTTTAGTTATAAAATCTGTAAAAGCAATATATCTGTCCTGTTCCAGTGCTCATTCCCCACCTGTGGGTCGATCCCATTACTATAATTAAGTTTTTGCTTAATCAATTTTATTTCTGTACTTAATAAAAAGAGGCAATTTTTCTAGATGTTCTGTTTTACCAATTATATAACCACTAAGAAGGCAAAAGTTAAAATAATATGATTTGGACATGAATTACCCTGTAACAGAAGGACATAATGAGCCAGATGAAAAAATCAGAGCCAGTCTCCCCAGACCCCCAAATAAATAAATAAATCTCAGCAAAAGCAAATCTTGGGATCCTTTGGATTTGTCAAACATTTCATGGATCTTCCAAAACATTTTGGCAGGATAATTCCCTAAAGTGATTCATTATCCATCAATTCATATTTCAATGTCACTTAATATTTGTTGAATATTCACAACATGCTAGCATTGCACAGCTGCTGAGAACATGCTTCTCTGTCTCTCAACCTCACACTGCATGTTTTTTTAAAGATGAAAAAATAACATTTTAAAATTTGTCGAGAGGATAAGAGAAAATTGGCCTAAAAACAAATCAGCATACACACCCTTGAATAATTAATCTTCGTACCCTTATTAGGAAGATATTATTGGTTCTGAAAGCACAAAAGTGTGCCTATTATTTCTGTTTATATATTCCTCCATTTTATTTATATATAAATTTATGTACATAGAAATCTAAATTTTAATTTTGATATTACTTTTAAGTATCTGTATACTTTAATTCTACTATTACCCCTAAAATATTTGTTTTATTTACAATCTAATTTTTAGCCACAACCTAATTTTTGAATCTCGATTTAGATATATGGATAGTTCCATTTCTTAACAAATGCTGAAATTTCCTCTTACCTGTTTTTTCTTTGTATTTACTTCCTAATTTGAAAATTATTACATGTATACTTCTATATATGTTTTTTGGCTCTCATAAGGAATCTCCTATTTTCCATTTGCCTCATAAATCAGCGAGCTTCACTCCCTCACTTCATTCAAGTATCTGCTTAGAGAAGACTTCTCAGATCACATTATCGAAAACAACGTATGCACAACTCCTGGCCACATTCTTGATTCTTGTATTTTGCTTTATTTTTCCCCTGGATATATTGGATTGCTTTAGTTTTTTTTATTATCCCTTTCTACCCACTATAACATAAAACCCATAGAACAGGGGTTTTGTCTTTATTCTTTCCTGTATCTACATAAATTAGAACAGTGTGGAGCATCTGTAGGGCTTCAGAAATATTGGTGAAATAATGAATCAATTCTCGAAGAAAAAGTATGATTTTCCTCTTTATTCGAATCTTAATTTCAAAATAGAACTCAATCGATTCAGGCTAAGTGCTGTTCTTCCCATTTGAATTTAAGATTTACTCCTTTTGCCTAATCTTCCCTCTGTCCTGATTTTACAAGGGCTAGCTAGCTGTGTCCATATTTGTGAAAACATCTCTTGGCTTTTTTTTTTTTTTTTTTGGTGGAGTTCTTCCTATATCATTTTTTTTCTTTATACTATTTTTTTTCTTTATACTATTTTCAATACTTTTTACAAACAATACATATGTTGAGTGTTGAGAATATAAGATAAATGTAATGGATTTCCTTGCAAAAATATTTAGGTGCTCATATACTAATTTTAATCCAGTTTCTCTAATATTTTGATGGATTATAAAAGACTCCAATTAAGATAAAATACAAAAAAAATTTAAAATACTCATAAATTATCTTTTGATTTGAATGAATATTAATGTTTTGTTATATTCATCGACCTAAAAGATAAAAGGGGATATAACAATATCATTAGCTATTATGCGATGTCATTATTTTTTTATAATAAAAGTAGAGACTCATAAAGAGCATGAAATGCTACAAGAAGGGTAGGATATTGGCATTAGGAAAAACAATTAAATTTGTTTATTGTCATGATTTTGTGAGATACAGTTGATTTAGTACAGCTCCAAAAAAACCCATTTGCTATTTTTTCTCCTTTGGAATAAGAGACGGCTACTTCCCCACTAAACAAGAGGAAATTATGCTGTGGCATCTAGTTGTTTTTTTAAGATTTTTTTCAAGTAAAATATTATTTATTTCAGTCCAAAGTTTTCTTAAAATGCTGTATTTACCAATGCACTTCACAGTGCATAACATATTTGAAATTAACATTAAAAGAAAACAATAGTGATGAGCATCATAATTATTCAGTAATAGCCCAAACAGCTGCCTGGCTTTCTCTTTTGTTCTTGGTTGAAATTTCTGCTCATATTTTTAAAGAAAGTGTGGAAAATAACCTTTTGATTGAAGTTGGGTGTGTTTTCTGAAGGTAGGAATATAAATTATATTAGCTGGCAGTTTAGAAACAGATTTTCACTGTTTTCTCAAAGGAGCATAGAAGAATAATAAAAGATGGTTATAATATCAACATGTTTTTGTATTTCTGAGAAAAAAGTACTATTTCCCAACAAGAAGTTTAAGGTGATGTTAATTTTATTGTTATCTGCATAGACATTTGGCTATTTTTTCTATTAATTTCTTAACCTGAAAATCTATGAAGCAAGTGATTTGACCACAAGTAAATATTGATGCTGTTTACTCTCATAACATCTTATGTATATCCATATCTCAGAAACTTCTTTGAATTGCATTGATCTTTTTATAGGTTTCCTTCTCATTAGATCATGTATTCTTTCTTAGAGAGCAAAGTTCATGGTCACATAGCTTTTCACACCAAGCATCAAAACAGAATATATATTATGGAGTCACTATGTTCACTGAAACAGCATGCTGGACGAGATTTACGTTTCTTCCTAGATACCTAACTAATAAGTGAGTGGAGTTAAATTAAGTTTTTTTTTTTTTTCTCAGAAATTTAACCAATGTTTATGTTTGTCCAAGATATTTGCAAGCATAACCAACTTTTTATATCTCTGTGATGACGTTTCCCAAATAACCTAAATATTTTCTATCCAAAGTAGTCTGAATGTAAACTAAGCAAAT
>NW_006433378.1:10803125-10816106 GCF_000325575.1 Pteropus alecto | reverse complement strand
AGAAAGAGGGTTGGGCCGGGAGTTTAAAAAAATGTATTTTCTACCATCTCTTCTGCTAATCTGTTGTGTAGTTGTGTGAAATCATTAAACTTCTTGAGGCTCATTCCTTACAGTCTGGAAAATGAAAAGGATAGTTTATGTTGTCTCTATCGTCTTGTTCAGTTTAAACATCTCAAGTTCAAATTTCAATTATCAGTTATTTGCAATAAACTGATGCACTTGAACTCTTACCACTTCATTGCAATAAATTAGAATTCATGTCCCTACTATCTCTCTCTGATAAAATAACCTTATTTTGATCTTAGAAACCACTGTCTTCTATAGATGATGATAACAATAACTATAACAATAACAACAACAACAACAACAATAATAAATTACCTCAGTCTGTATCTCATTTTGTTCCTGTAAATTATACCTATTTGGCTTTGCAAAATTAAACAGGATAATTCTACTCATGATTACAGGCAAAGGCTTAAAAACAAACACCCAATATTAATATATTAAGAGCCACTATTTATTGAGTACCTAACTGCTAAGAATTGTGAGGTGACTTGTATATTTTTACCCTCACAATTACCTCACAAATAGTTCAAGGTAAGTATTAACATTCCTAAAGGGTCAGAGATGTACAATAAATCATCTACATTTCCAAAGCTGTATATCCAAAAACTGTTGAAGCTGGGATTAAATCTATCTCTTGTTTTTCTTAAATTGAAAAAAAATATATTAGGCTTAAATCTAAAAACATGTGTGCAACACAGGCAACTGGAAGCCTAGAATAAGTGATATGTTTACTAAAGCATCACATAAATCACAAGTGAAAAGGAGTCATTTAGATTTTAAATATGAAACCTGAAAGCCTCTAAAATGTGAATTTTGACAGGGTCAGAACAAATATTTTCTCCAGCCTTTATTGCCATTATTATTATTATTATTATTATTATTATTATTATTATTATTATGTCTTTATTATTACATACACTAAAATGTTGTCACATATGCCATTCATATTTTCACCTTCTATTTTGGGGCTTTTTAGGAGTACGAAGTGTCTTTCATGTACATCTTTGAATAAACCCCTTTCATAAGATACTTATTTTATAGCCTATCATTCCTGAAAGATACTGAGGCATCCTCAATCATCTCCATAAAAAGTTTTATTTCTATATAAATATATATAGAAACACAAAATTTATTTTTTATTATTTTTATTTTATTATTCTTTATTTTTACTTTTGTTGGGGTAACATTAGTTAATACAATTATGTAATTTTCAGGTGTACATTATAATTTGACATCTGTATATTCTATCGTGTGTTTACCACCCAAAGTCCAGTTTCCTTTAGCTACCATATTTTTGATCCCTTTTATCCTCTTCTCCTTCCCCCTTCACCCTACATTTGACTCCCTTTACCCCATCTACCTCCCTCTCTTCCCCACCTCCTACCCTCTGGTAACCTCTAGTCTATAGTCCATGTCCATGAGTCTCTGTTTGTCCTGTTCATTTGTTGCTTTCAAGTTTATATCCCACATATGAGTAATATCATGTGATTTTCAACTTTTTCTGTCTGGCTTATTTCACTTAGCATGATTATCTCGAGGTCCATCCATGTTTGTTGCAAATGGCAGTATTTCATGTCTTCTTATGGCTGAGTAATATTCCATTGTATATATGTACCACAGCTTCTTTAGCCAATCATCTATCATAGGACGCTTCGATTGCTTCCATGTCCTGGCCTCTGTGAATAATGCTGCTATGAACATTGGTATAAAATTTTTTAAAAGATAAAGAGATCAAAGATCATTCTTTGTTGTTTTTTTCCTTTTTCACTAATCATCTTTTAAGCCACAATTCAAATAAACAATTTCAACTAGGAATCACATGTCATATTTCAAATGGTTATTTTGTTTATATAGTATGGCTTGTTTCCATCCAAAAATTAGTGGTTGGCCCAAATCATTCTGGAAGGTATTTCCTAAGAAGCTTGAAAAGTGCTTATGTTTAATTTTATGATGTAACATTTGATTAAAACTACTGCATTGAGTACCACCAGCACAATATTTTGATGACTTCACATAAACTGCAGCACGGAAGGGGATGTCAGGTATTCCAGAGAGACAAGAATGTTTAATTTAAAATTTTTTAATGGATTGGATATTAAAGATGAGAAAGAAAAAATCAAGGATGAATATTGGGTTTCTCATCTGTGTAAGTGGATGCATGTTGTTGTCCTTCAGAAATCAAAGATATGGAAGAGGACCAGATTGAGAGCAAAGAAAGAAATCATGAAAATAAAATATTTCTATTTTTTTTTGGCATTGGACTTTTCCCCCAATTTTTTTATTCTGATAAAATACACATAACATAAAATTTACTATCAACTATTTTTAGGTATCTGGTTCAGTTTTATTAAATATATTCATAATGTTGTACAGTCATTACCACCATCCATATCTGTAACTCTTTTATTCTTGAAAACCTGAAACTTTGTATCCGTTAAACAATAACACCATATTTCTCCCTCCCCCTAAACCCTGGCAACCACCATTCTACTTTCTGGCCTATGATTTTGACTGTTTTAAGTACCTCGTGTAAGTGGAATCATACAGTATTTATCTTTTTAGTGATTGGCTTTTTTCACTTAGCATAGGGTCCTCAAGATTCACTCATGTTGTAGCATTTGTCAAAATCTTTTTTCTTTTTAAGGTTGAATAATATTCCATTATATATATGTACTACATTTTGTTTATTTATTCATCCAATGATGGACACTTGGGTTACTTCCATTTTAGCTACTGTGAATAATGCTGCTATGAACATGGCTGTATGAAACACACTGAGAAACAAACTAGAAACAGAGACCAGAAATCATATGCAGCACATAAATTGGTGAGTGGTCTCAGAATTTACATCTGTAAATGTAAAATGAATGGAGAAAATAGGAGTGAGCAAAAGGAAAAGCTGGCTCATAAGCCTACAGAGATCTCTGGATATGGTTGACCCTTCAGAATTTTCCAGATTGAGGTTAGAGAGGCTAAGCATTTATGTCCCCACATCAGCCAATCATTGACTGTGGACTCTGCCTTGGAATGTGAGCATGACTTGGTACATGGCAGTTCCCTGCAGCCTAGAGCAACTACCGGTAAGGGGCATGGTTGTGAGTCATGAGAAGTGCCCTGATGACTCATACCTATCATCCACTATGTGTGATGATGAAGAAGATGATGGTGATGTTGATGACGATTATAAAAAAAATAGCTAACACTTACATGGCACTTTGATGTACCAATACTATTCTAAGATCTGGTAATATAGTTTTTCATTTAATCCTCATAACAACTTTATGAGGTATGTACCACTATTATCTCCACTTCTTGACGGAGAAACTTCTTGAGGCACAGAAATTTTGAGCAACACGTCTTAAGCTCACAACAGTATTAAGTGATAGAGCCAGCATTTAACCCCATGAAGTGGTACTAGATTCAATAAAAAAAAAAAAGGAAGAGGGCATAGGGTATAAAATATGAACCCATTGTATCAAAAGCATATGAGTGTGTGTAGGTGCAAATACACATTTAGGTTAGCAACTATAATATATATGTGAAATATTAAAATTTAAAAAATATGTGATGTATATACACATACATTTTGGAATACCACTTTGTAACTAGTTACTATTAAAGATGAACTGGGGAGACTGAAGTAAAGGGATATTTTTGCTTATTCATCTTTGAAATTAAAAAAAAATTATTTTATCTTTGTAAAGAATCAGTCAAAACAGAATTATTTGACTCTCCAAATTTAGGTTGTGTCTGTTACTTGGCTACTGATGCAACCTTCCTCGCTGAGTTAATCCAGGGCAGAGATATATTTCAAATATCGAAAATTTTTTTTATATCAATTGCCCCCAAATTTTATATTTTGATTCTAATCTTTCCTTTTTTTTTCATTTTATTAGACATTCTTATTTTAACTCCAAGTTTTCTACACATAGGGATTTTATTTATTTGTGAGATCCTATGTTTACTGCATGATTTACTGTCACTAGTTTTCATTTTTCCCTCTGAGCTAATCTGTTCATGAATATAGGTCATGTGGATTTAACTTCTTTAGCAATGAGGAGATCCATTGCAACGCTGTCATGATCTTGTCTCTGTGGAATTTGTATATATTTTGAATGACTGCACCTGCCCACAGTGGGAGTGAGGGACATCTTTGCAGGGGCTTTGGGGTTATTACTCATGACTCTGCAGGAGGAGAAGGGCTAAGGGGAGTTGTCAAAGGAACAGAAGAACATGTGGCATCTTTCTGTGGTTAGGGGCTGGCAGAGAGTGTGCAATCCATTGACAAATTCAAATGTCCATGTAACTAGAAATCTCTGAACTTAGTAGTTAGCTATTTGACCTTGCTGACACCTCATTGTTGCAGGTTCCCATCTTTAAAAATTATGTGCATTTTGTGTCTATTATCACATTTTTCTCTTTTTTCTTACTTAACTCTTTATTTCCTATCTTCTGTGCTTCAAACTAAGCCCTTAATTTCCCTATATAGAAAGGTGATGATCTGTTGCCAAACTATCTCAGAAAAGGAAATGGCAAGGCAAACCAGCTGGAAGTAGAGGAGAAGAATCTGAGGGTCTATGATTGACTTCGAAAAAAATCTCAAACCTTTAATTTAACTTAACACCTGTTATTGGGGTTTTAAAGGTTGTAACAATAATTAATCACTTCTTACATAGAAGGAATGTAAATTATTGGTACAGGAATTGATTTTGGTAATTATCTAGTCTGTTTATTTTATAGATGAGAAAAGAGATGTAGAACTATTAACCAAGTATCTAATAACCACACAATCCTACAAGGAAGGAGTTTTGTAATCTGGAACATACACGAAATAGAATTGAGAGCTGGCATAGCAACTGGTAAGGTCTGGCTCTCAGAGTAACCTTTGTTGTCTAGAATACATAAGCCATTGAGGCAGATAGTCCAGTGTCCTGGAGGATCTTGGAGCCTGATACGCCATTTAAGTTCAACCTTGGGGTCACAGGCTTGTTTCTTTGTCCATACTCTTTTGGAAATTTTCGGTTGACAATCACATTGGGCCACATTTTTCCAGATTTAGTACTAATGTTAAAGAAAGCATGCTATTCCACACCAAATCTTTCCAACTATGCAATGGAAAGTACCTTTTTATATTGGGGATTCAATCTTTGGGAATGGGGCACAGGGGAAGAGAGAGAGAGGAGAAGAGAGAGAGGATCCTGACAAGGTTCAAAGTCATAGCCTTGAAGACAGAGAGAGAGAGAGGGAGGGAGAGAGAGGGAGAGAGGGAGAGATTTTTGGTTCATGGACAGTTCATTCTCAGAATGTCCCCTTTAAAAAGGGGACATGAAAATCATCTAAGGGGCTCTTCAAACTACACATGGGTGAGCTCTATTCTCTTTGGGCAACGTTTCTCAACCCTAGCTGTATGTTAGACTCGCTCAGAGAGTTCTAAGATAATACCTACAGTATGGCCAGGCCCCACCCTAGACAAATTAAATCAAATTCTCTAGGGATGAGATCTAAACATCGGTATTTAATGTCAAATAAATTCTTATGTGCAACTAGAGTTGAGAATTTGAGAATCCCTTCCTGGAGTAACATGTGCCTAATCCTTCCCCTGCATTCTCCACGAAAAATCCCAGCCATTTTGAGTCATCATCACTAATTGAAGACAGTTGAGGCAGAAAGATCTGAAACCATCACTCTCACTGTTTCTTTAAGGACGGGGCAAGAGCCTTACTTAGACCTGGAGATAGAATAAAAAATATAATTTACCTCATTATCACTATTATTTCAAAAGCAATATTAATGAATAATTATTTCTCCCACAGTTGTCAGATATAGAATAAGTATTTCCTCATTTTATTTTAATATCTGGATGCATTTTTGTGATAAAGTAGTATCTTTACAAGTAAGTGATAATTTTAGTTTCTTGAGTTTATAATATCGCTATTGAAATTAATATGAATTTTAAAATTACAATGAATTTAAAGCATAAACAGAAACATAGAAGCTATACTGTTTTTAAATTTGTAGAAAATGGGACATCCACACAGTTCAAATTTATGGTCTCATATGAAAATAAGATTATCTAAGAATTACCTTTTCGTATTATGTTGAAGGATCTCATAATGTAGAGAAACTACTTTGTACAAATAGATGCTAATAACTGTTCAAGTAGTTTGCTTAAATGAGTTCTATCCTTATAAATATTTTCTAAAAACCTAAAATTGGAAAATATATTTTTAAAATTTAAAAATAGAAAATTATCATAAAATAATAATTATGTATTCTGGATGTTATTTTTTGTTTCTATATTTTTAAAGCAGGATTTGAACTTCTTCTTAAGTGATCCCATCTATACCACATATATGTTATATATATTATATTATTTAATATATAATATACAATATTATATATAACATATTGGAACTGTACGTATATAGTTGTTATATAGTTTTAGATGTGATTATATATAGTTCTCTCTCTATATATAATTCTAGGTATATATGTATAGTTCCTTTTGTGATGTGATTTATGGTCCTTTGATAAGAGGAACTAACGCAAAATTTTGATTTCAAACTAAGTCACATTACTAGGTAGTCAGAATATCAGAAACTATTTTATTGGTCCAGATATTGGCAGGTGCGGTGTGGTCGTGGAGCTGGCAGATGTTGTAGCAACATCTTCCCGATTTCACATGCACTTTCCTACGTTATAGCTTCTGGATTGTGTCAGGGACTGTAGCTTCCTCAATGGCCCAATTCTGCAATGTAGCTTCATGAATGGTTCCTGGAAACTCAATCAAGGTTGGTTTTTCAGCCCTTCTAATGATCTTATGTTGCATTTAATGACGTTAAGCAAATCTCTTCTGGTTATAATAGGTAGAGTAGATTCTATTCTCTGCAACTGAATAATGACTGATACAAATGTAACAAAAAGACAGGGAAGAGCAGAAAAACTCACTTTATGTGTCCACAAAGTACTAATATTTGACTCTTCAACCATATAACTCCATCCTCAGACCCGAAATGATGCCTGTATGAACAATATGGCACATTACTGTTATTTATGTCATATCACAAATTACAAAAACAAGTTGCTACTTTCTTCTCTCTTTTTATTGTCCTCTACTTTTTTTTTTTAATCTACTGAGAAACCAGCTGGCCTCAAGCACATCCAAGAAAAGTGAAATTCTTTCACTCGCTCAAGAAAAGTTCACAGAGAGTATAAAATCCTATTTATTAGACTATGAGAGAATATAATGCAAGTTTAAAAATCAATTTTTTTTGCATTTGTATATTAAATTGTATTGATATATGATATAACAATGATATTTATGTTTTAGAAAAGAGATTCTAGAATGCTATTCTGTCTTTATAATTCCAAACAAAGGGTAATTATGGGTGATGACCTAGCATGTTCATCTACAAAATCTTTCCCTTTGTTTTCATTAAATCTAGTATTATAATTTTTCCAAATTTGTTTTATTATTTTTATTTTTCAAATTTAACACAATTTCTCCATCTGTCCTTCTATCTTTATTCTTTTCATGATTTTGTTCTCATTTTAGCTTTGAGATTCTTTCTTATCCTTTATCTCTCTTTTACTCAATTGTTTAATCAATCAACACATATTTATTGAGCACCCATTGCCTGCTGAGCGCTGCGCTGGGTTCTGAGAATGAAGCAGTAATTCTCTACTTTATTGTGGCTCTCAGTGTAGTGGGTCTGGGAGATTAAAAAAAAAAAGCATGGAAATAAATGCCAATTACACCTCGCATAAAGATAGAAAAAAATATTGGTTTAGTTACTTTGAAAGTTTACTGACTTCAAAATTGCAATCATTCTTAAATGAAACTATGTTCTACTTTTAATCAGTAATAAATTGCTTGTTTGAGAAAATCTACCTCTTTTACCTATGAATTATTCTTGACTGGGTACTATGAATTATTACCTATGAATTATTCTTGAATGGGTACTCTGTCTACCAAAAAATGTGAAATGGATTTTATACACTTTTCAATATACCCATTCAAATATTTAGTGGAATTATTTGCTTATCAATTTATCATTGAATTAGAAGTTTACCTCTATGATACGCTGTGTCATCAGGGGTTCATCATACTATTAAAGACAGACAAGCTATTAGCAAGTATCGGCATAAGGTTAACAGATGAAAATCCTGGTTTGCTGCCTCCCTGAAGAACCCATCTTGGCTTGAGGAATAGTGAACAGGATTAACTAAAGTATTTAACAAATTTATTATTGTACCTTCTTAACCAGAGGTTTTCATACCCGAAAATCTTGTTAAAAGATACAATTACCTAGCCATACAAGGACTGCATGAAAATCTTCTCTTTTAAAAAAATTTGATATATTGTTATAAAAATAAATCTTCCCTTGGGCGTTACCGCCAAGCTTAATTTTCTTTTCCTTGTTTCATGTCTCCATGTGATATAACTACTTTCACGAGTTTGGAATGTCAGCTCTCAATACTTTTTCTTGGTTATTACATGCATATTTTACCTATAGAGTACTATGGAGATTTTTTTCATTTAAAAAAAAAAAGAATGTTAATGTAATAAATCTAACAAGTTTTAATCTGTATTCTATAGCATAAATGTTTCATAGTCCTCTGTTGAGGACTTGTAGGTTTTTTTTCCTTTCAGTTTATTGCTTTTACAAATAATCATGAAATAAACATCTTTGTATATGTCTCTAGGTGCAAATATGCAAGTTTCCCTCCAGAGCATAAGATGAATTAAATACGAGGTGTTACAGAGTTTTGGTTTGGTGGTATCTGGTTAATTTTAAGGGATAATATCAAATAGTTCCCAAAGTGGCTGTGCCAATTTATTTTCTCATCAGCAATGTATAGAGGCCTATTTTCTCTATAAGTTTCTGTAAGACTTGATGTTAACAAACTTTTAAAAGGTCTTGTTAATTTAGTTTATATAGGCCAAATTACCAGGATGTATTAGCATATTTTCATGTGTTGAGTACTTGTGTTTTTTTGTGACTTCCATGTTAATACACTTGATTCATTTTCATGTTTGGCCCTTTGCCATGTTCATACCAATTTGTAGGACATTTTAAGATTTGTTCAGTTTAGCCTGTGATCTCTGGACCTGTGCTGCTCCACTGATGGTTTATTATGGCCCACAAACAGATATGTAGAGAAATTGAAAGTAAGTGGACTGAGTTAATTTTATGGCTATTTTATCTTACTTAAGAAAAACACATTTTATATGTCTTTTTAATTTTATTTTCCTGGTAATTTATTTTTATTGTATTTTATAAATGTATTGGTGTGTCAAGGATTTAAAGTAGGGAAAAAAAAGGCTCTCCATCAGAGAGTATGAGAAGTACTGCTTTTGATATTTTAGCATCACAATCATTGCAAGTATTCTTCCTTGTCTTTGCTTATTATTTAGCTTTATTAGTGACGTATTAGTGGAACTCATACTATTGATTTTTGTTTAGTCAATATATCAACACTTTTTAAAATTTTTGCTTTTTTATTTTATTTACCCTAGCCTATATTCAAGAAAGCAGTGTTCTATATTTTCTTATAAAACTATAGGAGTTTGTTTTATATTTTTATTTAATCCATCTAAAATTTATTTTTTGTGAAGAGTCTGAGGTGAGATTAACTCATTTGTCTAAACAGTTTGCTAATTTTCCATTCCTCAGTGATTTGAAATACCATCATTTTTCAAATAATATTTAATTATATGTATGGATCCCTTTCTGAATGTTCTATTTAGTTTTACAGGTTTTGTTGTCTATTCTTACATCAATACCACAGTTCTTTTAAAAGTATACTTTAATATCTTTTGACATTTAGTAGGGCAGAATCTTCTGTTTGTTCATTTTCAGATATATATTAGGTATTTTTGCAAATTTATCTTTTACGCAAAATTTAGAATCAGGTGCAAAATTCTATAAAATCCTGCTGGATAATGATTTACATTGCAAAGACTTTTTATATTAATTAGGAAAAAAGTATGTCGAGACTTACTGTCAATAAAGATATTACATCTCTATTCAGGAATGATTATGGCATTCTATATACTTTTATAATTTTCTCCTTAGAAGCCACAATATTCTCTTATGACTTAAAATCTTTATTTTCTCTCTACATATACTTTTTATTCTTAATAAATATATATTTTATTAAAACTTTCTCTTATTTTTTTCTAGATCAGTCTTATATAATACTTTTGTTATTAATCTAAATATTTTCATATAATCCAGTTTTACTTTTGTTGGTCATCTTTGAATTTTTAATTTCATAAATTTCAACATATCTTTTTATTTTGTTTTTGAGAATCTACCCTGAGTTTTTCTGCTGTCATAAGTTGAATACTTATTTTTCTTATAAGGTGTATTCCTAAGTACTTTACTTTTCTTGTTATTACTATGGAAGTGATTGTTCTGTCTTACATTGGCAAAATGTAGGCAAGCTATTGATATTTATAAATTGTACTTTAGTCTTCTTATAATGCTAAATTCACTTATTGGTTCTATTATAAATATGGTAGCTTTTCTCTCACATATATTAATAATATTAAAAAAATTTTCTTTTTAATCTTATTTCTTTTCTTATTACATTGGCTAAGACCTTTAGTATAGTGATGGGTTGTAGCTGTGAAATTATAATCCTGTTTCTGACTTTCATAGGAAAATGTGTAATATTTTTCATTAGTTGTTTCAAGCTCATATAATATGCAACTTGGACTTCCAATGAATATGCACTATCAGAGTAAGAAAGTATTATCTTCCTAGTTTGCTAGGAGGATTTTATTTATTTTGGCTTTTTCACTTGTGAGATTATTAAATTTTATTTTTTCTTTAATAGTAAATATGACTTGTATGCATGAAATAATTACTTTTTGAACCTTCCTTTGTGAGTTTGTATATGATCTTTTTTTTTGTAAATATTTAACATGTGTTTCAACTAAATGTGTATTGCCTTTTGAATGCTGTATTGCTTACTTTCTGTTATTGAAATCCTCCCTTGTCTTATGATTGTGAAACATTAATTTCCCCTTTTGTTAGGTTCAAAAAGTTTCATAATTGTTAAATCTTTTTTGTTCATGGATCATTTCTTTTTCAACATGAAATATCTCACTTTGTATTTTCTAATGATCTTAACTTTAAATTTTAGTTTTCTGACATTAATGATGCTACATCGTTATTATATAGGCTTACAAAGCAAACCTCAACTCAATAAATCAATTCTACGAGAAGCATTACCAGTGTAGTACTCAGACCTCAGAAAATGTTGACTCCTGGTGATTGATTACACATGAAAGGACGTACGAAAGAGAAAAAATATGAGAAAAGTTGGATTACCGAAACATAAAATATCATTTTCAGGGACAATTGAAGGGGAACTAATGGGTTTAGTTTTGCTGATATTAAAATTATGACAAAGATATTTCTATTAGGCCTTTGCAAAAGAGTTTTAGAACTAAAGTTCACCCAGAAAAAACTCACATTATAATTTCTTGAATTATTTTCGAGAATTCATCAATCATCCAAGAATTCAACAATCCATTTTTCCCCCACCTTCACCTTTATTTCTTCAGCATTTAAATAAAGTGTCTGTGAAGTAGTGGGACCATGTTAACTTGACCTGTCCAATTTATACCTAGCCTTACTAGTACTACTTTCCTTAATAATTCACCCCTGCTCTACTTGGTCTATGCACCACGAGAATTAGGGGAGTTTACTAAAAGTATTTCATGGTCTTCAGTGAAGCAGACTTCATAGTGTTTAATGCAGCAAAGAGATCTAAGAGAGAATGTAGATGGAGATAAAGCAGGAACAGAAACCAGATGGCAGTATGTAAGAAACTGGAAAAAGAAAACATATGCTTTGGATGTAAAGTCTCTCAAATAAATTTGTCAGCAAATAATTCTATCAGCAAGAGGAAGGTAGCTGTTGGAAGCCACAGGTCAAGTGGCATTTGTTTCCAAGGAAAATAGTGATAGTACGAATAGTGCTGAACACTCACTACGGAGTAAGAAATCAAAAACATAGGGACAGAATTTATAAACGTGTAAATGGAAGAATGATTTAAATAGAGGATATAGAGAGAAGAGCAGAAAGCAAGGATTAGACCTTAGGAATGGGAAAAAAAATTTATTCAAGGTGAGAGAAGAAAAGCAGAGAGGTGTGTGGGGAACCAGGATAATTTAAATACCCCTGAGGTTGGAAACCTCTCGCATTCATGTCATTAGAGAAAACACATTATTTGATATGTGTTGTGGGCAGATGTAACTCCCAGGGTCTGACAAAATTCTAACAGTCTCCCACTTCACTTTCTTTATTCCCTTTCAACTTAGAATCCCCAGACACAGCCCTTCCTCACATACTCAGTGCCCCAATAGTGGTTCTGCTCACCCAGGTCAATTTTTCATCTCCTCATGCATCTGAGTCAACCTCCAGACAAGGAGGAGCCCTTAGCCCAGAGCGAGCTCTAGTTCAGTGTTTTTGGAGTCTAGGCCAAGATCAGGGGAAAGGCCACACTGTGGGGATTAAAGCTAATCAAATGAGAGGAACCTTACAGGGGAGTAAGTCACAGACTGGCCAACTCAGTCACTGTTCAGAAGAGGCCATTCAAAGAGAATTTAAAAAGCCAGAGGAGAGAGAGAGAATCTTTCAATGTATGGGGCTAAAGAAAGAGTGAAAAAAAGCAGGACTAGTTGTTTTGTAAAAGGCACTTCAGGCCTGAAGCATGGGCATGTAGGGAGTTGCTAAAAGTTTAGAATCTGACCTGTTTCCCTGCTATTTTTCTTGCTCCAGAATGGTTTTTTCAACCTTGCTCCTCCCTAATGATCTCAGCTTTGTATTAGGAAAAAAGCAAAAAAAAAAAAAAATAAAATTAAAAAAAAAAAATAAAAACATAGAATTACCTGGGGAA
>NW_006433378.1:10765229-10800029 GCF_000325575.1 Pteropus alecto | reverse complement strand
CCCCAAATGATCTCCGTTTTGTAATAGAAAAAAAGCAAAAAAAAAAAAAAATTAAAAAAAAAAAAAAAAAAAACATAGGATTACCTGGTTAAATTTTGTGATGGACTTAATTTCTCTAAGGAGTAATTTGTAAGTTTAAAAGGAGTGGATATTTTTTTTTCTTTTATCTTAAAACAAAAACAAAAACAAAAACAAACGAATCAGTAGAATGTGTTGGAGGAAGTGAGCAAAACTCTGGCCTGAATGTTGGTAAATTAGACCAGTTAACTTGTGGTTTCAGTTTAACTATGTTTGGATCAGAAATCTGTATTTTATTAGACTAAGGCTTTTCTAAATTTTCATTTTCTTTATTTTCCTTTACTTTCTCCTCAGTTTTTAGTAAAGTGATTTCCAATTTTTAGTTTTTCTTTGTTAAGAAAAGTATTTCATGGTCTTCATGGACCTAGGTGGAAAAGGAACTTTTGAACCTTTCTGTGTCTTGCAGCCAGCAAGAAGACAATTTAGTGCCTCTGGAGGCTGAAGTAAAGACAACAGAGAACCAAGAGGGAGATGTAAATCCTGGGATGAGAGAAATAATTCATACAGACATGCTTTTTGCCTATGATGATCTCAGTCTTTACTTGGGCTGCTATAACAGAATATCATAGCCTGGGTGCCTTATAAACAACAGAAATTCATTTCTCACAGTTCTGGAGGCTGGGAAGTCCAAGATCAAGGAGGCAACAGGTTCACTGCTTGGTTCATAGATTGTTTTCACTGGGTCCTCATATAGTGAAAAGGGACGAGGGCATCTCTCTGGGATCTCTTTTATAAGGACACTAAATCCTGATAAAAGAGGGCTTGGTCTTTATAACCTAATCACCTCTCAAAGGCCCCACTTCCAAAAATCATCGCTTTGGGGGTTAGATTTCAGCATATGAAGTTTGGGGGGATATAAGCACCTCGTCTATAGCAATCTTTCATATAGACTTTCCCTTTCTTAACAGTTTTTTTCTGTATTTATTTCTAAAACATAGTGTAATGCTATTAAAGAACCTGGCTGCATTGTCTTGCTAAAACAGAATCTTCAAGATTAAGATTCAAAATCTGTCTATTTATCAAGCTCTTCTCAGAAGGCTTAAATTTTAAACTGCCTGTGAGGCATGCTACATGATACAGTGAAGTAAAACTCTACTCTTAACAAGTCTTGTTTTGTTTTTGCTTATCCACCAAACTTTGAGAGTTGAAAAAAATTCAACATGAAGATTGTAAGCATTCAGTTATTTCATGAGGCTAGGAATTTCCCAAATTAAAAAAGTATCTCCCCAATCATTTTATCACTGACAGAAAAATTTCCCAGCAGTTGATTTTTTTATTTTAATTTTTCTAATGTTCTTATATATGGTAAAGGCAATGCTAAGTTCAAACAACTTGTAATTTAATTAACCAGCTAGCTATCTGCCATACAAAATTTGAGATTACAGTACTTTGTATATAGTAGATGCTCATCAAATATTTATCTGCTGACTGACAGGAAGAAGAGGAATATTTTCTAAGAAGGAAGAGAACACAAAATTGAGTTATGTGGTCACTAAAACAACAAAGTTATAATTTGATTCTTACTTTCCCAGAAATGTTGCAATGTGCTATCTCTTAGTAGCTTCCTAATTCTACCTTCTATTAAAACAAAACAAAACAAAACAAAACAAAACAAAAAACCCTTTTTTAGGTATATTTTTATTCAGGGGAATTCACTTTTCTTAAGTGTAAAGTGTGTGACAAATGCATACATCTGTGTTGCCCACACCCCCATGGAGACAGAATGTTTTCATCACCCCAGGAACTCTCTTCCTTTTCCTTCTCAGTCAATTAATGCCTCAGAGGCAACTAATGTCTGATCTCTATCATGGATTCATTAGTTTTGTCTTTTTGTAGAAATTCATATAGATGGAATATTTTTGGAATTGTCGAAGTTCTTGAGTGTATCAGTAGTTTTTTTCTTTTTTATTACTGAGTAGTATTCCATTGTATAAATACACTATTTGTTTAACCATTTTACTGTTGGCGAATATCTATATTGCTTCCAGTTTTGAGATATTATAAATAAAGTTACTAAGAACATCCTTCTAGAAATCTTCTGGTTGGCATGTTTTTATTTACTTGCAGAAATAAAGGGATGGATTGCTAAATCTAAGGGTAGATATTTGTTTAACTTTACACAAAATAGTTGAATGGTTTTCGACCAGGTATGTATGAGAATTTTGGTTGCTCCACAAGGCCAATATTTCAGGTTGTCAAATATTTTTATTACAACCATTCTAGTTTGTGAAGTGATGTTTCATTGTGGCTTGAATTTGCATTTCTTTGATGACTAATGATGCAGGGTGCTTTATTTTTACATACTTATTTGCCTTTTGTATATCATCCTCATCTTTCTTCATGAAGTGTTTATTCAAGTCTTATGCCCATTTAAAAATTTTTGTTTTTTTCATTGTTATTACTAAATTGTAAAAGTCTTTGTATATCCTGGATACAATTCCTGTGCTAGCTACAAGTATTCTGAATATTTTCCCCAAGTTGTAGGTGCCTTTTTACTTTTTCAGCAGGTGTTTTAGATGAGCAACTGTTTTAATTTTGATGGTGTCCAATATATCTTTAGTACAAAATCATATTTTACATTTACCCATATATCAATCATTCCTACCATTCATTTTTTCAGATAAATTTGAGTTTCTGTATGGTATATATTCCTTTAAAAGAACTTACTTTAACATTGATTAAATTTTGAGTCTGCTGGTGAAAATTCTCTTAGCCATTTGTTTAAAAAATGTTTTTTCTTTTCTCTTTATTTTTGAAGGATTTTTTGTGCAATGTATTGAATTTTAGATTGATGTTTTTATTTCAACATTTAAAAATATTTTTCTATTGTTTCCTGGAATGTAAAATGTCCTATTTAGAAAGTCAGTGTTTTTAAATATTTTTCCTGTATATAATGTGTCTTTTTTTATTTGACTGCTTGTAAGAATTTTCTATTTATCTTTGAGTTTTATTCATTTGACATTGAGGTGCCTAAGTATGCTTTTCTTTATGTTTATTTGAACTGTGGTTCTTTGATGTTGGTATGTAGGCTGATGTTTTTTAAAAAAACATTTTTACACATATTTATCTGTGCTTGATATTGACCTATAGATCATTGAGGCCTTTTTCTATTTTCATTCATTTACAATTTGTGCTTCAATTTGCATAGTTTTTATGGCTTGTCTTCAATTCAATTTGATTTTTTTCATTTTTAGAACATATTTTTTATAGTTGACATTTTTCTACTAAGATTTCCCATCTTTTTATTTATTATGTCCATTTGTCCTTTAAATCTTGACTATATTTATTATAGTTATATCAATGTCTTTGTCTCATAATTCTACTATCTGTATCATCTCTGTGTCTGTGTCCAATGACTATTTATTTTTTCTTTTTCTCTGTATATTCACATGCCTAGTATTTTTGTTTGTATACTGGGCACTGTGGGTGTTACTTTGCTGAAATCTAAATCATGAAATCTTTTTTAAAGAAGATTAAGTTTTGTTCTGGCGAGTGATTAATTTACTCACAGATTAACATGGTTCTGTCAAGGCTTGAATATGTCTAGAATAGACCTACTACTAAAACTTGGTCTTTCTGAAGTCTGAAAGTCCATAGTTTTTTGGTGAGGTTTATCTACTCTGGTTAGAACTCTAGTACTTTCAGTACTGAGAAACCTCTAGAATTTTTATTCAGCTTCCATTCAGATCTTTTTTAGACCCTATGATGTCAGACACTGTGCAAATGCAGTTTAATATTTCATAAAAGAATTAAGAGAGATCTCGTGTGGATTTCTGAATTTGCTTCTCTGTGTATGTCTCTCCTTCTCAATATCCTGGTTCATAAATTCCAGCCACCTCAGGAACCCCAAATTCTCCTGATTTCTGTTTGTTTGCCCAGCAATACTATTGCTCTATATTTGTCTCCATTTCTCTATGGCTCAGTTTATAGAGTGTCCCCAGATAGGAAGCTGAAGTAAATATAGAGTTCACCTAGCATGCGTTTATTTTTTAAGGATTATAGATCTGCACTATCTGTGTATGACAACACCATTTTATAGCTGTTTAGGGTGGGAGAGTCAGTCAACATGTATTATTCAGTAATGGCTACAATCAGAATTTCTCTTTTCTTTGTAAAAACAAAGTTACCTTTGCATTTGGCTTATTATTTTTAAGGCACTTTGATACATTATCTCATATTATTCTCAAAATATTATGAGGTAAATTAGCACTCATGATGATAATCAGGGAAGAAGGGAAATTTTAAATTCCATATTTCTGGTAAGGATATTAAGCTTTAATGAGAGTAAGTGATTTTACCCTAAAACATTTAGATCGTATCTAGTTTTCTAATTTTTATTTTCATATCTTGTTCACTGTGCAATGCTATCTCAAGGAAAAACAAGATTTTTAGCTCTTTAAATATATATATAGTTTTTATTTTCATTTTTTGTTTGAGTATATGCTTTCTTTTCACAAGTTACAATTTACCAGAAATTTAGAGATGTTTTATGTTTCTTTTTTCTTTAAGATTTTTCTTTGCTGGTTTTTCTTCCTTTACACATTATGAGAAATTCAGCTTCAGATGCGCCTAGTTTTATGACTGACCTTGTCAACAAATTACCTAAAAACATGAATGACTACTAGTTTTATTTTAATTAAAATTTTGATGTGGATGTTACAAACACCCACATCATAATTTTAGATTTTGTAATGTAATTATAATGTCCAGAGAAAGACATTTCATCCACTCTGTTCTGATTGTAAACTTACCACAATTGTAGTTTAGTATTAATATGGTTGTCTCTACCACAGTCTCGGCACCATCTTTGATTCCAAGTATTCTAAGACAGGTAAAGACCACATGACTTGTTTAATCATTAGTCCTTTCTATAGTATCTGATTTATAATAAGTACTCATTAATATTTATTGAAAAAGCAAATCATGAATATTGATTAGTTCATATCTGGGATTTTGCATCCAGTATTATAATTTAACAAGTATTATAATTTAACAAGGTTGTGAAGAATTGAATAAAATAGAGGGAAGAATAGCATGGGTAGTAAAGGGTACAGAAAAAAAAATTGAAATTAGAGATATTAAACTGAAAAAATATTCCTAATAGGGCATATAATGAGTATTTCAAAATATTTGAAGTTATCTTATGTAGGCTGAGTGGTAGACTTTTTCTGTGATGCTTCACAGAAAAGCACTAAACTTAATGGGCAATGTTTCAGAGATGGAAACTTCCGACTCAAAATAAGTAGGAATTTTCCAGATAAAGGTATGCAATTGGAATCAAAGGACTTAAAGATATATTGGGACCTATGCCACCCTTTTTTAAATTCTAGGCTGTATTTGTCATTTGGGGCTCAGAAACTATTTTTTTGCATAATCTTGGATAACAAATCTGGTGAGCTATAAATTTAACCCTTAATTAAATTTATAAAAATGTGATTCTATCACTGAACAAATGTTTATTTACTCTCAGTATATGCAACCCCCCAGGAAATTATTGTATACTGTAGAGAGGACTTATTTTCAAACACTCATTTCAGAAGGGATTCAGAAATTCTTTTTCCACCCCCTTATTTGAAATTGTGCCTTCCTTTGACAGATGTTACTAATAGAAGCGTTTGATGCATGCAAGCATGTGCACACTCACAGACACACATTTATCATTCATACACAAGTTTATTATTTTTTTCAAATACACTCGACTTTTTTAGATATAAACACATCAAGAGGTTTTAGGCTAGGCACAAAATGGACACTTGACTTCATAAAATTCACAAATGTGTCAAAGGAGAAATGAATGTAGATAACGTCTTGTCTTTGTTTCACTCAGAGACATATTGGGTAGGGCACATTGCTTTCTGATTTATTGATAGTCTCTTTCCGTGTCTTATGCTATGAAATATGACAGATATCCAAGTGTTATGGACTGTTTGTGTTCCTGCTCCCCAATGTGATGGTATTAGTAGGTGAGGACTAGGGGGAAGTGATTAGATCATGCGGTTGGAACCCTTATGAATGGTATTAGTGCCCTTATAAAAGAGACTCCAGAGAGCTTTCTAGCTTGCTTTCCACAATGTGAGGACACATAAGAAGATGACTGTGTATGACCCAGGAAGCCAGCCCTCACCAGACACTGAATATGCCAGTGTCTTGATCTTGGACTTCCCAACCTTTAGAAGCATGAGAAATTAATGTTTGTTGTTTAAGTCACCCAGTCTATGGTATTTTTTGTTATTGCGGCCTGAGCAGACTAAAATACCAAATCTCTCTAAAACTCTTGCTGCAGAGACTAGGTTCTTGCTCCTGAATAAAACTTGTTAATGGTGACTGATTTTTTTTTGCTGTCTTTTTTCCTCACTTCCTCTACTGTGATTGCGCCACCCAGCTTGAACTTGACATAGCCTTTAAATCTGCACCTCCTGTTTTGCCTTTTCTCTCCCCAGTGCTTGCCACACAATTTGTGGGGTAAGATAAACTAATCACATTTGCTCTAATGTAAGGGGCTTCTCTGTAAAAAGGCAAAAGGAGCATGTCCTTTGCTATAGTCATTAGGTTGTTCACAAATTCCTAGTTCATCTTTCCTTCCTGGTCAATAGGAGTGCTTCCCTCTACTTTTGGAAATTAGGGGTGGCCATATTGTTTCACTGTGCCTAATAATATGCGAGTGGAGATGATGTATACCATTTCTGGTCAGAAATTTTTGAAAGCTATTCCTTTTTTTCCTATTTCACCCACATGGGATCATGTATTGAGATGGAGGCTCTATCAACCTGTAATGTGAGTGGCCATGATGAGCAGAGTCCTCATACTAATCTGCAAGGCATGGACTTGGTGCGTAAAAAATAAACTATTGCTATGAAAAGCCACTGAGATTTGGGTGCACTTGTTAGTGCATAGCCTAGCTTATCCTGATTAGTATACTCATTAATGTAAATTAAAAAGCTGGTTTCTTGGCAGATGATCCTATTTAGTTTACAATCACTTATTGTAATCTGTGCATAAAGAAAAGCACTAAGTATTTATTTGGAATGCAGACATAGAAATCAGCAAGACTCAGTCATTGCTCTCTCATAATTTATTCCCATGAGACTTTTACGCTTAATAGCGAAGTACAGGTCATTTTATACAGGTCAGTTCTATTATGCATGATGGAGAAATAAGATTTATCAAGGGGTAGAGTATTCATGTGTGTGTGTGTGTGTGTGTGTGTGTGTGTGTGTGTGTGTGTGTGTGTGTGTTGGTGAGGAAGGAAGTGTTTTTCCAGAAACAGACTCCTTATGTACAAAATATAAGAAATGCAAATTCAAATGGCCCAATATCCAAGGCATTTAAACCAAAGAAACAAGGCAGGAATTGGTAGGAGATATTATCAAGAATTAGATTATTTACTTAAGCAAGATAATGCCAATAGAGAACCTTCATGGGAAGGGAAAGGCTGATGACACATAGGTGAGCCTCTCAGTTACTGTGACCCGAAATATTGGGGCTCAATGCAAATGTAAGTGTAAAAAGAGATCTGGGGTGGGAACCAGAGATCCAGCAAGGAGGACAATCAGAAGCATCTGCCATAAAGAGGTGGGCTTTAGATAAGGAAGCTGTAGCCTATACTCACAGAGACACTCCAGGCGAAAAGAAATCATAGGCCCATGAGGATACCTAACCAAATCCCTACAATATGTGACACTAATGTAAAGCACAGAGGTTCTATCCTGGTACTGCCATTTCCATGTTATGCAAATTGGAGCCTGTCACCTAGCTTCTATGTGTTTTAATTCCTAATCCATACCATAAAAATAATTTACTTTGATGTCTTCTTCATAATTGTAATGTGAGCATTAAATGAATTAATCCTTATAAAGTTTATATCATAGTATCTGACAGACAGTAAATGCTTAGTAAAAGTAAACTATCATTTTTATTATGGTTACCATTCTATAATTATCCTTTCCCTGGAGACTCAAGCAGTGAGTGCATTGGTCTACAAAGTTTGGACAATTCCATTAAAAGTAAACATATAAAATGATACTGAAGCCTCTCTGATTTGGTTGAATCAACATGTAGTGTTAAGCCTAGTAATTAAACAATCATTTTTTCTTTATTTGCTTTGGTGTCTGGTTTCATTATCTGGGTTATATAAAAGTATGTATTTGGCTTTCATAAGAAGACTTTAGCATTTCTTTCTAAAGGGAAAATAAAAGCTTTTGGTGAAGCCATTACCAACGGTTGATTTTCTGATTTCTTTTTATTCCTTTCTCTTTAATTCATTATGCTTCTTTTTATTCATTCAGTGCAATTTGGTTAACATTCTTTTTTCTTCTTCCCACTGCTTCCAAAAATGCATTTGCTATTAAACTCATTTTGTAAATGTGATACATTGATATAAATTTTCTTTACTTTTTTATGATGCTGACACCAGTAAATGCTAAGAAGTTGAAACTGTTGAGGTTTTATGTAAGGTTGATGACAGATATTTTTAAGTTTCTTTTCTACTATATGATTTGAGCAGTGGTTCCTTTCCCCCCATAATGTATAAAATAACTTCCCTATAATGTTCAGAAGAAGAAACAAGGATTAGAAAGATTACACAGACACTCTGGCTTTAAGAAATAAAGACGTAAGAGAAATTAAATGTACAACTTAGATTTATCCAAGGGTATTTTAGAGCTCGTGGCTGTTTTTGTCAATGATTATTTGGGTAGTAAATACTTTATCTTCCCTTATGACAAAGCCAGTCCTGCTTCTGACTCAGACATTTTGATAAACAATGAAGAAGTATTTTTAAATATTCTTTGCTCTTTTAAGGATTGCAAAAAGGAAAATCTGCATATATTTAGTTTGAAGTCATTCTACAGAAAATTAGTATTTGGAGGAAGAAGGGATTCTTATAAAAGGAGGCAGATGGGTAGAGAATTATTGAGAATGGGTAGAGTCTAACTAATTTATGAAACAAGAAAAACACTAATATTTAGCAGTGACAATCATATTTTCAAAACTGTATTCTTCCTATGCCTATCCTTTCTTTTTTTCCCCTAAATATTAGGCATACACGTTTGTTTATGTGCTTATTTAAAATGCTCTCACTTATTTACATGAATCCTCATCCCCTCCCCCACTTTTCATTTCCAATCCTCTCAGATGTGTTGCATGCCTGTGAATTATACCCCAAGTGTGACAGACGATGACTATTTGGAGGATGCCAAGTAGCAGTTGCCCTAGCAACAATAACCAGGGGATGCTTCTCAGAACTTCTGCCTCGTCTCTTCCCCATCATTTTCCATATTTTGAGAGTTAGATAACGTGGATACCAGAATTAGTGGAATCTGGTTACCACTCCGTATCCATAATGAAAGAAAAAACTTACAATGTCTGCCTTTTCCTTACTATCTGGGGAAATTTAGCATATCTCCGCAGTAAAGACTGAAAGGAGGGGAACTTTTAGAGGGAAAATAGCTGTGTGCTCTCATACTAATAAATGCTCAATGGTGGAGAGAGTTCATTGTCAGAACTGCTACTGGGAGCCACTCGCAATGCAAAAAAAAAAAAAATCATTGTTGAATTTCCACACGTGGGCTAAAAGAACAGTATGAAAAATGGATTTTAAGATGCTATGTTCTGTGAGTGGAAATTTCTGGTCTGTTCTGAATCTGGTATGGCAGATTTAATTTTATACTCTTAAATGAAGAAAACCTAAAAAAAAAAAAAAAATAGGAGTGTAATCCAGACAGCAAGATGGAAAACTTAATTACCTATGACTTTATTGATATTTTAACTACATATGACTTTATTGATATTTACAGCCTTTCCCCAAAATAAATATTCAGATTAAACCAGAGAATGAAGTTTATGGAAAATTTTTTGCTAAGAGAAACAGAGTGGATTTCTGTGAAGCAAAAGATTAAGCTTCAGTGTCTCTCACTTGCAAGGACCCATTTCAAATCCCCGTATCTAAATTTGCATTTAAAGATATATTATTTTATTCTTAAAAAGCCACTCCTGTTAGATACATTCTAAGCTCTACAAATTCTAGATCCACCTCTGAAAAGAAGGGGAAATATAAATGATTCATTTGATCATTTATTATTTTATTGTATCTTTTTTAATGGTATATATATTTCTAACCTTGTAGTTCCATTTTGAATATTTCTGTCTCTTTTTACTTTTTTTCTTATAGATCTTCCATTAATCTCAAGCTTGCATATGTTTAAACAAATATAATAAAAAATGTTTAGTTTGCATGCATCATTATACTTTCAAAATCATTTAATAAAATTGTGAGTCTAAAATGAAATGGTAGATAACAGAAATTAAATAGGACTGATCAAGAGTTATTTTAAAAGAATTTATTTACTAATCATGTTATTTGGAGTCTATGTAATTTGTGTGGAAAAATCAGATTTCTGACTGGAAAAAGTTTTTACATAATCTTAACAATAAACATAATTAAAAAGGTGCTTAATGCAGGTTTCTTTAGAATTCCTCTTCCGGGTTCTTTGAATGAATAGTTTTCATCACATATATACTAATAATATTGGGAGGATATCCCCTATAATACATTAGAGATTTACATTAAATAAATTAAATTTTATAAATAATACACAGAAATATTTTAGTAATTATTGAAACCCAATACTTCATGGTAATTCTGGAAAGATTTGGAAATGTATAGTAACTGAAAATTCAGTATTTCTACTAATTACATTGATCACGATTACCTTTTATAGAAATATCCAGTGCCCCCATTGAAATATATTTTCTTGAATGCGGGGACTATGTTTTAATTTTACATTCCAAGAGCATAGTACATTGAACTTAATAGGTATATTTTAGTTGAATCTGACATAATTTATAATGTGTATATTTTAGTTGAATCTGACATAATTAATGAATTTTTCAAGAACTTTGATATCAGACCCTGTAGCTTATAGAGCTGGTTATGTGAACTGTATAGTAGATAGCAGCACTGAGAATTTTTATCTTTACAAAAATATTTCAATATTTTAAAACAAATAACATTTTTAAATAATTCAAAATTAAAAATATACAAAAGAAAATATGTACACTGAAAAAACTTTATTCTATTCCACTTTCAGAAATATTTTAGGTATATAAAAACAAAACTATACATATTCTTTTTAGCATAGTATGTGAACTGTACAGTCTTATTTGTTTTCATCTACCACTCTTTTAGACTGGCCCATATCTGCAAACAAACTAAAAAACTGTGTTCTCATACTCTGTTATTGTTACATTGCATTTATTTTATATGGATATAGTGTAATTTATTAAACTGGTATTTTGTTTACAGGTGTTTATATATTTTTAAATTATGCTTACTAAAAACACATTACAATGAAAAACCTTGTGCACACATGATACCATTTTGTACAGATGAAAACAAATTTATAGGCCATATTCCTAGATCTGAAATATGGGTCAAAAGTTATGATTTTTTAATATTGATAAATATTGCCATATTACTTTCCATAGGGGATGAATTAATTTACATTCACAATCAAAATACCCTTTCTTTCAGTCTCACTTATAGAATGTGCTATTAAATTTTCAATCTTTGTAACATAGGTAAAAGAGTGTTGTCACTAGTTTTAATTTATTTTTTCAATTTTTCGAATTTAGACTTTTTTTCATAAATTTAAAAACATTCAAATTTCTTTTCACTTTATCATAACACTGTTTTCTCTTTCTTTGTGCTCAATATGATGTGTACAGTGTGTAATTATTTTATTTATTTATTTGTGTCCTTGGTCATCATTTGTGTCTTTTATTATTGTTCGAGCTCCTTGAAGATCAATACTTGCCTTTCTTGTTCATCATTGACTCACTAGCTTTCACTACAGCAACTTCCCTAGCAAGCATTTGGTAAATATTTGTTGTACAAATGACTTGATAGGGCAATGGAAGTCCTTTTGGAGGTTTCGAGTGTGCTGCCACAGAACTCTGTCTTTGCTTCTGTGCCCAATTACCTTTGAATTTCCTAAAAACAATTAGTTATCCTTTAGGATTTTTTGAAAGCTTGAAATGAAAAAATTTGGAATGAAATTGAGAAACTCAGTACTTAAATGAAAGAGACTCATAATTAATATATTGGAATGTGATTTCCTTACGGCTTCTCTAGAATATCTAAATTGCAATCACAGTTTAGTTTTCCATAAGAAAGAGGGTTCTCTAATGAGAATTTTAGTTTAACTTATTTTTTTTTTCAGTACTAACATGGAAAGGGAAATTAAGATGAATCTAGGAAATATGGAAAGAACAAATATGTTTATTTACAGACCTCAGTATCACATATTGGGAACTGCAAAACTTTTCTGTTAGTATGGTACACAAAATTTGCTACAGTGAACTTTGGCTTTGCAGGAGGTTGTAGTATTTTCAGAAATGTAATTATTGTAAATCAATTAAAGATTAGGCTTTAATAATAAAATGGGCAATGATTTAAAACTCTTTTCCACAGGAAGTAGCAGACCTGTGCTGTGTAAATTCTTTTAGCAGTTACAGATACATAACAATTGTTGAAATGTAAGATAGATTTGTAGTGTTTTTGAATGACTAATATAAAAATTGATAATCATTATTGTATTTTTAAGCAGAATTCAACAAATAGTGTGTATTTTTCTCATTTGAAAATTAATTACTCTTGTATAAAGAACAAGTGGTTTCAGGGTCTATCTAGTCTTGCTAATTATATTAGATTATTAAAAGCCCCAAAATAAGTCTTTGTTTTCCTCTGCAGTATATCAGAGTTAAAAATCTTAGTAAGATTCAAAGCTTACCGTGTAGGAAGTGTTTGAGATGAGAGGGTTCAAAGGACTTTGTCAATTATGTAAAAGTCTAGCTTTATTCAGAGCAGGGACACACCTCTGAAGCGTTGCCAGGTTAACTGATTTTGGGATTTGCACTGAGGAAACAAGAGATTTGGGATCTAGGTAGTTGGAGAGAAGGGTCTCTGATTACAGGGCAAAATAGAAGAGCCTTGCATTATGGCTTGGACATAAAGAGCAGGCATAGATAATACACTCCAGGAGACATATATAACCAATTTTAAGTTTCTTTTTCTGCATTGTAATTCCTTGATGCAATCCTTAAGACTTCAGTTCCATTTGTTAAAGTAGTACGATCTAGGTATACTGCTTTAAGGAAGCCAAAGTGTAGTGATATATCCATGTCCTCAGTGTGGAGGGAGGTGTGAGGTGGGCCGTGAAATTGACTGGAAAGAACAGGATCAGCAAAGAGAGCCGATGATGAATGGACCAGATGCAATTGCTGAAGAATCCCATCTCTGTGGTCAAAATCGAGAGGTGAAAAGTGACAGCCTAGATATATAAGTGTATCCCACATTATGAGAACCTCAGAAACAGTAGAGATGGGGTCTGGATTTCTTGTATTCATGAGGGTGGGACTTGGATTATAGTTAGATAGTAACGGGTAAGCTCAGAAAACTGGGATAGTTGGAGGATATTCAATTACGGCTTATAGAAATTGCTTATGGATATTTGTTATGAGTCCTCAGTGTAGTTCAGAGTGGTTCTTGTCATATATTTCAGTGCTTACATTATGCACTTTCAAAAAGTTATGGTGATACATTGATGTACATTAGAGTCTTCTCCCTGACTAGATTGAAACTCCTTGAAAATATAAGGATTAATTCTTTTTTACCTCTCATAGTATCTAACATGGTACTGAACCAATATTATTGTTCTCGGTTTATATTTATTAAATGGACAGTTTGTTGGACAATACTTTTTAGGACTACATGGCTTATAGTCTCAAATGACTATAGTAACATGAAATAAGTTCTAAAATATGTTTTACATCTCCTTTCTTTTTGGAATGTGGATTTTTACGATGTATTTGCTTTTTTCCTTCTATTGTCATCTTCTCTTGACTTTAAATGTCTCTCGGTAGCACCTGAATTTCAGGGTTCATTGCAATAAAAGCCAAAATAACTGAACTAAATTCTTCTGTTATCTTAAAATAAAATCAACAATTCACATCTCAAATCTGTGCTCATGCTTAGGCATAATTCATGAATGCCTAAGTCTATGTCATGTGGTTGTCCAGCTATTTATACAAACATGAAGTATAAACATGTTTGAAAGCTCTGAGTAGATCTCTGATCATCTGACACTTCTAAAAATCATTTTTTTCCTCCAAAGAATTTTGTTCTTAAAATTTTATAAGCCTAACTTAAATAACCATTCTCAAAGTTATAGAAGTTTAACTTGTTTCTTATGACTGTGAAAGCCTATAGATTAACAAGTGTCGGGAACAGTAATGAATAAATGACACACATTTCACCCCACTCTCAGGATGGAGGAGGGAAGGGAAGGAAAAGAAAACAATTGGTGGTTCAATCCCACGTGCTCACGATCCTTTCACCAATGCGGGTACTGAGCTTGATCAGAAATCCTGCCCATTCCAGCCTAGGAGTTAAGAGACCAAACCATTCTGAGGATGGGTATGTTATTCGCTTTACCAATCCCTTTCCAGAACAATACAACTATTACTTCCACACAGGCTGGGCATTTCAGGTGGCTACATCATGGTTTGGAACAGTGAATTCCAGGCTTAGTCGCTGAGGAAAGATCTTCTCCATAAAAAATTAAAATGGAGGGTTGGGGCGTGAGATTAGGGTTGGGTTGTTCCCTCTGCTGCTGTTCATGCACAGCACGTTCCTAAGACTGTGCAGCTGACGCGAAGCAGACTTTTAGTTTTTGTTCAGGTCTGGTTTTGATCTGCAGTGTTCAGGGATGAGCAATTCCTTTCAAGTTATTTGCAAACCTTGTCAAAGCCTGATTGCAGCATGACATTGATGACAGACTGATTATTACTTGTCTCAAAAAGCAGTGTAAGAACATATTGGCTTTCATGCAAACATCCAGCTTGTCATTAGCGTACAGTGCAAATGGCAGCGGTTTTATACCAGAATCCTGGAAGCACAGGCAAAAGGAGGCGTCTCTGTTTCTATTGATCCTGGAAATATTTCAATAAAATTTTAGGGACAATTTTTGTTAAGTGAAATGCCTACAGCACCAAGACAAATGTTCTAACTTTGAAATTTCATTGGTTATCCTGAGAGACATTTATTCTAGTAAGCTAGACAGAAAAAATAAATAAGAGATATAAAATAGTACTAAAATATAAATGACTTTTTTTTTCCAGTAAAGCAAATCCACTAATGTTTAGAAGTGAGTTTAGTTGCAAAATTTTGCTTACTTGGAAGTTATAAGTACTAAGTTTTAATAATTTCTCAGTAACTTGAGCCAGATCCAACCAGATGAATACATTAGCTGCTTGCTATCTGAATTAAGCCTTGCAGTAGGTATTTATCCTTTTCAAACCACAGGAACTCAATTGTGTTAAAGAAGCATATGAATTCTGAAACCCTTTCCAAAATTAAAAATTCTATGATTTTAATTTATTTAAGAGTCACCAAACTTACCTGGACATCTATTTGATATTTAGGAAAAAGTTAACGGCTAGAAACTAGTGGTAACTACAATTAGGATCTTATGTTGTTTCTTCATGTATGTTCCTTTTGCTATTTCTTTCTTCTCTTGATAGAAAAGTAAGGGGATAATTTCATTAGGCTAGAGATACTCATTCACAGAAGGAACAACCACCTCAATTAAAAAAATATTAACTCTACCAAGAGATGACTTATTTAAAGTTAATTGCAACTTTTAATTGAAAAAAATAATATATGTACATGGCAACATTTAAATCAAATGTGTAAATGGATGTTTAATAAAAGCAGGATCTTTATTCTACTGCAGATACTCAGTACTTTATCCTAAGAGGCAATCACTGACATGCATGTATATTTTATTGCCCTCCAATTTTTACATAAATTGAAGCAGGACTCGACATAGTATTCTTAAGTGTTTTTTTTTTTTTTTTTTCTCTTAGTGATATTGGAAGGAAGCTATGGAGATAGGACTTCAGGCAGTCCTGAATTTATATCTTACTTAGGATGGTGAGATCTTAGAGATGGCTGATATTAACATTTGATTTATGTAAGTCTGATATATTTTCTTGTGAATGTCCTTGAACTAAACCATGTTTACAAATTGTTAAAAGAGATAGAGATAATTATTTCAAAAATAAGGGCCACTAGAACTCTGACAGGTTTATATAATGGAATATTTAGCAATAATGAATAATAATAATTACATTGAAAACTGGTAATGTAGAAGAAAATAAATTGCTTGATAGAAATGGGAGGGTCAGTAGGAAGACTTAGAAATTTTGGAATTCTAATTTTTCGTTTACATGGTAGGTAGCAAACAGATATTTTGTAATATTGATGGATCAATAAATAGAGATGAAGTGTAAGAACTGTTTAAAACTAGAAAGATTAAAGACAACTGATTAAGTAGGAATTTTAATTTTTAAATTTATTATCTAAAAACAATATATATGTGTTGTTTCATAATGAACATTTAAAATTAAAAAATGTATTTTATATTTGAGATTATTAAATATGAATTAAAAGCTGCAGAACCCCCATTCTGCTAATGTTGATGTATATACAACAAAACAGCCATTAGAAATATAGCAAAGCTAAAACCTGTCCAAGCAAAGACTTCAAATAAGCCTCAGCTGAAAGTCTTCTCACCTAGCAGCCTCAATAAAGACCATTCCCTGGAATCTTACACAAACAAGCATATGCATTAGATTCAGTGGGGAGAACTTGGCAGAAAGACAAAAAAGAGTCTCCAAACTTCTTTGGAAAGTGTTTTGCCACTTATCCTAAAGCTATAACTCTGCCAACTGGAGTCAGTGGGCTATTATAAATTTATATATGCATTTAATCTGCCTGGAGAATTTTTTTACTTATATGGTACATCAACATTTCAAAACAACCTTTTAAGATACAGAATCTTCCAAGAAGAAGGCTCTTTATATGTGAGAGGCAGCTTTCCTTCTGAGGGACAGCAATGACTAGTTTGTTTGAGTACAAAACTGACAGTTGGGAAAGTCTGAAATATAATTCTGGCTTTTCTACTTCCTTAGGTTGGCCATACAGAATAAACACGAACCTGTTAAGCAAGCAGAATTTTGGAGGAAATACATACACATTTCCAAGAAGAGCTAGAAAATGTATGGGTTAGTGAAATACCTTGACCACGATTTGAGTGACCTTGTCTGATTAGATCTAGATGGAAACCATTGGTAAAATTATCACAAAGACTTCATGAGATTTTGCAAAATGAAAGGAGAATGAGATAAAAGGATTCTGTAGAAAAATGCATTATTCTGTGAAATTATTTTGTCTTTATGATCTGAAAAGTTTAAATGTTGTGAATGATTGATTTTTTGGAGATTAATGAAAATTAATGAAAAATTAATGAAATAATGTTATAGTTTGAAGAAAAAGTTCTTATAGAAATTCATTTTGTTGTGCTCTGGAAGATGAATCTTAGCCTCTAATAAAACTCCTATGTAGATATGGTCCCCTATCAAGATGTGCCTCTAGTGTTAGGTATCTCAGAGAGATGCTGATCCCTAATTGCTGGTTGAGGTACACTCTGCAAATAATATGACTGCAAACAGTATTTATAGGGAATATCTGCAGTCTTTTTAGTTTAAAAAACTTTCTGTAAGAAAACAAAATTCACCACAGAGTCTGAGAAAGTTACTTCAAACTATCTGATGGAAAATGGAAATAAAATAAAGTTCCAAGCTGTCAACGGGAAGCAACTAGGGAATTGAGGAATAAAATAGAGGATATAGTAAGTAGATAGACATGTCAATAGAAGGATTCTGATATCAAGGAGACCTTCTCTTTCAAATGGGCCATCGAAATCCTGGTTTAGGAATTGTTAGGACTATAAAATGGATTAATCAGTTAATTAGATTGTTTGTCAAAAATTTAAACCTCTCCAATATGGAAGCCTAGTCTCTTAAAGAATAATTAGCAAATTCAATATTTAACTAAATTCCTGAAGTAGGCTAAGATATTAGACCAGGAAATAAAAAACAATTGACATAATCACGTATGATTTTAGTGGTTCTGGATACATAACTTACAAGAGGTATAGCCGTGACCAGTTCACAAATCCTGAAGTGAAACATCATAACTTGATTGAGGAGATCAGGAATCTTTATAACTTGATTAAGCATGTAGTAGGTCCACTCATATAATGATAACAAGCTCTTCGTTATGGTCCCTTTACTGCATTTATCACAAGAGGATCCAAAAGAATAATGATACCAAGTTTAAAATATTATGTCTATCTGTGGGGTGTTACGTGACTAAAATTCCCTGACCTATGTTGGGCTATGTTTATGATTCTTTTTTAAACTAGTCTACATAGGGATTACCTCTAGGCCAAGATTTTCAATTTCCATCTTTTTGATTACCTCCAATCTCTGGGATCTAACTATTGATCCTCAGACCATACATCAAATTATTTGCATCTGTACTTAGCTTGGAAGAGTGACTTTAGACTCATGATGTCCAAACTGAATTCATATTTTGCTCAAATCTTGTCCTAATCTTAAATTCTTTGTCTTAGAGACAGAGTCTGCCATCTAACCAACTACCTGCAGAATCTCCTTCTCTCTTCCACTATCTACCCTCCTTTATCCTGCCTGAACCTATGTTTTCTTCTGTAACGCAGGTGGGAAAAATTATCCTTTGTTGTAATGATTAAGTGGAAAATTAAGGTTAAACACTTTGTTCACTTTAAAGCATTATGACAAACTCTTTTGTCATAGGCACAGACACATACATGCATATACCAATATGCACATACATGCATATACAAATATATATACACACATAGTATATTTCATGGAAGAAAAGTAAGCAGAATACCATTAGCACAAACAAGTTTCAAAGATGCTGGGCATGAAAAGGCTCTCAAGGAAAATCCTAACTTGAGAAGTAGAATAGAATGCTTTATAGAGTTTTAGCAGAAGAAAATCAGGTGAAATTCAGCCAATTTCAGAAAAAATTTGGTCAAGTATGTTTTCAGAGGAGGCAAGAATTGCTCTTGGGAAGGAAGAGTTAGGGGTTAAGATTGTGTGCAAAAGAGTGTGGGCAAGAACACCTATGGGGACAAGCCCTGTGAGTGCCACTGTGGAAAAGTCCTTCAGTCTTCAGGGTCTCTCACAGGTTCCAAAAAAAGAATAATGAAAATAAAGAAATCCTGAATAACCTCTATGCTAGAGTATAATTAGCGAGCTCATGGCATCTGCTTATTTTATTGTATTTTGTTTTGAAGGCTTTTCAAAATGAAATTTTCCTTGACTGTAGCTTTTATTAAACAAGGGTATGCCTGTATTTATATAAATATATATTATTTAAATATATCTATTTTACATCAAAGGATCACTTTTAGAAAACATCTCCATAACCTCATTTTAAACAGAAGTGTCAAGAGTACTAATTTAAAAAGTACATGTGCACCAATATATATTATAAATATTTCAGTATTTGCTAGCAAAACCCTCTGACATATGATTGTACCAATCATTCTGAATCTGAAATGGAAACAAAGCACAGTGTCTTATATGATTTCATTATTAAATTTTTTTTTAAAGATTGTACTCTTTCTATTTTTACTTAAAAGGTATTTCTGGTGGGTTTGGGATTAAGGTTAAAGTTTTCACAATTTGCAGTAGTAAAGTTGGTATACATACTCAAAAACAGGCATTTAATCCTGAGCAATAAGATATGATATGTTGAAATAATTGTAGTGAGAAAAGGAGAAACACAACTAATATAGAAACTTCTTGACAACAGATAATACTGACGTAAGAAGGGATTTCACTAAAAATTGGGATCTAAAATTGAAAGAGACATAAATGTTTGAACAGCAATCATGAGCAAGTTAAAGAAATCATGAGCAAGTTAAAAATGTTGACAGATTAAATATTTGATAGAATAAATGGGTTATTAGAATGTGTGAGACAGAGGGCATGCGAGAAGGAAAATAGGAGAAAGAAAATATTTAATAGATTTGCTATAGATTCTAATTGAAATAAAATATTTTAACTAATCAGAAGTTCTGGAATATTAATAGTCAAGACAGAAAAAAAGATTTTAAAGTAGAACCGTGTTCTTCTGTCAATCCACTCCGCCCTCCACTGCTGTTCTTAATCATCACGTCTCAGGCCCTCTTTTCCAGTTACTGTCTTCTCAAAGAATTAAGTTGCACAGTTTTTGTTTTTTGGAATGCAAACAGGCTTTGAAAATTCCTCTCTAACTGCTTCATCTTATAACATTTTAATAGGTGTGTTTTTTCCAACATATTAGATAGAAATTACTGTCAAGTGAGCAATACGAAAGTGAGAATGATTTCTTTGCATCAAGCTTCCTGAACTAGTAGTGGAGTCGTTCATTCAGTTTTGGCAAGAATATCACACAAAAAGATATGTTCTTCTTAGCACAACATATCAAGAGGCATGTGATGGTGTTTTGTCCTATACTGAAGGTATTAACTTTAATTCTTTGACTAAAGTGGTATTTGCTAGGTTCCTCTATAGTGAAGTTGTAATTTTTCCCTTAGTAATTAAGAAATAATTTGTGGCGACATTCGTTGAGACTCTGAATTGTCCTCTTCATTAAATTTCACTCACTATTTTAGAATCCATTGATTAAAAATAGATTAAATATCAGTTACTAATTCCACCTTTATTTACTTATTAGTTGGTATTCTACTCTAAGGAAAAACAACCTTCCTTCCTCCCTCCCTTTCTTCCCCCTCCTTTCCTTCATCTTCCTCCCTCTCTTCCTTCTTTCCTTCCTTTCTTCTTCTCTTTTTCTCTCCTCCTCCTCCTCCTCTTCTTCTCTCTCTGTCTCTCTGTCTCCCAACTTCTCTCCCTCTCTCAGTATGAACCCAGGGATTTTTATTTTATTTAATGAGCTGATTATCATTATGTATTTTGAGCTCAAAAGGGCCAAATTTGGCTAGTGAGAGTCCCTTTAAGTCCTCTGTCCTCTTAATACGTTCAGATTATTTTTGAGTACTTTCTTATTTTCTGAGCACTAAGATGTTCTAGAAAACTTTCTCTTTCACTAAGATGTCCTAGAATCCAGCCTGTCCTTGTCACTTTTAGTGAAATGTAAATTTGGTTCTGTTAGGTCTTCCCTATTTGCTTCCTATTTGCTTGATGCTGTGTCTCAGCTAGGAGAATGAGTTAGCACCTTATGCATCCATTGATATGAATATTTTTCCTCTTAATCTAGTAGATTCCTTAAAGAATCTAGATGGTTTCTGAAAGCTCTTTTAATTTCCTTAGAAGATACAGACTTTAGTCACTTCATATTCTATCCGACTTTGCCATGGATGTCACAGGCAAAGGCACTTATGCAATCTTGCTCACAATGGCCTTCTTACTGGAATTCAGTTGATCAGCCCATGGCTATCCAGTGTTTTATTTTATTCAAATTACTTAAAAGAAAAAAAACAACAACAAAATGTTGCACTCTTTATCATTTAGGATCCTAGCAGGGCCTAGATTCATCTCAGATAGTTCACATGAAAAGTTTTTAATAAAAGGATAACATATTAAGTTGTGAGCAGGGGTAAGAGAGCAAATGGACACTGGAAGGACACAGAGTTATGGTGGGCCACTGGAGTGAGGACTATGGAGGAAGGGCTCTGTGATGACAACGTTAGTTATAGAGGAATATAGCCACTGCCATACTTGCGGCACCAAAGCAGGGAGGAAAAGGGAGAGTAAATGTAGATTTTTATTTCTTCCCATCCTCTTCTGGTTATGCTCTTATTGGCTAAAACTAACTGAAGGTCAGCCTGCAGGAGAACCTAGTATATGCAATAATCTGTATGAACACTGTATTAGTCAGGGTACTCCAAACAGAACCAATAGGAGATATATATGTATATATGAAAGCTGGTATTATAATTCAGTCTGAGTCCAAAGGCCTGAGATTGAAATGGAGCGAGAAGTTTGATAGTTTAACTCCCAGTCTGAGTCCAAGAACCTGAGAATAAGGAGCACAGATGTCCAAGGGCAGGGGAGATAGATGTCTCAGCTCAAGCAGAGAGAGCAAATTTGCCCTTCCTTCGATATTTTTGTTCTATCTGGGCCTTCAATAGATCGGTTGATGCCCACTTGTGTCGGAGAGGGCCACCCATCTGCTTTACTCAGTCTACTGATTCAAATGCTAATCTCTTTCAGAAACAGTCTCATAAACACACCCAGAAATAATGTTTTAACAGCTATCTGGGCATCCCTTAGCCCAGTCAAGTTGATGCATAAAATTAATCATCACAAGCACAGAGAAACCAGAGAGAGGAGGGAAATGGTTTCTGTGGACAGAGAAAGAAGAGCTGGCACACATGCTCAAACACAGTCTTCTTAACCATCACTAGGGAGCTTAGTGCAATTTATTCTTTAGTGAGGTTGTAGATGCTGAGTTCCCTGTGCTTAACATCTCAAAGATGCACTTTTAATTTGGTTCAAAAGATTCTGCTGTATAGAAGCCGTATCATATTTGTCTTATTAGAAGGAGCTTGTACCTCTTTCTTGCTTTTGAAAAATCCAATTTGTTGTTCCACTGAGAGAAAGTACGTCAGGTGCATATGTGGATAAGGCCGTCATATACAAGTCTCCATTCATCTCACACAATCTAACCCTGTTAAAAGCTATCATTAGGGTGTTTTCAGTGGGGACTAAAGTTGATTATGAGAGAACAAAGAAGCAAAATCATACTATATAATAAAAATGGAAATTAGTTTAAACTCTCAGCTCCATTTCCTGAGCAATGAACATAAAGTTCATGTTCTGCACATCTGTTTGCTGAGATGGATCTATAGCTATGTTCGGGTAAACTAAATTAAACCCCGAGTAGGTTTCTAGGGTCATCCTCAAAACTAAAATCATATATCTTGGTCGCTCTGTGGGTGGATTCAGGGACATACCACTTGGGGTTTTTGTGAGGGTTGTGATTTCCTCATTTTTACAAGAACTATAAAATTACAGTATTTCCCCATTATATTTTCCCTTTTAAGCTTGGCAAGCAAGTTGTACTGATCTGGTGCCAATATGATACTTAAGGCCAAATGTCTGCATTTTAGAAAATTTAATTATGAAGAAAAGAATTTATCAAAAGCCTGCTTCTGATAGAAATATTTTCATTAAATATATTTTCATCCAGTTATGAACCCAAGCAGCTTTCTTTTTTCTTTTCCTGAACCATTTTGCTGCTGTGTTTACAGCCTGATACTGCAGCACTGTGCTAGCAAGGGAGACTAGGAAGCAGACGTGACCAGACACAAAGGTGATAAAGGCTTGTCTCATTTCAATGTTCAGCCAGAGTGGAATGCAAATAGCAAGCAGTGTATGACAAAAAGTAAATTAGATCTTTAAAATCCTTCTTTTAATAATCTTAGATAGTACTGGCAACTCAGGTAAAGCTTTTCTACGAATATAGGATTTTTAGCTCAGCAAAATCCCCTTAAAAGCCAGATAAGAGGTAATATAACGTTGTCCCTTCAATATAAATGACATTTTTTCTTCTTTTTTCTACACTGGCTTTTTGACATACAAACACTTACATACCTATATTTTTCTGATGGTGTCTCAGTCTCACATTGTTTAATTACATACTCTAATATCTTCTACGATAGGACACTGTCCTGGGTACTGGAAACTCAAAGGTCAACAAGATAAAAAATGTGTCTTCTGGAAGATCACAGGTTGCCTGGAGGAGCCATACACAGAGACAAATAACAGTTGAGTGCAACATGGCAAAATGCTCTAATACAGGTGTGAATACAGTGCTTGTTGGATCACTGGCAAGGGAGCAAGTAGCTCTGCCCTTAGAATGAAAGTGTCCAAAAAACATACATAGAACTAGATTGTGAAAGATCAAATGCAAGGACTTTTTCAGATGTAATAGACAGAACAAACTATTCAAAATACAGTCTTATGATGATAAAGCCCAGCAATTTTGTATCTTCTTTTGTTAATTTCAAGATGACATAGTATCGTCAAGAAGAGTGGAACTAGCTCTTCACACTATCTTGAGTTCAGGTCAGTAGAGCTTTCAGACGTGCATTGAGATATATATTGAAGTTGACCCATGTTTGAATTTTGGTCTAGCCTTGGGCCACTTGGTTGCTAAGAGCTTTAGTGTTCTAATATCTTAAATAATGAGAATAATACTCCATCAGAGTACTCATTTAGTGTTGATTAAATCACACCGCTTGTAGAAGTTACAGGGCACCTGGAGATCATTGCACACCAACTTATGTATGAATGAACTTGATTAGCACAAGTTTTGGAGTCAGATAACCTTGGGTATAAATCTCTCTCATACTACTTAGCTGAGTGAGCCTGGGCAAGTTAACTGACTCTTTTGACAGTGTGTGTTTTTAGCTGTAAGATGAGCACAATGGGGCTCAGTAGCACTGTTAGTAAGATTGTAAATCCTGAACTGAAAGTGAGTCTTCCTCAGCACACTAGCTGGCCCATAGCAGCTGCTCAGTAAATGAGTGACGGGAAAGTGATGCAGAGAAAACATTTCATTTATCCTAAAGCATGATGTAGGGAATGAGGGCAATACTGTCTTAATATGAGAAATTATACATTCCACTTTTAAGGAACCCACACCAGCATACCTCCTTTCTAAAATAATGTTTCGTAGCCCCCAGCACTTTTGAGGTGGCATTTGCATCTGCTCACTCTATTCTGCAGTTTACAGGGAAGATGATGGTGAGCAGTATGGTAAATACCAAGTGGAGGGTAGATATAAAGAGGAAAAAGATGGACAGGGCATTCTTGTTTTTGCCATTCTAGTACCCTCTTCCCCCATCCCCACCTTCAACAGAACAGGTTTGTGACATAAGAACAGAGCGGTTGTTATATAATAGGTTCCTAAAACATGCATCTGAGATAGATTAAAATCTGTGAGGGTCTCCTCTCCTATTTTCCTCCTGGAGCAGGTTTCTTTGTCTCCTGCAGCCATGCTCAAGCTGAACTTGTCAGCAGCAGCACAGGAAGATCTGTGATCTGAATCTCGGACTTAAGTTGTTTACTGTTGAGTGTATTCAGGCATCGCTGCATTTTCTTCTCTTTAATATGTTACTGGCAGTTGGATGGCTTAAAGCATCTCTGTCCAAATGGAAGCTTTTCCTGCTTTGTTCTCCCTTCCCTCTGCCTCAGACACATGGCCACCTGGCATATGCTGTGAGTTCTCTGTGCAAAGACTGCCAGCACGCAAACAAAGCCCGGGTGGACACGCATGACCAGGGCAGCACGATGGCTGTGAACTCAGTTAAACCACTGGTCAGTTGGTCAAACATTCAGATCAAACGGTTTCTTTGACTAAATTAACCATAGGAACAGTATATTCTGTCATGTATAGACGCAAAAAAAGAACAGTAGTAATTCACAAGTTTCTTTTCAACGACTCACATCTCTGAAAAACAGTTTTCTAAAAACTTTGATATTTAAAAAGTTCAGACTCAATCATTATTGGCCAAATGCTTTCTAAAGAAAAGCCAAAATCTTTGATTTAAAAGACAGTCCCCGTATTTTCCTAAAAATTACAAGGATTTTTAGAAAGCTTTGAAATAGCTACTCTAGACATAACAGGCAGTATTCAAGATTGGTATATCTTAGGAGGTAATTTCTCTATATGTCTAAATTATAATAAAAATAATTTGGAAAGAAAAGGGAACAAACTTGCAAATAGAGGTAGATAATAGGATTTTTTAAAGTGGTAGCCACACATATTTTTGGCATTACTTTTTTCTCGAGGTGATCCTTTACACAGCACAGCTTGCTTTTCGCAAAGAGAAAACAAAATAAAGAGTACATAAAGGATTCAGTGTTTTAATTCCCTTGTTTTTTCTAAATTTACATTTTACTATCGAAAGATAAATACAGTATTTTTTGGAGCTTTAGGTAGATGCACAATTGTTGCTATTTTTGCTAAGAATAATTTGTTAGTAAACATGGTACATTTCACTAAGTTTAACATAAAACACTGTACTTACTGTTACGATAAGACAGTGCTTCCTCAAGCTGGCACATTTTTTCCCCATGTGCAGTGAAATTAAACAGCAGAGGCCATTGAACTATATAAGAATATTGAAGCTAAGTGCTATATAGTCTCAGGTCTTTGAAAGGCACAGTGTATGGATTTGATTGGTGATCAGTATTCATAAGATAAACCACAGACAGGTAAGTCAACATAGCCATGCCCTTGCCCAGGGGATCCAAATTTCAAAGAAAACAGTCAAATGCCATAGATGGCAGCAGCTGTGGAGAGTAAGTCACATTAACTATCCAGCTGTGGTCAGGTCAATTCAATTTTGTTGATTACCTCCACACCTTCTGTTGAGGGGTAGGATTTCAAAATATACAATGAAGGGCCCTACCTACAGTAAACTTGTCTGGCTTATGCAAAGAAAGCAAATTAATAGTACAAGGTAATAGATAAAAGATGCCAAATCAATGGGTTCTTTGATTCCTCTCTCTCTCTGCCCTGTCTTTTCTCTTTCTCCTATTTCCATTTCCATTAACCAGATATCAAATTATGTAAATTATCTCTCCTGGAATGTTATATATCCTGAATTATAATTATCCAGTTTCAAGTTGTCAAAATCTTTCTTTTACATTATGTCAATACCCTACTATTTCATTCTTTGGCCTTAAATTTGCCAGACTATCTATGTCAATGTCTGTATCTGTATCTATCTCTATATCATCTGTATCTATCTAACTATATACCTATAGCTGTATCTGTATCTGTAGATCACTTGTAGCAGGATTATCTATTTATCCTTTAATAAATCTATATTTTCTAGAGAAAAATATTGTATCTGAACTTTCATACTTTCACCCTAAGCTAAATTTCCTACTCAATTTATTATAATTTCCTTTTCTGACAGACTATGTGTGCTTGTGTATGTGTAAATGCAAAATCCTTTCATGGATCCATAATTTATTTTCTAAATAAAAAACATAAATTTATACTCTTTAGCCAGATATTCACAATTTCTAACAATGTTTTCCACAAACTGACTTTTCTACCTTATTTATTATAGTTCTTTATTTTACACTCATTCTCTATTCAGGCCAGTTCCTCGTATACAGGAAATATGTTCTCATCTTCCTATTATTGATCAAGCAATTTCCCAAGCTAAGCATTTTCTTCCTTTCATTTCCATGTTTGTAAATTCTATGCATTCTTTTATGTTTGACTCAAGTATAACTTATACCATAAAGCCTTTCCTGATTTCCCAACTCAACTCAATTATAGTTATAGCATTTTCTAAATGCTATTTGGGGTTATTACTTTTTATAATTGTATTTTTTACCCAATATTTATTGAGAATTTTTTATGTGTCCAGTATTGCAGTAAGATATGGAATAAAAGATGGAAAAAAACCATATTGTCTCTACCCTCAAGATGTTTACAGTCTGATGGTGAGACAGACATGAGAACAAATATAACATCATGTTGAAAAGGACCTGGAAGTATAGAACAACAGATGCTATTATATGAATAAATGACTATATTATTATCTAGGACATTATGAAATATATAACAAAAGAAAAAATGCTTGGATTGAGAATGAAGAATAAAAAAGAGTTCATAGGGAACCATAGAGGGTATACAGCTAGGTGCATGCAAAAGGGCATGCTAGACAGATGAACACATGCAAAGGCATGTGTTTAATCACATATTCGAGGACAACTAAATAATTCAGAATGCCTGAAACTTAAGTTGCACAGAGGGAAATGGTAAGAAGTAAGATGGGAGAGGCAGTGAGGAGTGAGATGGTAAAATCCTTAGCTTCTATACAAGTTTATAGCTCAGCTTGTAGGTTACCAATAAGGAATGTGATCAGATGTGCATATTAGAATTGTCATTTTGAACAAGTTATGGGATGAGGGGAACAAGTCAGATAGTTATTTAAGGGGGGAAATAATATTAGGTTTTCTTTTTCTTTCTTTCTTTCTTTTTTTTTAATACCTAAAACATGGGTAATAGGAATAGAATGGTACAGAGAAGAAATTAGGAAGGTGCTACGTATGTGTCTTGGGAGGCACCATTACTATACTAAGAGATGAGTGAGAAGGCACAGGTTTGGTCCAAGTAGAATGAGTATGGCTCCAAATTGGGTGAATTAAGTTTTCACCATTTAGCCAGATGTTTCTTTAGATTCATTACCTTTGCTCTTAGCCTGTTAGGTCCTTCAGGGCAGAATATGTAGTTTTTTCTTCTACATATTTTCACTTCACATAATTGAGGGTCTTGTATTTAGCAGTTAAATTGGGAATTAGTAGACCTGGAAGTTTATGTAGATCTCAGAAACCATGCCAATCTGGCTTTTTAGGGGACTTCAAGTCTACAACAGACCACCTCTGCAACTTCAGCGGCAAAGAAGATTCAAAAACTTTTTCCCTTCTGTCTTAGGGGTTTTAGATGAACTCAATGATTGGCATGAAGATGTTCCAGACAAGCTGTGGTCTCTTTCAGACAATATGGAATCCCTGGAAGGCTTTTGCTAATTCATGTGTCCTGTGAAGTGAAAACAGTTGGTTAGTGATCAGCTACGATTTCCCTAAGGCAGCTCATCAATTTCTGGATTCAAGATTCCAGGAAGTACTGAGCAGTTTTAAGTGACAACAATATTAATGTACTAATATCTCAAAGGCTATCTATTACCTTTGGAAGAACTAGAGTACCTAAGTTTAAATCCAAAAATCCCTAGAAATATACATCCTAAAGATTTCTCACATATGTTTTGTTCGAACAGTAAAACCAGGATCATTTTCTATTGAGGTAGAAAACAAGGAAGCATTAAAAATATATCCAGAACAATATGTTTTTCAGTTTGTTGCCAATTTGGACTGTTACTATTTATTTATGGATTTAACAAAATATTTAATATTTTTTTAGTTCGGTGTTTAGCTTCTAGTGTTTGCTTGTGGTCTACTTTGGAAAAATGACTGATTTTGTTTCTTATATCAATTCCTGTCCAGTTTTAATAGCACTGTAAAATAACATTTTAATTTCAGCTATTTCTTAGAAATGAGAACAATGATTTTTAATTGGTGGGATTTCAATTTCCCAAGAACAACCCAATTTATAATTTTAGAGCATTTTTTTGTGTACAAAGCTACTTATCCAAATAAAGATAGTGTCTAGTTCAATTTTCTGATATCTTCTGAAGGGAGCAAGAAAAAGAAATATAATTGAACAAATTGAAGTTTTAGTTTTAGTGAAAATCTTAATATTTGAGAGGACCGAATAATTTGCCAAATCATTACTGCAGTACTATACTTTTTTGGAATTGTTAGTAACAACATCATACGATATTATTCTAGTTTGGATATGCTATAGTTATAATAGGTCCTTATACAGGAATAATATGGTAATTTAACACAATAAAAAGAGGTATAGAGAAGACAAACATAAAGAGAATATTTAGATACATTTTACATATCATTGACCTGCTACATGCAAACACAAATAAATTCTATAATGGAAAATTAGTCAAGGAACCAAGAGTAAGAAATTCAAAGCAGGTGATATTCATGATAATTGCAGATCATTAGGACAGAATTCCTCAGAGTAGAGGCACACAACTTCTGTTGGCTCACGTGCTAAAGCAGCTGCAAAGAAGTGAGACTGTATTTTATTTCCCTGACTGAAACTTGTTTTTATTAACATGATTCCTTTCTGGCTAAAAAAATGTTTAATTCTACTCTTCTGACTTTAGGGAGTTATACAATTTTATAAGAGATACTGATGAAAATAATCACAAACATATACTTTCATGCATGGAGAATAAAGATAGTGTATAAACTTGTCATTATATAGGAGTGGGAATATGTGGGACCATTTATTTAAAGACCGTTTATTTAAACACTGCAATGCAAGTGTTGAAATAGCTTTATCATTTCCTAGACAAGAAAGCCACCGTTTCAAGAAAGTCTCCATGGAAAGCGCAGAGTACATTTAGATTAGTGAAAAAAGAAATGTAGTAAGACACTTCACCAAAATGGCGCACCAGCCACATTCCATGTTTCCAGAGATTGTACCGCATGTTGCAGTCTTGCTCTCAAGGAATTTCATTCAATCCCCATTTTGAGACAAAGGCTATGTATAAAGGTCATCATCCTTCACTTGCTATTGAAGGAAATATGTGGGTGTCAAATTCCTTTTAGATAGGATTGAAGAGCAAAAACACCACTATTTTATTCTGTGACTGTGCAAATATTTTTATTGAATAAGTGATAGGATCTCATACTTGGGACATTTGTTCTCTTGGTTGATCTAGTGGGCAGGAGAGACTTGGTATACTTTGCCTATTTTTCTTATTTGCTCACTTACATCAAGGCAGGAGAATTTAGAAGCCATCATCCTCTAAGAAGGCTGCACCTGATTGTCTAACTCATATCTTTCCTAATATCATGGGTAAGTCAAGATAGAACCATTCTTGAATATACATTTGTACAGATCTCTGTAGTATGTATTGTAGAAGTTACCAGGGAAGTAAGTAAGATCTTATTCTAAAGAGTTAATTCCACAAAATACAGAACCAGGAGTCAGAACTTAGGGTTATAACTATAAGACTAACATAAATCATATTATATCACAAATTATCAAATGATATAGAGAAAGGAATATTTCACTCACTGTTTTAGTTGAGCTTAATCTTATGATGAACAGAACATTTTCTGAGGCTCATCCAAAGGCCATATCACAATCTACAAGAGAATAAAAAGGTAATTTTTATAGATTTACATTAAATATATTAAAATATATTTGTAATTTTATTATGATAATGAAGCCTAAAAGGCTAGTTTGAAATTACCTTTTTAGGGAATTTTCCTGTTATATAGTTTTGAATCCCTTGAAAAAGTGCTGTTTTCTGAGTTTTCTAATATTTATTCTTTACATGATTTGAATTATGTAATTTTAGAATTAGAAAAACAGCCATTTATCATTTGTGTGTTGCAGAGAAGCAGAGGATAGAAGGGCTGATAAAAAGGTTGAATAATACCTAGACTCCAAAACTATCCTCCTAGGCCACAGTTTAGTGAACACTGTATCACAGATTCACAGAATATTAAAGAAAGGACTTAAAGATCACCTAATCTAATCTCGCCATTTTTACAGACTTGGAAACGAAAATGAGGGGATTAAGTGGCTCATTCACATTCACAAGCAAGTTAGTAACCAAACCTGAACTCAAACTCAGATATTCTGTCTCATGGTTCAGCTTGTTTCTCCAAGTCACCTTTCTCTACATAGTATAGCTTAATTTTTAATTTTTTTGAAAAGATACTATAACCACATGGTTCTTTTATAAAAGGTATAGAGTAAAAAAGTACATTTTTTACTCCTTTCCTCTTTTATTTACTTTCTATTAGCTCTTCTCTCATCACATCTTCATCCAGGTAACCTCCTTCAAAACACTGCTCAAAATCGCTACCACATTGAGGTCTCCCTTGCACACTCTACTTAAATCAAGACCCATACCTTCAGGACTCTGGATCTCATTTACCTATTTTAATTTCTCCACAGAACCAATCGCCCTTTACCATATTATATATTCTACTTTTTTTTTTTTTACGTATTATTTATCTCTCCACACAAGAATGCACACTACACGGAAGGAGTCTTTGTCTATTTCTTTAACTGCTATGATTCCCAGTGTTTAGTGGGAACTAAATAAATATTTGTTGGATTGAGCTAAAAATCACAGGAACAACTGTGTCCCTGCTTGTGTGTTTAATGTATGACTCCTCGAATATTCTATAATTTCTGTTTTCTGAATAACGGTGTGATGCTTTTTAGTACATGGGTATTCATAACTATTACATCTTCATTGTGAATGTACCTTAAATAATTGTAAAGATCCTCCTTTTGTACTACTTCATGTTTTCACCAGGAGTTCCATCTTAGTTGATAATAAAATTATGACTCTATTTCTTTTGATTTGCATTTGCATGGTGTTCTTTTTCCTATCCTTTTATTTTCATATTATCTTGTTATGTTTTCTGGGTTTTTTTACCAATGTTTTTTGTACACTTTCACTATATGGCCTCTTTGATTTTGGTGTATGCATATGTGGTGTGTCTGTAGGTGCAGGTGCATGCATGCATTTAATGTTTAAGAATATTTTTTCCTATTGTTATAATCTTAATACCTTTATTTTTGATTAATTTAGATAGTGTCTATTAGTTCTTGATAATAATAAAATTGGTACATTTTCTTCTTTTCCCTCTCCTCTCTCTTCCAATGTTTATCATTTTTACTCTTTTCCTTTGTACTGTTGAATGTGCATAAACTTATATTACTTGACTTGCCAAATTGAAGTGATATATTTAGTGTTTAGGTATTTTAGATGAGACAATCAGTAGAACTTGCTGTACAGCCAGTTCATTTTTTTCCATTCTCCAATGAATTTTTGTTTCATATTTATAGTCAGAGGTTGGAAAGTTGGTGAGAAAATAAGTTCTTATACAAATTTGGAAAATTGATAACCCATGTATATTGTTTCTATTTTTGCTACAACAAATTAGCACAAACTTGGTGACCTAAAACAATCCAAACTTATTATCTTATAGTTATGGAGGTTAGAAGTCCTAAATCAGTCTTTGTGGTCTGAAGTCAAGATTTTATTTTAATAGGGCTGATTTCTAAGGGTAGCTCTGTGGGAGTATCTGTTCCTTTACCTTTTGCAGCTTCTAGAGTTGGCCTGTATTCCTGAGTCCATGGCTCCTTTCTCCATTTTCAAAGCCAGAAAAGTAATATCTTCAGATCTCTCTCTGCTTCAGTCAAAACATCACCTTCTCTGACCTTGATCCTGCCTCTATTTTATAAAGACATTGCGATTACTAGTATTGGGCACATCTTGATGACCCGGGATAATTTTCCCCACCTCAAGATTTCTAATTTAATTACATCTACAAAGACTTTTTGCTATATAAGGTACAATATTCACAGGTCCAGGGATTAGGATGTGGATGGACAGCTCCGAGGAGGCATTATTTGGGCATTACTCAACCTAATATACTGTTAGACAGTGTAAAAATAGTTAATAAAACTGTTGCTGAAAATTGAAACAATTTAAATGTACCCAATGATCTTGTGATCCAAGCAGAATGGAAGGTTAGGCAATGGTTCTAGGAAGAAGGTCAGAGCACATTTTTGTTGCTTTTAGCTGCACATGATAAGATACTACAAGAAAAAGATGAGCTCAGAAAAGTGAGAGCTTTTTTGTTTAAAAAATTTGTTTTTAATTGAGGTAAATTAACATAATAGTATATTAGTTTCAGGGGTACAACATAACATGCATCACCATACATAGTCACAAAATTAAATTTTTTTTTCTTATGATGAGAACTTTTAAAATTTACTCTCTTAGCAATTTCCAAGTAACAATAGTATTATTAACTATAGTTACTATGCTCTATATTATATCCCCATGACTTATTTATTTTACACCCCAAAGTTTGTACTTTTAGACCCCCTTCACCCACCACAGGAGGCCTTTTTTCAACTCTAAGACTCAAGAGGCCTTGCGTGTTTCTTAAGTAGCTGCCATAACCATAAGATCACACTTTGCTAGACAGTTCATTGTCCCTGAAAGGACGATACCATGTAGAGAACACCTGGAGCCACACACTTGCTTTTTGAAACAGAGCTTCCCCAGCCAAACCACACATATCTTGAGTATTAAAGATTATTGTCTTAACCACTGATTTTTTTGCATGATTGTGGTAATGGGTAAATTACAAATATTATATTTCACATATTTATATTTTGTCATCTGTAAATGATATTCTTTGGCTTCCAGATATTTCAAAAGAGACAATAAGGAAATTCTTCCGGTCTTTTTCTACCTTCTCTTTCCTAATTTTTTCTTTTATCGTTTCTTTATCATCAGGGAACATACCATTGCCTGCTCTGACTTACCCTAATCTTTGCATTCATTTTGCAGTTAAATATATTCAATGCTTCTAGTTTTCTTGTCATGTTTTCAACAATCTTTCCTTAATTAGCTGAAGTCTCTTCCTCTAGTGGTTTTCTTAAAAAGTCCTCTTGGGAGTAAAATCCCATTTCTTGCACATTTAAAACAATTATCTGTAAATTTTATACTTGAGTACGGTTTGTCTGAACATAAAATCCGTGGTTCATGCTTTCTCTCCTTAAGCATCTTTTAGGTAATTGCTACACTGACTTCTGGTATTGAAAATTCTGCGGAGAAATTGGAAACCAGCTTCATTTTTTTCCCTAAGTGTCGTGATACTTTTGCTTGTCTCTGTGTCTTTAATTTTCATTGTTTTTAATGAACTATGTCTTGACCTGTTCTAGGTCAGTTTCTTATGACACAGGGTGTTTTTTTTTTGTTGTTACGAAAAGACAAGCCCTCTTTTATGATTTTTCTTTACTGTGGCAAAATATATTTAACATAAAGTTTACCATTTTCACCATATTTCAGCGTACTGTTCAGTAACATTAAGTACATTCACATTGTTGCGCAACCACCACCATCATCCATGTCCAGAATTGTTTTCATCTTCTGCAACTGAGACTCTGTGCCCATCAAATCCATTAAACCTATTAAACCCATTCCCTTCTCCCTCCAACTCCTAGCAATCACTATTCACCATTCTAATTTCTGTTTATGAATTTGACGACTTTAGATGCATCACATAAGTGGAATCATACAGTATTTGTCCTTTTGTGATCTTTCA
>NW_006433378.1:10678159-10763891 GCF_000325575.1 Pteropus alecto | reverse complement strand
TATTATATATATAAATATATATTTCTGCTTTTTGTTTTGTTTTGCTTTCCTCCTCAGGGACTCGAATTATGCATATATTGGGAATACTTCCAGCTACTGCAAATGGCTAATATTATAAGTTATTTTAAAGTCTTTACCTTTCATTTTTCATGCTTCTATCTTCTATCTTACTTGTTATGTTTTGTTTGTTTGTTTGTCTGTTTTAGTGACCATTCTTCTTTGTGGCCTTCATGTTTATTTTGGCAATTATTTTTTATACTTCTTTTCTGAGGTAAGACAGTTCATGTTTCAGCTCACAAATTTTCTTGACATCTTTTACTTGAGTTCTTGTGTTTTCAGTCTAATGTTATAGAGGCTCTAATTTCTTGAAGCAGTTTTTTTTCAGTTCATGCTGAAATATTTGTTCATGATTTTCACAAGCACCATAGCAGTGTGTTTACTCTGCAATGTTCTTTATGCTTCATTTGGTATATTATCTTTGTATAGATGCTTTTCTAGTTCCTTTTGTATTACTCATCACTGCATGAGTAGGAGTTTTCCTGGACAATTTATTTGCAGGAAGTTTCTATAGAGATAGATATTCCATAGTATTTTTAAAAATTTCAAAATCCAGATGATCTCTCCTCTGCTGACAAATAACTTTCTGGATTGCTTTGTGCTAAAATTTCTCTTCTGGGAAATTTTATTTAGCTCTCCCTCCTCTGCTTCTTTCATCCAAACCACTTCAGGTCTGGGTCGAGAGCAGGTTTGCCATCAGTGCTGCTCAGACCTGTTCCCACTCTCATTACTGCAGGAAAAAAGAAAATCTAACAACAAAAAGGTATAGTTTCCCAATTCATAATGAGCCACTCACCTTCAGGAAATATACTTTTGCTGGTGCCTACTGAAATGTGCTGCCAGTGAGAAATTCTATAACTCTCATACTATTCTCTGTAATTTCTTCTCATGGCTTTTCTTCAATACATACATTTCAATTCTGCTTCCTAGTTTCTCTGAAAATGCAGCTCAAGAGGTTTTCATGATCATTGTGGCTTTGCATGTTTTTAAGAGTAGAATGGGAACTTAGGTGCTGACTTATGCAGAAAGATTTCTTTAATCCCTTCTTTTCTGAGCTCCAAAATATAATTTAAATTTCAAATTAGGAAATAAATAGCCTTCATAGTATATTATACAGACTTGAGGTTAGGTTCTATGACATTATCTGTAGTGTGCTTCATAGGTAACTTCTAATATTATCTTTGTATTTATCTTTTTATTCACTCCTATATTCCACAAAGTGTTTGTCACAATATTTGTTACATAAGTGCTTAACTAATGTTTGTTGGAATCGAATAGATGAGTGAATAGTAGATATTATATATCAAAATAATGGTGAATTTTTTAAAGCTTATCTTACACAAAATTTGATAACTTTTCTCTCTACTCAAGAATTTTTGCCTACTTAACTCTACCTAACCAGTAAACATTTTATCTACCCAACTATTTCTCAACTGATTTTGTTTAAATTTAAGAGAAATAATTTTAAATATGACCATTGAGTGACTACAAATTTAGACAATACTAGTGCTGACTTATAAAGATAAATCCTATATGATATGAGAAGTGCATTTTACCTTACTAAATAGATTAAATTTGATGTGCCAAATAAACAAAACTATGATATAATAAATGTTTTACATTTATATCTGGATCTGAGAATTAGCACAATCATTTACTTGCAACATCTAAATTTATCTGTTTCTTTTCACCTAGTTCAATAGTTTACAAAGTTTCACACTCTGGACAAGAGCTGATCAATAAAGAATGGAAATTTTGCAATGTGCCTTTTTATGGACTTCCTCCAGCAGTTACATGATTGTTTATTTTAACTTTTTAGTTTTCTTGCTCCATCTTAATGTAACATTTAAATTAACATGATATTAAAGAGGTAATTTGTGTAATTACAAAGAGTTTTCTAATCTCTGGATTTACACTGATATATAATCTTCTCAAGATGAAATAAAAGCTCTTGGTTAGTATGCTGGGTAAGAAGATGTCAATTTTCAGTTACCATCCAGTATATAGTACCCTCACTGAGCATGAATACTATATTTTGTATTAATTATTTTAATGTAATTGCTTTTTTATTAATCTTAATACTTGACAAATGAGATCATATCTGCACCGAATTTTTTAAGAAGCTTTGTAGAGGTTTATCATCACCATCACTCCCCCTTGAATTTTATTACAACAAATATAAAATTTATTTTACATTCTTCATCTTTGCATATTTAAAAAGATTTTAATTCCCACTTCTTAAGAATAAAAATATTTTGTTGGTAAAAGCTAAGAACATCAGTTCTTAAATGCGATATTAATATGTATTACTCCAAGAATATTTATAGTGTCAAATACGAAGGCATTATTTGACTTATTTCCATTAAGAAAAAATAGTGTTTCCTCATAACTCTATTTTGTTATATGAGGAATATATATGTATATGTATATATTTATAAATAAATAAATAAATAAATAATTTTTTTAAAAAAAGAAAATACATTTTATTATAATTCCTTATGAAGTTAAAAACGGAGACAGACCCTTCTAAATAAAGGATCTAAACAAAGGGCCGTTCTATTGAAAGTAAAATAAAAGTCACATGAATTAATTCTGGAGATCTAGTGTATAACAATGTAACTTATAAATACTGCATTCTTGAAGTTTGCAAAAAGGGTAGGTCTTGTGTTCTTACCACACACACACACACACACAAAAGTAACTAAAGTAACTATGTGAAATGATGGATATGTTATTTAGCTTGATTGTGGTGATTATTTCATAATGTATACATATATTGAAACATCAAGTTATATACCTTAAATATATACAATTTGTATGTGTCCATTACAGCTCAATAAAGAGGAAAAAAAGATAGGATTTTAAAAAAAGTGAATTAGTCAAGCTAGCCTACTTGGATTGGGGGGATTACACAAGGCTGTGAATACTAGAAGGCAGGAATTATTGGGAGACATTTTAGAGACTGTCTATTACAGTAATCAAGGGTGATCCTAGTGACATTAATTTAGATTATATGATTCTCCCAGTTCTAATTTTTTAAAACTGTATTAAATTTAAATATTTATATTAATATACACATACTCACATATATTGTAGCAATCATTCTATAAAATACAGAGATACATATTAGAAACTGTTAGAATTCAGTTTCCATACTTATTTTTCTCCAGAATGTATTCATCCTGTACAACCGAAACTTTTTACCCCTTGATCAACATCTCTCCATTTCTCTCTCCTTCTAGTTCCTTGGCAACCATCATTCTACTCTCTGCTTCCAAGTTTAAGTTTTAAAAAGATTTTGCCTTCCATCTGAAATGTTCCACCACTCTCTGTCTCTCTCTGCCTATATGTCTCTGTCTGTCTGTCTGTCTGCCTCTCTCTCAGCCTCTCTCATTTCTTGTGCTGAGCCAAACACACTGCCATGTTGTCAGCAGCTCTGTGGAGAAGCCCCTATACCATGGTAAAGAAATGAGGCCCTCATTTTCACAGGCTGCAAAGTATTGAAGCTTTTTGATTACTACTCAAGCAGCTTAGAAGTGACTGGTTGAGCCCCAGCTGACTTTGAGATGTAGCCCTGACCTATAGCTTGACAGCAACCTCATGAGAGACCTTGACCCAGAGTCACCCAGTTAAGTTATACCCAGATTCCTAATTCACAGAAACTATGACATAATAAATTTTTGTTGCTTTGAGATGCTAGGTTTTGGTGTAATTTATTATGCCGTAGTCAGTAAGTCATACAATTACCAATAACCTCACCTCCCTAAATCAGATAATTTTTCTGACACAAGATTACTATGCTAACTTTTCATAGGCTATAGACAAGGGTTTCTTCATAAATACGAGATTAAATGGATCATCTAAACACTCATAATTTAAAAATATATTTTGTAAGAAATTTTAGAAGTTAATAAAATGGAAGAGAAAAAAACCTCCTTTAGCACTTGAGATTATGAGCTATTTTCAGAATACATATATATTTCACTTGATGTGCTAGAGGTGTCAGAACTATATCAAATATTTTAAATATATCTTCAGCTCTATATTTTTCTAAGCTCCTACCTATATATACAGCTATATACTCAACATCTTTATCTCAAATTTAACATGTTTGTAACTAACATGATTATAACATGATCTTTTCCTCTTCCAAACACACTCTTCTGTTTTTCCTGTCTTAGTTAATAGCCTTGTCACGCCTCTATTTCTGGACTGTAGAATGTGAGGAGTGATCAGTGGCAGTTCCTATTTTAAATACCTGATTTAGCATCGTGTACAGAACACAAATGACTCCATCTTTAAGTTAATCTGCCATCTTAGCATCTGGGTGAACCTAAGACCTTGACCCTTTCCCCCTGGAATACATACACAGAGCTTTGAGCTCTTCACAAGACTCCCATTCATTCCCTCTCCAAAACAAGCACCCTCAGTATTTCTCCTACCTCACTCTGGCACAAAAGACTCTTGGCATCTGATCCTTTTGATCATCTATACATTCTCACTCCTTTAGCTATAAAATGCAGCATGTGGGTGGGAGTTGGGGAGGTGGAAAGTGCAGAGATCTATTTGTCTTGCTGCTTCCTGAGATGCTTCTGTACTCTATTTCCCTATTAAACTTTTTAAAACAGACAAGCTAAACTTGTCTGCCTCATTCTTTGGCTTATCAACTCTTATGGCATCTGGAGGCCACTTTGCCTACATGGCCTTTCACAAAACACATAATTTATATAATATAGAAGCATATTTTCATAGGGCTTCTAAATCAGTGGTCCTAGGTTATTGGGGCAGCCTTGCTATGATCAGTATATGATTTACAGTTCTGGGTTCAACACTGACCATCTCTCACTAGGAAAAGAGAAAAGGCAAAGGAATAAAACACATGACCAAGCAATAGCATGTATCACGATTACTCACATGCCCCTGGCCAGAGTTTAGTCACAAGAACACATCAAACTGCAAGTGAGTCATAATCTGAGAAATGTAATCTCAAACTGGTTGGCCATGGGCCTAGTTAAAATCTGAATGGGCTTGGATGGTTTGGGATTAAGATTATAGACCCTTAGGGCAGACTGCCTGGGTTCAAATTCCTGCTCTACCATTTATGCACTGTGTGATCTTGGATGAGCTATTTTGCTTCTCTGTGTATCAGATTCCTTATATAGAAAGGATACATAATCTCATCCACTTCATAGAAAAATATTTATAAAGTATTTAGAACTGTGCCTGGTATACTTTAGTGTTTTTCAATTAAAATAGGTGTTGTTAAACAGGAGATAATGGATATTGGTGGACAGTAAGCACTTAAATTTCTTTTTCATTCGTTATTCACATTTAATCTACCACCAAATTTTGTTGATTTTTCTAATTGTCTCCATGTCAACTGTAACTTCCTCGAATCTACTTTCCCTTCCTTTCATTCTAAAATCTATTTTCAACACTGAAAGTATGATCATTTTATTCTCCATCTATTATTCTCTGTGGTTTCTCAAAGCTTCTTATGGTTTTTGAAAGGAAGAAAGGAAGGAAGGAAGGAAGGAAGGAAGGAAGGAAGGAAGGAAGGAAGGAAGGAAGGAAGGAAGGAAGGAAGGAAGAATCAAAATGTAAGAAAGGAAGGAAAGGAGCAGGGGAAGAAAGGAGAGAAGAAATGCTTCACAAGGCTCTCTATGCCTGGCTTCCACCTATGTATTTAGCTTCCTCTCTCCCAGTCTCTCAACACTTTACCTGAAAATGTCTTGCTTTAGTTTACTTTGTAGATATACCATGCCTCCTCTAGTCACAATCTCCTTGCACATAATTCTTGCCCCCTGCAGGGAATATACCCACTTCACTTTCATTGACTTATTCTTTTTTTCAGATTTAAGTAATAACTTACTCTGTGAAGTCTTGGTAACTACCTAGGTAAGGCCTGCTACTCTCAAAAGTAATATAATCATTCTTACAAAACACACATCATAGTTTGTGATAATGTAAATTTAGTGTTGGGTTGTTTTCTTTTAAAAAAAAAAAATTGCCTCTCACTATATTGTGAACTTTTAAATATGGCAGTTAGGACTGTTTTATTGTTTAAAATTTGATATCTAGCTTCTAGCTAATGCATGACTCAGTAGGCATTCAAGAAATACTTGTGATGGAAAAACTGAATACCTATAAAGAAAATTATATTAATGATGAACACATAGGAATAAGCCGTGGAGTTTGAACTCAAGTGTCTGTTAGTAGGCAAGGTCCAGAATTACATTAAGATGAACCATGCATAATAAATTAAAAATAACTCAATAAGAATGTTATCTTAAAAATGTATTATTACTGAAAACATTTCTTCTTTAAGCAGTGAATCAGTGGTATTTATAAAATATTCTCATTAAAACAAGGCATTTCTTTTTACTCTTTAGTTTTAGAAAATGTATAAATATACATGAGTACAGTGAACCCTCATATATTCATTAGCAGCATCAGTAGTCATCAATATTTTGCCATATCTACTATTTAGTCTATCTATTCACCTTTGTTGGAATATTTTAAAGCAAATCCCTGCTAAATGCGATTAAATTTATAAATATTTTAATGTTTCTTTAAAATAACAATAGAGCATTTTTATACATTAACACCAATGGCATTATCACATCTAAAACAATTATTCAATACCCTGTCCATATCCAATACCCAATTCATAATCAAATATCCTCTGTTGTCTAAATTCATTTTGACATAAACTCAGGATCCAAATGAGGTATTTTTTATGTCAACTCAGGATCCAAATGAGGTGTACTCATTGTATTTAGTTATTATGGAATTTGAAATGTTTAAAAATAAAAAAAAATGAAAAATTTCACTCACGTTAAGCAGAAGAAGCCAACCACAAAAGGACAAATACTGCATGATTCCATCTATATGCAGTATTTAAAGTAATCAAACTGATAGAAATAGAAAGTAGAATGGTGGTTGCCAGGGGCTGGAGGAGGGAGAATGGGGAGTCATTATTTAATGGGTATAGAGTTTCCATCATGCAAGATGAAAAAGTTCTAAATCTGTTTTGCAATGATGTACATAGATTTAACAATACTGTAATGTACACTTAAAAATTGAGAGGGTAAATTTATGTTATCAGTTTTGTACCACAATTAAAAAAAAATGAATGTGAAGCATAAAAGGGGTGGGGCAAAGGACTCAGATAGACATTCTCAAAGAAGATATACAAAGGGTCAATAAGCACATGAAAAGATGGTCTACATTGTTAGTCATTAAAGAAATGCAAATCAAAATTACAATGAAATACCTCTTCACATCTATTAAGAAAAAAAGAACAAATATTAAAAGTATATGTTCAATAATAGATCTCACTACTTGGGACTCCATACCAGATTGCTAAGAATATGTAGATTTTGAATTGGCATATTTACTTGATTTTAGTTATCACAACCTTTGCAAAATAAAGATGGCTATCAATTTTTGAAATATCTTCCACTAAAAAGTGGAACCTATGTCTTTTCCTTCTGAATCTTTGACAGATTAAATAAGGCAGAAATGATGATGGTGTACTAGTTTTGGGGCCCAAGCCTTAAGAAACTGAAGAAGCTTCCAGCTTTTGTTTCCTCGAATACTTTCTTTGCTAACCCTTAGCTACCATGGAAGAAATTTGACTATCCTGAGACAACTATTATGGAGATGCTATATATAGGTGGCATAGAGCCAGATAAACTCAGCATTCTGGCCACTTGAATCACGACACCAGATGTCTTAGACCACTTGAGCTGTTATAACATAGACTGCATGGTTTATAAACTACAGAAAGCCGTTTCCCACAGTTCTCGAGGCTGGAAATCCAAGATCAAGGCACTGGCAGATTCAGTGTCTCGTGAGAGTCCACTTCCTGTTTCATACACAGCCATCTTCTCACTGTGTCCTCACATGGCAGAAGTGGTGAGGGAGCTCTCTGGGGTCTTTTTTTATAAGTGTCTTAATTCCATTCAGGAGGGTTCTATCCTCATAACCTAACAACCTCCCAAATGCCCTTACCTCCAAATGCCATCATGTTGGGGGTTAGAATTTCAACATATGAATTTTAAGGGGACATAAACATTCATTCTATAACACCAGACATGTGAATGAAGTTGTCTTGTACCCTCCAGACAACCCCATCTGCCAGCTGAATAGCATTGGTGACCTTAGACAGTACCATATGTATCAGAAGAATCATCGTGCTGAGCTCTGACTAAATTTATCGCTCACAAATTGTATTATAAAATGACTGTCATTTTAAGCTACCAAGTTTATTCATTAAGTAGCATCAGCTAACAGGAACCTTACAGGAAATAAGCTTTTCTCAGAACTGTCCTGAAACTTCTAATCCTCGTATAATAGCAGTAGGTCATAAATCACCTAAAATTTATTAAACATGTATAGTGGACCCCACTAAAATAATATAAGAATATAATTATTTGGCTTTGCCATTTTTTCCCTTTTGGAAAATCTCTCCCAAATCCTTATTCTAGAGTGAATTGATAACTAGTTTAACTACATCTTTTACCAATAATACTACAGGTTTTGCCTCTTTGTTTCCAAGTTCAATATAGGTGTATTTTAAATGAAGATCTTATAAAAATGTCCATCCAGATGAGGGTCAGAGACAGAGGAAGGAAAGATATAAAAGCTGGAGAGACATTAAATGTCTAGCAGTTAACTTCTAGATTGTTTTATGCTACATTAGGCCCTTATGTGGGCTTCTGTTTGCTCCAATTTGCAAAGTTGAACTAATTTCATCTTAATAGTAAAATCTGTGAGAAAAAATGAATTATTCTAGAACAATGTTTTCTAATACTTTTCCCATGAAGAGCTAAATTCTACTTGCAGGATACCGAAAGTCAAATGTTGAAAAGATTAGATATTTTTCATGGGGTTTTATCCAGAAAGTAAGATTTCAAATCAAAGAGGTTCTTCACAGTATCTAAGTCTGTGTATTGTACTATATTGACAAGATGCTCCAATGCCCTTAAGAATCCTCTATGCTTATTCAAACAGACTACTTCTGTGTCTTTAGAAATACAGGTATATATAAAATTTTCCTTCCTAATTGTCCTTCATAAGTTTAATTTCTTTTCTCATAGGCATAGAAATTATTCCCTAAACAATTGTCACTAGTTTCTTCCTCAGTTGTATAAAAAAATCTAACATTTAATATTCTAGGACAAACTAATTTTTTTGAGTCACAAGTATTTTGTCTTTGTCTTATAGTACCAATGCATAAGTACTATGTTTTAATCTCTTCTTCATATGCTATTTCGATAGCTTTTTTTTGTTTGTTTTATCACGTATTTGCATTTTAAACAACTTCATTTATGAACGGTGATCGAGCATAGGACCTGTAACCCAAGTACAGCATATTTGGTCCTCTTTCAAATAGACAAGAACATATTTCTCTTTGGAGTGATCAAAGGGACAGGGAAGTTGGCAAATTCCAGATCATGATTATGAGTTAAATATTATCCTGTTCCCTCAAGGCCAACTGCTGAAAGAATTCATTGGCTAAGAAACAGTCTCAGTTACTTTTTTTGGATAAAGTTTGTGTTTTAATTTTATTTTTCTGGACAGTTATAAAATGCACTTCTTTCTTGTGGTTCACAACTAATAAATTTCCAATATATATGTCAATGGCAGAATGAAAACATTAAAAATCATAGTGCATTTGCCAGGAATCAAATAGTTGGCAACCTGCTGAGGTATCCACATCTAGAAACCACACCTGAAAGGTTTGTGGTGATTCCCAACCAGCAGCAAGCACTAGCAAGTTTTCTCTCCGAACGCTCCTCATAAAAGACAGATACAGGGAATTTCACAATTGTAGATCCCTGCTTGTCTTCTAACTAAAGTATCAGGAAAGCATCAGCATGACACCTACAGCAAAAATAGTCACCTATTTAATTCATATGAGTAAAAAAAAAAAAAAAGATCTTTTAATGAGCTTCCAAATGAGTCAGCTTGGTCTCATCTTTAGTAGGTGGGCAGCTGACTTCCTTCTTCTTTTAGGTTTCTCATAATATTTTACCTCCTTTCACAAGTCAAGGCCACACTCATGAACTAGGGGAAATAAAAAGCAGGTGCCCCTTATTGAATTCTAATTTAGTCTTTTGTGCTAAAATAAAGAAATAAATAAAAATAAAACAAACATAAAACACAAAACAACACAGTAGAGAGTAAAAGTAGGTTAGAGGCCTAGACTTGTTCTGTTGAAATTCATGTACAATGGCTAGATTGTGTGTGACCCACTCTGTGTTGGCTGAGAGTTGCTTAAGAAGGCACTTGAGTCGTGTAGCAAAACATACCTCGTCGTACCACTGTGTGCAAATCTCAGGCTTTGAAGCTACGGGAGCAACAACAAGCACAAAACCTAAAATAATCTATGCTTTTATATATTTTAGAAGAGAGAAATCTCTACAGATGACAGTATGTAGGAGAGGTTTTGTGTCGTTTACCAGTTCTCTCACAGGCAGAAAAGAGAAGAAGAAAGCAGAGACATCGAGTGCATTTAATCTGGATTTACGTCTTTGGAGTCAGAATAGTCTGAAATGAAATCCTGGGTGAGCCTCATAGCAGCTGGCATTGCCTTGGGGCCTGTTACTTAACTCTTAGCCTCACTTTCTTTACCTCTATAATGGGGATCAAAGAACATGAATATTGTATTACAGGAGTAAAATAAATTTTGAGCAGCATGTTTCACATTACTAAATCTGAGTTTAAGTTATATAAACTTCTATTTTAAATGAAGTGATTTTACTGAACTGGAGCTGACAACACCTTAGTAAAAATTTAATAGCTAACATCAGAATGGGAATTTCCTTAAATGGTAACATTTCCCGCCCCCCGAACAGAACTTCTGCTAAGCTTAAATTGTCATGTTATTAAAAAAGATACAGTTGGCTAACTTATACTAAAACTTAGAACCCAAACTTGAAAATGTTTCAAGATATTTGATTTTTTTATCCGATTGTTTAGTGGGGCAATTTATAGCTACATGGAATGCTAAACGGGAGACATAGGTAAGCCTTGCCTAGTGCATGCTGACCACATATATTTGTAATCAAACTAAGCTAATTGCAACTTTCTAAATTTCCCAAATATACTTTATTAGAAAACAAACAAACAAACAAACCTGAGACATTGTTAACTGCATGAGGATTATTTAAAATGATATGAAAGGACTAAAAAAAATATAATGTAACTATGACAGTGTAATTTGAATAAGTAATAAGTCAACTGTGCTTGGATTTTTTGTATATTGGCATTTAAAATTCCAAGCAATAGTGTAAACTAACATTTTATAGAATATATAAAACATTGTTCTACATGATCTTTGAAGTGGGTGTTTCCAATTGTGTGATATGTTTCTTTTGATTATTCTTAGTCGTAAACGTCTTGTACTTCAGCTTTAGTTATAAGATTTTTCGAAACAGAGGTACTAAATATCTCTGTGCATATATTCAAGCTCTTCTAAAGGATTAGATTCAATACTTGAGCCTTCTGTGAGAAAACAATGTAAACAATAAGAACAAATAATAGCAACTGGAAAAACAAAATATAAAAGAAATAGGGGACTTGATTTATAGAAATCTATTTTTTTATATATATTTATTGTACTCCTTTGCAATGAGAAGTGTTTGCAAATTTTTTTCAGGGAGCTCGTTTCTACTAAAATAATGATAACTAGCAGATTCATCTTGTCCTTTACCTAGGAATAACTCTATATTGCTTTAGCCAGAGTTAAAAAGAAATAATATGTAAGCATCATCTGGTAACTCTACCCATGCATCCTTATCTAATTATAATCCTTATTAGCATACTACTTTACCCCAAAGCTAGAATGAGATAAGAAACAGGGAAAAGGAAGGAGGATGACTAATGAACCATAAAAGTTTCTTTATGGTTTATTTTTTAAAAAACTAATCTTATAATAAAAAAACTAAAATGTCTAGATTTTTGGAGAAACACTGTCATTTAATCACATGGCTTAGAGCAATAATATGAAGCATAGCGGATAAAGAGAGAAAATCATTGAGATCAAAAAGAAGATGAGAATGAATTGTAAAATCCCATTAGAAAAAAGGAAGCAAATGATAAAGAGAAAAAGCAGTTCATGACTTTAAAGACTGTCATTGAATAAAGCTCCCTGCTTCTAGAATCATCTATCAATTTAGCATTAAGATGTCGGTCTGTTGCACAACAGTCCCCTGAAAAGAATAGAGATTTTTTTAAAAAACAATATCTACTGAACACAGAAAAAGAGACTAATCTAAAGTAGATTTCCAAACATAGTAGAAATCTAATGGTGACAAGTTGAATATCAAAGGCTTGACTTTGGCCAAAAGGAAATAAATAAAAATTTAAAGGCTTCGATTTGATAGTTACATTTAAATAGTGGTTCAATTTACATTAAGCATATAACATGTAGTTATAAGGAAAAATATATAAAGAATATAAGGAAACAAATGAATATAATGAGATGTGTTCATATTTTATTAATTTCAAAAGAAGTAGGAATGTTGAAATATAAAGGCATTTTGTTATAAAATTACATTCATATCTGTCTATAAAATATACATAGAAATTTATCTGCAGCTGTTTAAGTAAGTGAGGATGAATACTGGGAAAAGTGAATAAGCAAATTAGTTCCATAAAATGTAGGAAAACAAGACAAGAAAGAATGATCACACCTGGTGGTTACACTTAAAATCAGGTGGGAAAGGGTCCAGCCATGTGTGGCAAGATGATGAATTAATTGTTTTAGGAAGAAGGTGACTGCATAGTCTAATTAGTCCATGATTCTCAACGATGAAACTCCTGAATACTCATTGCATTATTAGGAAGATGTTAAGGAAATGTTAAGGGAGTTAAATAAATGATAAACCGAAGTAGGCATCATTTGAGCAGCTGTTGATAGATGTGGCAGTGACAAAAGGAGACGGTGGAGAAAGAACCCGGGACAGAGATGGAAAGAGAAAGGAGAGGCCACTAGATCTCTGGAATGGATAGAGGCAGAATTCCTCACTAGCTCAGGGGCCCCGGAAAGCTTTTAGGTTCTCTCGTGAGTCATGGAAAAAAGTAAAAGTCGCTGCTTCCATGCTAGCTGACTATATGAGGTATGAATAGGAAGTGGTCTTTAAGGTAGAACTGATTTGGTAATAGTGCCTTGGAATTTTGTAAGGGTTTAGTGCTTGGAAAAAGATACCAGGTGGAGGAGGGTCATGTGAGGCATCATTTATGATACATTTACCTATTTACATCAATAGGTACTTACTCATTGTTTATTCTTCTTCGTTTTTAGATAGATGAAAAAAAAAAAGATAGATCTATATCTTTATTTATATCTGTACATACACATTTACCTATTTACATCAATAGGTACTTACTCATTGTTTATTCTTCTTCGTTTTTAGATAGATGAAAAAAAAAAGATAGATCTATATCTTTATTTATATCTGTACATTTAGTTTTAAGCAAGTCATCTAATCTTATCCCTACATTTTCTTTAAAATGATTATAACAATGCTTATTTATGTTCCCTTTCCTAGGAATCAAATATTTGGTGATCTCTGAGGCACCTATGCTGTAATTAGAAATCATGAGTGAAAATGCTTTGTGTTCCTCCCAGGAAAGACTCACTTTAAAGTTATCATTGCTTCTATTGTATCTTTAAAGTGTCTTCTTGCCTCTGCAGGATTTTATATAATCCAAAGTGCAGACAAAAATGGGAAAATCATGACCTAAACAGCAAAATAGCATTTAAGCTTAGCTCCATTACATTACTTAAGGACTTGCTAAGAATAATAGACGCCAAAATAGTACAAAACTACCACTACATTAAGGGATCATGCAATATTCATCACTCCAGATAAAATAATGCATAATAGAAGCATTCAGCACTTTCTATGCTAGTATACTTTCGGTTTTGGCTGATGGCTTTTGAGCCATTGTTTAAGTGTACCAACTTCGAGGGAGATAATACATATTATTAAACCATTATCCGTATAGCCATCCATTTTTGGAAGGTCTAGTAGTGTTAGGCTTAGACATTTCAATTAAATTAACCATTCTGAGTCCTATTCCACAGAGTAATTATTGGAAAGATCAAAAACTGAAACAAAATTTTATTTTAATTGCCCTTTTACTTAAAAGAAATTTAAGTAGAAATTGACAACATGGTATTAGGTTTAGTTGGCATTCGTGAGTTTCACTCTATTAAATGCTAGAAGTGGCGAGATTTATGTACATTAAAAATGTTCATATGAATTGAGTCATATAAATACATTTTCAAGGAAAGGATAGTAAAATATAAATAAATATAGTAAAATATAAATAAAATACTATAAGCTCTGGCAAGATTATAGTCTTTGACTCTCAATTTTTACTTCTTTCATGACCAAATTAATATCAGGTCCTGGATTTCTACAAGGGTTGTTTGTATTTGTTTAAGAAACCCCAAATTCATGACTGCTAATATGGCATATAATTGTCCACATAAAATGGAATAAAGCATTACTGAAATATTTAAGTGATCCTTTAGACACTTAATGGGAAATATTGTTTAGCTGATAATGTCAAAGAATAGAAGTTCAAAAACTCTTGACTGAATTCAATCGAATCTCAGCAAAAGTGTTTGTTGGAAAACTCATTCATTTGCTTAAGTGACTCCTTTTTGCATACTGACCTCTATAGTCATTACTCAGAAAAATTGCACATCACGAAATGGCATTGGCCTCTGGAGTTTGTTTTGAAGTTTCCGAACCTCAAGTATTAAATCGATGAATGCTGTGGTCCACTGCAAAGCATTTCATTTCAGAGACATTTTATAAAAGTCCATTTTGCATCCCACAAATCAGTCAGTTTCCAATCAAATTAAACATTCTTTGGAAGATCTTCTACTCTATAGTAAAAAATATGTGTTAAGAAATTACTTCCAGAAAGAGAGGTGGGGGAAGCATTGTATTGGCATGGTGTTTACTTAGAAAATTTAATAAAATTATCTGAATAACATTGTATGCATGTATATGTATATATATGGACATACATACATACATATATATTCACATATAATATAATAAATACTATATAATATATCACATATAATATATACTATATATGTATACATATGCATACATACACACATAGATAGATGGCTAGATAGATTAAATAGGTAGATAGATAGATGACAGATAGATAGATAGATAGATAGATAGATAGATAGATAGACAGACAGATAGATTTCTACTGAAGTAATTTTTGTTGGATGTACCATAAATAATTTTTTAAATCACATATAATGGTTCTGTTTGCATATACCCTCAGCTGGGGTCCCTAACCCCTGGACCATGGACCAGTACCAGACTGTGGCCTGTTGGGAACTGGACTGCACAGCAGGAGGTGAGTGGTGGGCAAATGAGCAAAAGCTTCATCTGTATTTGCAGCCGCTCCCCCATGCTAACATCACCTCCTCAGCTCCACCTCAGATCACCAGGCATTCGATTCTCAAAGGAGCACTGGTCCCTGGTGCCAAAAAGTTGGGGACTGCTGCTAGGGGAAAAACCTTAAGAAGGTTAATCTAGGTTAATTGTCACCTATCAGGACTATACCATTTATCCCAGGTAATTAGCTAGAGTATAATAGAGTATTAGAATTAAAAATATTTTATCCCTTTCTGCCTCTTTAAACCTTGAATCATCACTGCTTATTCCAAATAGATTTTAATCTAGTCTCTGAACATATTCAGTTTGTTTTTGAGGAAAATGGTCTGCCCTGTGAATCTAAAGTTCAAGAGTCTGAGGTTCGTTCTGCAAGTTCCCAGGCTTCTGATCTTTCCCTCCTTTGTATAAAGAGTATGCTGGAGAGACAGCTGCTAAGATCCCATCTGATTCTTGGATGTTATGAACATCTCACTCCCTGAGAACCGGGGAATCTATTTAAATCCTATCCTGCGCTTGCTGTTAGAAGGTTATTCCTTGGGTCCCGCCGAAACTTATCCCTCTGTACTTTCAGCCTCCATTCTCTGAGTTATTTCTTAGTCTTCAGAGTCTTAATTAGAATCTAAATCCTTACACTACTCAGGAGCAGGTTCTAAATTCTGATACTCTTTCAGAGCCAAGTCATTCTTATTTATGTACAGCAATATTCTTTTGATGAAAGTGAAGTCAACCTTTGGCTCCCTTCTTAAAGAAACTAAAACAAAAGGGGCCATCAAATACGCTCTCTGCTGGATTATACAAACTATTATGTATGATGGAGGAGACCCCCATCAGTAGGCATGGAGATCACCTGGAATGTCCAGATGGTTCCTCAGAATGGGAGTTTTCAAAAGACCATTGCTAGACATATGTGTCTGGTTAGAATGTTTAACCTTCATGGTCTTTAATCATGTAGCATTATGCAAAATGCCACTGGCTGAATGGCTTGATGAAGCGTTTTGAGGCTGTAGAGTTTCCAGTCTCCTGGCCACCACCAGAGGCCCTGCAGCCACTGGGTCCCTACAGTATGAATGCCTTGCTGTTGGTCCATGAGAAAAGAGGGCAGATGGGTGTCAGCCTTCACACTGTGTAGCATGGGCATAAGGAATGTAGTGATCAAACAAATGAGAGAGAGAGAGGGAGAGAGAGAGAGAGAGCGAGAGAGAGAGAGAATCAACTGAGAGAGAGAGAGAGAGAGAGAAAGAGAGAGAGATCAACCACTAACTAGAGTGGCAAGGAAATACCTAAAAATACCTAAAGGGCTGTGTTTCTGTTCCAGTCTTCCCTAACTGTTGACAATGTCAAAGATATTTTCCCCTCAAGAGCAAATTCATGTGTAGAAGATTCTCTTCAGAATTTTTAATTCTCTGAGGGCAACAATATCATGTCATAGTAGTTCATTACTCTGCACACCATAAGTACTAATGACACCAGTGGGGACGAAAGACCCATAATTGTTCATTTTAAGGGCAGCTGTAGTACATGGAATGCAGTTTCGCAGCAGAAAACATTTGCATCAGACCATCCTGACACTGAGTTCTGACTCTGCCACTATTAGTTGGAGCAAGTATCTGAACTTCTTTAAACTTCAGTGCTCTCATCTGCAAAATTGGAATAATTTCAGGGTTGCAGTTAGAGTTAGAAAGATAAGTCATGCAAAGGGCTTACTGTAATGACCAAAACTTAGTCAACTCATAAAAAGTGGCTATTATTATTTATTAGGATTATAATGATCATATTGTGCTTATGAGGAATGCTGATAATGCTTTAGCAGCAGAACTTGACCTAGGACCTTTCTGTGTAAATGAATTGTCCTGTATGTGTTGATGATGTAGGCCATTTCAATATTCATTTATCTGACATGACATTTTCATTTCAGATTTTTTTTTTTTAAATGTTGGTTACCAGACCTCGCTGTGATACTTCTGAAGAGTACCGAGGCTTAATAGCAACAACTCTTGCCTGCTTTTTAGAGTCCTCATTCTGTCCAAATAGAAGCATATGAGTTCTCTCTTCCATTTATCGGAGGTCAGCATCTTTGTTGTTGTTGCTGAAACTCTGGAAAGACAGCGGTACATGGAGCCATGCTAGCCAATTTGGCAGCATACTTTTTCAGCCCACTTGGCTGTGCACAATATTCTGTCTGAGTTTGGGAAGATCTGTCTGCTTTTCTCCTTTGTAGAGAGGCTATGAGGAATGAGCAATGGATTTGTCTTATACAACAGCCTGGAAAAATAGGCCGTGGCCTAACAATGAGAATTACATGGCCTTCTTCCAGAGAGTTTCTGGCTGGAGACAGGAGGACAGGTTGAGGCGCCTTCTGATAGATTTTTCACTAATTGCCCTCTTTCCTAAAAGAAGTCCTGTTTAAAAGATAAAGTGGGGGGTGAGCGGGCAGCAAGAGTTGAGGAATCTTACATAGTATCAACATTATGCAGATTTAAAGGTCACAGGTCAAATCATATATCTCAAAGCATAGCAGTAAACCCTCTAATCCTCGCATTTGACAGTGAGGTGTGAAAGGTACGGGTTTGACCTAGACTCAAATGCTCCTCATGTGAGACTGACCTAAACATTTCCTTGTCTTAGATTCTCAAATGACCATATCCTATCCCTTTTTACTATGTTGTCTTCACAAAATCCTTTTCCTGGTAAGGTTTGCCTGTTCTAGATGACTCGCTATATTTTTCTTCCTGTTGTTTTCTTTTTCAACCAGTGAGGAAGACTCAGACATGATGTCATTCATGTTTCTTGCCCTGTATTCTGCTCCCATCTACACACACACTGCCATTTTAATTGCTTTTTCCAATGATGACTGAGTGATGTCTTTCCTATTGGGCACTCTTTGTCATTTTGGCTTGCCGTTCGAGAAATGGGAGAGGCAGGAATATCATCAATCTCCAGAGGCAGCTGATCTGACTCAGCATCTGCATCGGAAATACTATTTGAAAAAAAATGCAGCCCCCTCATCCCTGCTAACACAGAGAGTTTCCTTGACTGCCTGCATTGGTTATGATGGCCGTGGACTGAATCTCCATTTCTTCATCTCAGAATAATGCTCTCCAGAGCTGCTTTATGGAGCTATTCATAGATAAGAGCAATAACAAGCCCAACGGCATGGCTTCCTTTTCTGTATTCTGTGACATTCTCATCTCGGCCGACTGTGTCTGGCAGCCACACAATGAGGCCCTGCATGTGTCAGGGAGATGGATGATACCTGCAGTGTCTGCATCTCAACGCTGACTCCATGGTTTTTTTTGATGCTAGATTCCGTGCCATTGAATTAGAAAGGCAACCTGCCCCCTTCCAAGCAATGTCTTATTTTCTCCCAAAACAAAATACTTTAATGGAAATAATGGCACACATTAGACACTTTGATGGATAGCACATTGTACTTTCATCCTCAATATTCCTGATTATAGGACTATTTGTTTTTGTGTTTTTGCTCTCTTGTTATTTTCTCAAAGCAAAAACAAAAGGGCTACCAGAATAGGTAGTAGTTCTTTATATGCTTTTCACACATCTTTGCTTTCTTCAGCTAAATGGTAGTGGAAAAAATAAATTAGAAAGGCTATTAATGAACCCCTATTTCCCTATCAGGGAAGCAGCCAGTTAATTTTGAGAAAGTGTATTCTGATCTAAATTGACTGGTTTTTGTTTCAGCATACAATCGGTTTTGAACTGTGCACAAATATACTGCAGTGGGGTCTTTGGTAATGAATTATCAGTAAGATCTCAGTGCTGCTAGGATCATCCAGGCACCTCTGAGCAACGGGGAGTTATGTGAGACATGAACCAAAGGACTAACAACAAGAATTATTTATACCATCTATTTTCTAGGGCAGTTTTCATGGGCACGTAACTTGCACTGTCACACCTGGCCCTACACTTAGATGGACAATTTAATGCTCTGTTAGCATCATTTTGAAATTTGTAATAATTTGTGAGTAAGCGGACCTCAGCATTTATTTTGTTCTGGCCCAGAAAATGACGTAGCCAGTATTGGTGCCAGGCACTACTCTGTGCTTTGTAAACAATTACAGGATTTGGCCTCAATTTTCCTTCCTTCTCAGTTTTGACTGAGGTACAACAGGGTAGATAGCAGGGTAGATGTTAGGATAACTAAGTAAGCATGAGAGAGCCTGCTCACCACATATGAAGGGTTACATTGCAAAGGCCATCATCACCTGTTTTGTATGTCTTTGACCTTTCAGCCAGATTAAAGTGCTAAACAAGGGGAAGAGAGAAAAATTTGGGATGATACCTCTTCAGAGAAAGCAATTCCCTTACTATAAATTCCCTTTCCCTGTTGTGGTTGGGAGGACAAAGACTTAAGAAGGACAAGAAGGATGGATATCTGACTCATGCCCGAGAAAGTTTCAGTGGACTATGGCTTAGATCTAACTCGTACTTAGAAATCTATAATCTAAGAGGGTGACAGAATAGAGGATCAAAGGAAGTGATCTAATTTGTTGGAACAAGGGATAATGTGTGAGAATTGTCTGTGGGCCATCTGGAAGAGAAGCCTCGTGTAGAATTATCTTAGGTCTTCCAAGGTCTATCTTGGGGCTTCTGGAGGCACGAGAAGACTCCAGGGAAAGGATGTTCAGGTGGTGACGAGTAGCTAAAGCAGGAGTCAAGGCTCTAGAATACAATGTATCCACAGTGACCAAGAGAACCATGAGAAGAATTGGCTAAAGAGAACATTCAAAAAGCTCCCTAACACAACCATGAGGAAAAGGGTCAGCTATAATTATTTGCATGGCCTTCTAAAAGAGCTTGCCAGCTTTAACTATCTGCCAGACCAGAAGGCATAAAGTCACCAAAGAATCATTTCTTCTCACTCTCTCTAACTTTAATCCTGAAATGCAGCTGAGGACTGGGAGAGGTAGCGAGCAGGAAGGGAGAAGTACCAGAGCCCTTGCATCACTGTAGTCTGAGGATGAAACAAGTGCCTACTGGTTGAGGGCTAAATTTCTTGTTAAATCAGAATTGGACTTTCCACTATAATATCAGGCTAAACATTCTGGTGACTGAATTGAGCCTGTGTTCTCGATGTAAGGCAATAGTTGGATCTCCTTTGACCCAATAATGAGAGGAAAAGCAGGGGAAGCTGTCTGAGTTTTCATGCCAGGGACAGGAGAAGGTTATATCTTCTCCCACTGCCCCATTAAACATTATTCAGTGATCACAGTGCACACACATCATGCTTGTTGACATATTGGTCACATCTTTATAACCCATTCAATAATCCCAATGCTCTGCAAAAAGTACCATCCAAATGTTGAAAGGAGAAAAATAAGGAACACAGAGGGTAAGAGAACTTAGCAAATTAATAAATGATAGAGCTAGAATTTGGAGCCGGGTTTAGGTTTTTTAAGATTTATTCTTTTAGTCATTAGACTGATTCTCTCTCTTAGATTAGAAAAAAATACTAATTATTGAGTACTTACTATATTCCAGGAACAGTCTAATGGCCTCAAATATGTTACTTACTTCTTACGTAAAGCATAAGTTAGATGCTATTCTTATTATCTAGAGGAGGAAACTGAGAATTAGGAGGTTTCAGTAACTAGTCAGTAACTAGTCTGAAGTTACATAGCCATGAAATTACATAGCTCTTGTCTGTCTGGCCCCAAATTTGTGCAGTTCAGAGAGAAAAATAGAAAGAGGAGGGAGGGGAAAGGGGGAAGAGGAGCAGAGCGAGAGAGGTTTTCCTTCTACTTTTCTTCTCAAATAAGTCATACCTTTGCTAAAAGAAAATACACATAGAGGTCTTCTTAATTATATAACCAATGGTAGCCACTGAAAACAACATAATTATTAGCTAAATGTGATCCCATGAAAAGGTCACCATAAACACAGAAAGAGAAGACTAACAGTCATGACAACCTTAGCCGACAAGAAAGTCACCAACTATGCGTTACTCATCTGAGTGAAATCGTAATGTTAGAGAGACAACTGCTCTTTCCTGTTTCCAGGTATATTCAGAGAAGTCTTCATGGAAAACATGAGTCATTAATAATAATTTTACTTAGATAGTTCAAGAACAAAAAGAACACCCAGGTTGGGGGATGGTAGTAAAAGTGAAATCAAGAACTGGAAATAAATTCAACTGATAAAGGTAGAAGGCAGGGAACGAGTTTTTCTTTTAGAAAGATTGCTGTTATAGAAGAGTGGGACATATGTCGTGGCTGCATTATTAATGCAGATAGCTGAAGTTGGGCTGATATATGTGAACTTGATGTGGTAGGAAATGAGAATCCATGGCAGGTGCTTCATCAAGTGATTAAGCAAGGAAAGTTAAGTTTTGAAATATTTGCCTGGGAGTGGTATACTAGCTAGTTTGGATTCAAGAAGAAAATAGAGCCAATGGGAGTGAATAAAAATTTGTTAAAATTTCACAGTATGGCACCTCATTTAGCCTTTGAAGAATGGACTTTGGGATTCTCTTAGTTTTCCTTCTTGAATGAGAATAGAAATGAATGAGGATGGGAGTAGATATCTGAAACATAGACATGTAGATTCCTGATAGGTACATATCTGCAAACTCTAAGAGCAGAGCTGTAGCCCTGAAACAATGTGGAGAGTTTTTATCACTGTATATTAAATAATGCATACACAGGTCATAGTTTAATGACCCAATATTCAATATATATATATAATGTAGAAAAAAATCATCATTGTGATACTGGGAAGCATGATGTGGTAGAAACAGCACTGACTTAATCAGAATTATGTGTGTTCAGCATTCAATTCTAGTTTGTTACCTACTGCACCTGAAGACAGTGGAATATTGAAAGAAAACCCTGAATACCCTGAACACTCTGGGGTAATGACTTCTATTTAAAATTCTCTAACATGATTCCTGGAGTTGGAATGCCAAATCAAAATTTCTCAAAATTTTGTTGCAGAATGCCAGGATACCACCGAATAAGGTAACAATGAGGCAGGGAGGAGATTCTTATTTTGCTCAAAACTTTTCTTACAGTATCTAAATAATAAGCTCTGATGAGCTCTTGTGGGGGAGGGTAGAAGTGGTTGGGGCAGCGTAAGTCACTGATGTGGTACGTTTTCCAAATTTCTCACTGGCAATATCTATATCATGGTTTCTATTTGAAGTGTTAACAATGGAGGAAACATTGCTAAGAATGGCTGTGATGGATCAGCCAAGAAAGCTCGAATTGCCCTTTTCTTTCACATCCACTTGTCTAGTGTGTCTCTGACATGAAACAGAATCAACGCAGAAGGGGTGAAGTAAGGTTACCTAGGATCCCAGACAAATTTCTTTTAAGTTTGGCTTATTCCTTTGAGTGATTTCTTAAAAATTGACCTTTCTATTGAGGCATTTTCTAGAACAGTATGATGTCTTATTGAAGCATGCCTGTTGAGAGTCTTTGAAAGCCTTTTTTTTTTTTTTTCCACAGCTGCACAAGTCTATGTCGGCTTTGGACCAGAAAAAACAATGTGATATTTTCTCTTTTCTTTGCAATATTCAATTTCCATTCTCATGAATTATAATTTATTTGAAGTAATGAAATATAAATGTATCTTTGAAATCAGATGTTAATTTGTGTTCTCGTTTTTAAAACACTTTTTTTTTTGTTTGTTTCTGTACAAATTATCAGTCAATTATCTCTCTTTGGGTATAATGTAAACATGGCTGATATTTAGGGATTTATTTCTGGAGTAAATGCATGCTGCCCTTACAAATCTGAATAAATGCCTACTGCTCCTGAGTTGGTAATAAACATAATCAATAATTTGGTTCAAATCAAAAAGTTCTCAGGAATATCATATACGGTACTGAGTAAGTAGTTTTACTTAGGTTGAAATGATGATTCCCTATAAAAACCCTCTAACTGCTCAAACATTTTACTCGAAATGTAAGGCCTCATATGTCTTTTTTTCCCATAATTTTTCCTTTTTTAAAAATAGAAACAAATCCAGATTATTGAAATAAATATTGTTTGAGAAATGCAACTGCTCAAATAAACGTGTAAGTGTTCTCTGAGCAGCTAGTGGAAGAGGAGAGGATAGAGTAGCAGTGAAGGAAGTGAGAAAAGCATAAAGAGTTTTTCTAATGAGAAGCAATGTTAGAAGAACTCTCAGGCCTAAGGAACCCTCTTTTCACCTCGAGGTTTGTTACTGTCACTATCTCAATTCATTCTTAATACCCTAAAATAGTTACATCACTGTCAATTACCTGTTATGCAACAGATACGTTTCATCTTGTTTTTTGGTAATTGTTTTTGAGGCAAATGGAAACATGACAAACTAAACAAGATCAATGCTACTAATATTCTATAATATAATTATTTTCCTATCATTCATGTCTTATACTTTTTCATATTCTACTACTGTTCTCCTTCCAAGTTTATTGCTGATGCAGTGTTTGACATTAATACTAGTTATTCAGAGTGGCTAATTATATGACTCTTTACACAAAAGGAAAAAAAAATCTTGAGTCACCCAAAATTACAATAGTAGAGGAGATAAAACTTTAGACATTTTGTTCGAGTTAAGATGAGTCATTCTAATATGAGACACTATTTTTTACTTGTCAAGTACTTTATAATTATCTAGTTATATGGGAGTATTATATATGTATAAATGCTGTTTTATTAAAATGTCCTATAAAAAATCATCGACTATTCACCTTTATCAGCACTATGCTTGATGATGGACATATAATGATGGATATGAATAGTCCTAACTTTCTAGGTCTTGTGGTCCTCTTACCTCTTCTCATGAAACAGGCAGGGATGCTATTATTAATTGAAGTCCAGAAATCAAATAGCTTGCCCAGGCTTCAGAACTAGTGAATATCTAAGACATTCTTATTCCTAGCTCAGAGTTACATTTGGTACACTAAAGTCTTCTCAGATTGTGTTCCACCATGGAGATTCAACATTCTGAGAAGCAATTCAGTAGAGAAGCATTGTTTAATTCAGTGAGTCCCAAACTATTAACATTTCACTGTATATAGTTTTGGGATGTAATCATCATACTTGTATTTTCAAGAGATGAGCTCGGAAATACATTTGCTTAGTTCATAAAGTGAGAGATTTGTCAAACTCAGTTGGCCTCCTTCCTTGGAGATCCCTTTGTCAGAGTAGCACTCATTATCATCTTATGGTAACTCAATACTGAATGAATCTCAGAGCAGCAAAGTATATAAACTACTATGCATATTGCCAGCCCTCTTTGTCTCTTTTAAAAAGAAGACAAGGTCTTTAAAAATTAGATTTAATATTTTTAATACTTAATGTTACATATTTTATAAGGCATTTAATCTTTCAAATATTGTATGATGACACAGTATTTTATAACCACACAACAATTACTCAACTTCCTAGAAAGAGATGCCTCAAACTAATTACATTTTGGTTTCTTTGCCATGCAGGTGGATAGGTGGGTGGAATAGTGCTATTCTTTACTATACATAATCCATCCTAATGTTGCTATCATTCAGTCTCTATAAACACCACTATCAAGGCCATAAACATATCCATCATCTTCCAAAATTTCCTCCTACTCCCTTCATTATTTCTGTGTGTGTGTGTGTGTGTGTGTGTGTGTGTGTGTGTGTGATAAGAACACTTAACATGAGATCTACTCTCTTGGCAAATTTTAAATATACAACACAGCACTTTTAGCTATAAGTACATGTAGGTATCCAGAACTTATTTATTTTGCATAGCAGAACAACTTTGTACCCTTTGACCATCACCTCCTCATTTTCTCCTTCTCCCATCCCCTGGCTACCACCATTCTACTCCCCCCTTCTATACAATAGTTTGACTATTTTCGATTGCACATGTAAATGAGATCATATAGTATTTGCCTTTCTGTGTCTAGCTTATTTCACTTAGTATAATAATCTCCAGGTCTATTTATATTTTGTAAATGGAAGGATTTACTTCTTTTTTAAGGCTAGATAATACTCCACTGTAGGCATATACCACATTTTCTTTATCTAGTCAGCTGTCAATGAATATTTAACTTGCTTTCATGTCATGGCTATTGTGAATAATGCTGCAATAAACATTGAAGTGCAGGTATCCTTTTGAGATCCTGATTCCAATTCTTTTGAATAAATATCTAAAAGTGGAATTGCTGGATCATACTGTTGTTCTATTTTTAATTTTGTGAGGAACCTCCATTTTGATGTTCATAATGACTGTACCCATCAAAAGTTTATCAGAGTTATCTTTTATCCACATCCTCACCAACATGTATCTTTTTTTAAAAAAAAATAATAGCTATTCTAAAAATTGTAGGGTGATACCTCATTGTGGTTTTGATTTGCATTTTCCTAATGATTAGTGAAGTTGAGCATATTTTCATATACCTCTTGGACATTTGTACATCTTCTTTGGAGAACTGTCTATTCAGATCTTTGCCCATTTTTAAAATCTATTTATTTATTTATTTTGCTATTGCGTTGTAGGGTTTTTTAAATATTTTTTTGGATATTAATCCATTATCAGATATATGCTTTGCGAATATTTTATCTTATTCTGTAAATGATATACATTTACAGAATGTATCTCAAATGAAAATGTTTTTTCATTTCATCAATTGTTTTCTTTGCCGTACAGAAGCTTCTTAGTTTGATGTAGGCTTATTTGGTTGCCTGTGCTGTCACTGTCATATTCAAAAACATCACTACTAAAACCAATGTCAAGGAGCTTTTCTGCTATGTTTTACCGTAAGACTTTTACAGTTTCATGTCTTACAGTTAAGTCATTAATCCATTGTTAGTTTTTGAACTAAAAGTCACATCCAGTGATGGCATGGGTGTAAATGGAAAGTTACAGATGTAGAGAGGAGTGGGAGAGAAAAATAGATTGAGAGAGAGAAAAAATGTGTATGGGGCCCTATAAACAGAGGGGTTTACTGTGTGCAAATCACAGAGATATAGAAGATATGGCAGATATTTTCAGTGTGGACATAACCCATGATATTTGATGGAATAGCTAGAGATTCCGAGGTGTTCCAAATATTCTGGATTAGATAATGCTTTGTATTTATCATACATTGAAAACTACAACATGAATAACCTATCACAGTTGAGCATTGTCCTATCCTACAAGCTCCTTACAACTAAAACTGCTCTTTGGCTATAGAAACATATCACTTCGAGTGTTTTGCATTTTATATTGTTTACCCTTTTACTTCTGAGCTCAGTAAAATATTCTGATTTTATCTGGTTCCTTCTAAAGAATTGCCATTTGCAAATTTCTAAGTATCAACTTGCATTCCAAATATTTCACAGCCATTTAATCCCACCACTTGTCTTTAAAAGTCATTTGACCTTAGGAGATTGCCAGCTCACAAAAATGTGTTCTTGTAAAGAACAATCTATTTCTTGGACATATAATCACAATCTGTTTGTCTGTGGTCCTTTTCCCCACAGATAAAGCAATCACTTTAGACAACTGCAATAATAACTATTTAAGGTAAATATTAATATTAGAAGTTAAACTATTTTACAAACAAAAATAAATGAGATGTATAGAGCAACAGCAGTAGCAGCAAAAATAACAATACATACATACACACTTTAGACTTTCATTACTTTAAAATCCGTCCAAAGAAATTATTTAATGTACTTTGAAAAGTTTTTATTTTAGGCCAAATATCCTGAATATTTGTAGCTTGAAGATGTCAAGTGAGTGTCACAAATCATCATGATTATGAGCATCAATCTGTCTTGGAGTAGGAAGTTTGTATAAGCCTCTGGCACCAAAGAGGGTTTTGTAAGAAATATGTTGTCTGGATGTCATGACTTCTTACTCAACTTTCAAATAATTGTAGTAGAAAGTATGAGTTATAGAACAAACTCAGCCAGAAGGGTGAGAGATTCTCTACCCTCACCAGTGTGTTTGTCCTCCCAGCTGTCTTGCTGATTGCATTTGGCTCAGGTCAAGTTCAGAAGAACATCTTCTGAGACATGGAGTTGCTTGGCATTGAGAAATCTGTCATGCCTAGACACCTGATTTCAGGATTTAACATTAAGAGTATCCATGCCCCATAAAAAGCAGAGCAGATTTTTTATGAATGTTTAATCATTATGCTAATCTTTTGTCTCATTTGCATAGATATTTGAGAATGAATATTTGGATTATTTTTAAAGTACTCTAGCCTACGAATGGCTTCACTATCTCAGATGAATAGGCCTAAACTATACTAAACTTCTTATAGAAAACTTCAGAGGATATATTAAAATCTGTCTTCTATATTTCTGAAGTTAACTGAGAATATGTTATAATAAATTGATAACCTGTAAATAAAAATAGGGTTTTTGAATAATCAAATATTATTTTGTAAGAACCAAGAAGAAATGGGGGGTTTTGTTTTAGTTTCTATATACAAAAGATTAAAAATAGAAGGATTGCTCCCATATGCAAATATAAAATATCTAAATTTGCATCATGGCAGATTTCTATGATGAAGTCAGATAAAAATACAGTTGTTAGGAAAAAAAAAAGAATGTTTTTAAAATACTTTGTGGTTGAAGATGGGTTTAATTGCTCTAAGAGTACTCTCTCAAGATGATTAGATAGTAGCCATTTCTTCCCCTTTGTTTTTCACAGGGAGATCAAGAATGGAATATTTTATAATCTTCCAATTTTTATTGAGTATAACATGCCAAAATTGTAATGATAGGGAAAAATCTTAAAAACAAAAACTAAGTATCAAATCAACAGTGTCTCTTTGAAAAGTATTGGCCAGAGTCTACAACTTCAATAAGGAAAAGTAGAGATGGGATAGTATTTGAGGCAAAAATGATATAACTTTTTATTACCTTTGCCTCCCTACAAGCTTCTCATTGGAAATCTATCCAAAAGACAATATATAAAACCCAGTAAAACTACAATCTTTTAGAAATATTTTTAGCACTACCCAATAAAATTTCTGCAACTTCAGAAAATATTTTGTCTTAAACAAAAATAGGGTAATAAGCAGGTGCCTTATGAAATTTATAACATCAATTTACCTGAGTTATGCAGTCAAAGGCCACTGCTGCCCAGGCCGAAGGGCAACACTGACTGTAAGACTTGAAGTGAGACTGCCAGAGTTGGAATTAGGGTTTCACTATTAATTAGAAGGACACATCACTTTTCTTATACATCTCCTCGGATCCTTCCAGCTGTACCGTCTCCAGGGTCTTTGGTTGCCATTCCAGCCAAGCCATTGCTGCAGCAATCGTCTCTGCACAGGTTTCAGATGGTTCAGAGGGAAGCAAATCAACTCTACCTTCAGTCATTCCCCAGCAGTGCCTCCTGTGCCTTTCTCGCTGGTGCATGCTGTTTATGAAAGATCATAAAACACCAGGGGATCCTTTTGACAACTGTGCTTGCTCAATCCAGAAGTAAATATTGGAAAAATATTTCTAATGGGACACGTAAACCCATGGATACTCTTTCTTTTGTTCTCTTCTCTAATGGTTAGACAGTCCTGAGATGTATTTAACATAAAGCCTCTCAGAAAATAATTCTGAGAGATCCAGAGCAGTTGAACTTGATGCCAAGTGCTGATCAGCTCAGTATTGCTACCTTATACTGACTCTCTCCTTCCTAGTCTTGGTCTTTTTTCCCTAACTCCTGCCTCCTTGGTTTTGCATTCCTTAATACAATTTTAGCACATAAACTATTGCCTCAGACTCCTTTCAAAAGAACCCAGGCGAAGAACATGTATAATATTAGGTAAACAAACTCCTCTGTGACTCAATTTCCTGATATGGAAATGGGTAATAATAGTTCTCATTTCGTAGGGTAATCGCACTGACAAAATGCTTTCATACATGAAAAATACTTAGAACATTTCCTGACACACAGAAAGCAGAATTTGAAACAAAATTTTATGTACCAATCGCTTTTACGTCTCCTTTTCCTAGTTGCAGAATTTTTTTCAAATAGAAGCCAATGTTCTCTTGGTTCTATGACTATTTTTTTCATTTATCTACATATGTTGAGCATAAACTTGGGCCAGACACTATACTCTATACCAGAGATTTATATAAAGATCATACTTCTTCTCTTAAACAAGCTCATAGCCTTGTGAGGAAAGCAGGAAAAAAACAATACATAAGGAATAATAAATACCGACAGGGATATTCACAACACTATGGAAATAGGAAGCAGTTACCCCAAATGAGAGGCTTGAAAACTCATTTTAGACAAAACTACAGCTTAGCTAAATTTTGAAGGGCACACAGTAGTTAACTGGAATAAGTAAAGCATTAAGATCATTTCAGAGAAAAAGCAATGAATGTATAAGGAGACATGGGAAAGGAGTACATTCAGGTATTATAAGCAGTTCTGCATTTTTATATTTAAAGCTCAAAGTGGGAAGAAGGAAAATATAACACTGAAAAGTAGCAAGGGTAATATCATGAAGAGTTGTGTATATTATCCTAAGATGTTAGTTTTCATCCTGAAGGCATTCAGGAACCATAGAGGGAGCTTAGGCAGAAGAGATAGACTTACAGAAAAAATCACTCTGGGGTAGTAGAATGAACTGGAGGGAGCAAAACAGAAGGTTGAATTGAATAACTCATACCAAAAAAATGACCTGAACCCAGGAAGTGGTAAAGGTAGTAGGGATGTAGAGGAAGGAACAGATTTAAATTTTATTTTATTTATTTTGTTGACTTAAATTTTATTAAAGAACAAAATAGACATAGAGGTAACAGATAAAATATATGATAGATAGATGATAGATAATTAGATAGATAGATAAAGACAAATAACTACAAATAGGTTTTTTATGATAGGTATTATAGATAGACAGGGACATATGTATATATAAATATATGTAGATAAGTATGGTGATTTAAAAAGTGGTGGACTGAGAGAAAGAGAATTCTACACCATCTTCGGATCTTGGCTCAGAAGTTGTGGAAGATGGTACCAAAGATCAATATAAGGCACATTGGAGGAGGGGTTCTTAGGGATGGAGTCTGGAGGGTATCTGCTGAGTTCGGTTTTGAACCTGTTGAATGTGAGAGTTCTGTGCGACAATCAAAAGCAGATACCTAGAGTTCTAGAGCAGAGAACTAGCAGTTCTCTGAGTTTCTACTGAGAGAAAGGAGAAAAGAAGAGGATACTTTAAAAATATCAGAGCCTTTGAAGAGTTTCTTCTTTTGAAAATCTTATAAACTTTAATATATAACTAAATATAAAAAGTTAGATATTTAAGTTCTTTGACCTTACATATTCAGACAAGAAAATAAAAAAAAATTTACTTTGTTTTTATTAATCTTTTTTAACATTCATTGGAGTCGGAAAAGAGAAACAATTTCAAAACATTAATAAACAATTGCAAAGTAAAACCACAGGAGCAAGTGTCAGTGTCTATATATTTGGGGCAACAACATGAATGAACCTTGAGATAATCACGCTAAATGAAATAAGCCAGACAGAAAAAGAAAAAGTTGAAAACCACCCACGGACTTCACATGGTATCACTTATATGTGAGATATAAACCTAAAGCAACAAACAAACAGGACAAACAGAGACTCATGGACATGGACAATAGACTAGTGGTTACCGGAGGGTAGGGGGTGTTGGGGAGGGAGGTAGTAGATGGGGTAAGGAGTCAAATATATGATGACAGAAAGAAATCTAACTATGGGTGGCAAAGACACAATGCAATATAAATATGCCTTACTATTGAATCGTACACCTGAAACACTGGATTTCGTTAATCGATGTCACCATAATAAAAATAAATTTAAATAAATAAAGAGAATAAATAAAATAAAAATATGTTAATGCTAGATATCATATATGATAAATATAGTACAATGGTTTAAAATAATTTGAGGTAGATAATGTTCTGGTAGATGCTACATAGATAATTAAGGAAAGGCCTCTTAGGAAGTGTTATTTAGGCTGAAATCTGGAAAATGAAGGACCAGCCAGGCAAAGGCATGAGAATGTTGTATAGAGAGAATCATGTTATATAGAATATTGAACTGAAACCCCCCTAAATAAAATACTATCCTATGAAAATTATCCCTTCCATAAAGAAATGCTTAGAAACCAAATGATTTTAGTAGCATGGCTTCTAGGAACTAATGCCGGATGCTCCAAAATAAAATTCGGCTACTTAATTACATTCAGGAACTGAATGGTTGGGCAAAGATCAACTTAAAACTGAATCCCAGACTTTGGTTAATTATGAAAATGTCGGAGTTCCACAGACTGTGGCATGGAAGTCACCCACGGACTTCAAACTTGTGGTGTCTATTAGACTACTGAAATGTCTCAAAAGTTTGGGGAAATGCAAATTAAATATATTTTAAGATAAATATATACAATTTCATATCAGAGTGTATGCCATGAATTTCATTTAATCTGTATCAAACCTGAGGACTATTATCAAATGAAAATAAAACTCTATGCTCTGTATGAATTCTGATTCTTACATATGCAGTATAAAATATTAAATAAACTTATTACAGCCACAAGTTTATGGCAGCCAAATGAACTGGCTGTTTGAAAATGTGAATTGTCAGCACTGCCATTTTCTTGGGCAGGGATGGGATTGGTTCTAAAATAAATACCAGTGAACAGTCTTTCCATTAATTACATGTGTAACCACCAGCTGTGGGTCCGAATGAAGACCTATTTTCTTTAGTTTTCTATGCCCCCATCCCACAATCAGTGAAATAACTGAAAATAATTGAAGAAAGATAACAATAGTAAAGCTTTCATATATAAAACCTATCAACGTAATTTCAGAGGTGTAGTATAACCTACACTCTTCTCACACCTATTCCACAGCTAGCTCGTTTCTCCTCACAGCTATAATGTTTAAATTCACACAATACAATACCTAGCACGTTGTAGGCATTTGCTGAATAAACTACTAAGATCTTTAAAAAGTATGCAATGGTAACCCTCAAGTAGCTTTCAATCTAATAAGCTTCACTTGAAATTTTGGGTGCCAGTTCTTATAAATTTAACAAAAGATGGTCTAGTCTTCTAATGACTCATTAATAATTACAGACAAGTTTAGAAGCAAAGTCAGTATATTTACTTAGATATTGGCCAGGTGGCTAAAACATTGAAAATATCTGATCAAATTAATTTTAAAATCCAAAGTTTGGAGGCAGCGTAGAAATCCATTGTTAAGATAGAGACAGGAAAATTAATTAATCTGTGCTGTAATATATTTTACTACGTATACTGCAAAAAATATCTTGGTCCCCACACAAATATTCACACCACTCATGAAACTAGTTTTAAGTTTTTATGCTTTTTATTATTACTATTATTTGCTTAAAAATGACTTCTCTGACCTATAAAAATTTTAGTTCAGATTCTCATCCTTACTAATTCTCAGTCTTTGGAGTCCACTTCTGTTCAAAGCCTGTCCTGACAAGTTCTTCCCAGTAACCTTCTCTCCTTATCTCATCCACTATTACTTAGATTTTTTTTTATGTCTTCAGTTAACACTTACATGCCTATACACATCAGATCCTATTCTTTACATATCTTGATTTACATATATGTAAATCATATTGATTCATTTAACCCTCATTTAGATTATAAAAGGCAAATATATGTTTTTAAATTATATTATGCATATATATGCAAATGACTAAGACCTATAAATATTTTTATTATCTGTTTTATTCATTTAATACTATGAACAATTTCCCAAAGCCATTAAATATTCTTTTAAACATATCTAAGTGGCTGCAAAACATTTTGTCATATAGGCAATTCATTATAAATATATAACCAAAATTCATTTTTGTATATATCTGGTTTATTCAGTCATTTCCCAATTTTTAAATTTTATTTGAAAATGACCACCATAATTAGTGTCTTAAATGCCTTTGATGTCCTGCCACCATGCTCCAGACTTCAGTATTGATTCTAGCAACAACTGTAGTAGATAGTTATGTTTGGGCTTTAATAGTCTAGGCTTATAACAGGTGTCTTTCTCTAGTTATGAGGCCAAGGATGCCCAGGAATTGGCATTAATCCATGAAGAATATAGGCAGATGGTGAGGAGAGGTGATGCCTGCACAGTAGCCCTTACCAATGGGAGATGACCCCTCAGGGATGAATTCTTCTACCAGTTGGTCTTTGAGAGAAAAATTCTGAGAAGGATTATACAGACTCTTGAAGAGATCCCAGGTGGGATAAAGCCCCAGTTGGTGACTTCAACAACAGACACTTATTATAGCTTTTTCTCCATGCCTCAGTCTCTCCTATCCTTCATCCCTCCATCCTGGTATTACCACACTAGCACAAATCCTTGTCTCAGGCTCTGCTTTGGGTTGTGAAGAGAGCCATGCAGTTCAATTAGTGTCCTTTCCATAACTCCTTGTGCATATTTCTAATTATTTTCATTGGACTGACTGCTAGATGTAGAATATCTGAGTTTAAAACAAAATTTTTGATACATATTACATGTTGATAAATTTTAATTAAATAGACAAATACCAATTGCCTAATTACTATGGGTCTTCTTAATTGATTTATATTTATTTTTTAACTTAAGAAAACTTTTTATTCTATATTGATTCATCAGACAGCTATTTTAAGAACTTTGGGATAATTTTTAATCTTGGAAAAGTCATATAAGGAAGTGATATTTGCTGTACAAACTCCATGACAGTCTAATTTCTATGAAACCTTTTCCAAACCAAGAATTTCACTGACCTTTCAGACTTGAACATAACTAATCCTCTCCGAAAGAATAAAATGCCACAATAAAAGCTGTCAGCATTCCATTTCCACTCTTTCGGAAAATAGGTAGAATTCAACTTTAGTTAGAGACATCTATTGGTAAAATTTTCCATTTGCCAATTCTCGACCACTTACTGTTTGGTTAATAATATCCCTATGAAACATATTCAAAAACAAGATATTTATTTGAAAAACTATATGAGTGCTGTGCTTCCTTTGCCTGCAGATGTCTAACCTAATCATCCTCTAGACAGCTAAGATACAATGCCATAATTTTTAATCCACCTGCTCTGGTTCACATCCAGTGGTTCTGTGATTACATCACAGGCCTATAGTGATAAGCTGTTCCATGTATTCTTGTTAGTAATGTTTTATAGCAGCTGCTGCTGGATCTCAAGGTTAATAAAAGCCTTTGTCTAAGAAAATGTATTCTTTTTACTTGAAAGAAAATTCAACTGTATATAGTCTCTTGGGCTTTTATGAGCTTGATTTTCATTGTTGCCCTCATTCTCTCTAGTTTTTTATTTTATAAGAATTATGTGCATCTTTAAGTAATCTGTATATAAATATAAATGCTCTTTATTTGACACTGTTAACAGTTTAGATCTTTTTAAAAAACATACTTAGACACACAACTGTATATAATTAGGTCTATGGTTATAAGAACTTTGTTTTTAATTAAAGTATATTTGACATATAATATTATACTAGTTTCAGGTATACACCATAATTAGTTTCAGGCATACAACATAATGATTCTACATTTATATACCTAATAGTAAAGAGAAAAATACAAGTCCACTACCCACAATGATTAATATGGGTGCTATGACAGTGTGGTATCATTAAAACCAAGAAGAAAACGTGTTTCAAGAGGGAAGGAAAGGCAAACTGTCAAATGCTACTAGATGGTCTAGCAAGAGGATGAAAAACAGATGGATTTAGCATCCTAGAGATTGTGAGTGATCTTGACAAGTGTGGGTTAAATGGCACATTATGGGTCATACTTGGGAATGAAGCCATATTGGTGTAGGCTGAAGAGAGAGTAGTTGCTGAGAAAAGAGAGATGGTAAATATAAATAACTCTTTTGAGAAGGTTTGCTTTGAACAGGGTTAGAGAGAGATGGGAATACAACTGAAATAGAGTATGGTGTCTAGGGGCACCTAGAACTCATTTTTAACTTGGGAGATGCTAAAGTGTATTTATATGAATGTGTATATCATAAGAGGGTTTCTTTTAGTAACCATCCATAAAAGTCAAAACAAAACCTTTCAAAAATATTATTGAAATATCCAAAATATACAAAGAACTCATATGACTCAATAAGAACAACAACAAAAAACAAATGATCCAATCAAAAAATCTGAACAGACACTTCTTCCTAGAGGACATACAAATGGCCAACAAATATATGAAAAGATACTCAATATCACTAGTTATTAGGGAAATGCAAATCAAAACCACAATGAGATACCATCTCACACCTGTTAGAATAGCTGTAATCAACAGGACAAGTAATAACAAATGCTGGTGAGGATGTGGAGAAATAGAAACCCTCATACACTGCTGGTGGGACTGCAAATTGGTACAGCCACTGTGGAAAACAGTATGGAGGTTCTTCAAAAAACTAAGAATTGATCTACCATATGATCCAGCAATCCCTCTACAGAGTATTTACCCCTAAGACTTGAAAACCCATATCTGAAAAGATATTTGCATACCGATGTTCATAGCAGCATTATTCGCAGTGATCAGGACATGGAAGCAACTGAAGTGTCCTACAATAGATGACAGGCTAAAGAAGCTGTGGTACATATATACAATGGAATATTACTCAGCCATAAGAAGAGATGAAATACTGCCATTTGCAACAACATAGATGAACCTTAAGATAATCATGTTAAGCGCAATAAGCCAGACAGAAAAAATTGAAAATCACATAATATCACTTATATGCGGGATATAAACCTAAAAGTAGCATATGAACAAGACAAACAGAGACTCATGATCATGGACAATAGACTAGTGGTTACCGCGGGCAGGGGAGGAGAGGGGGGGGGGGGGTAGATGAGGTAAAGGGGGTCAAATATGTGGTGACATAAAGAAATCTAACAATGAGAGGTGAACACACAGTGTAAGTATATATATGCCTTACTGTTAAAGTGTACAGCTGAAACTTATTGGATTTCATTAACCAATGTCACCGTAAAAAATTAATTAATTAATTTAAAAAATATTATTGAAGTAAACAAAAGTTATTACCTGGTTCTTTTAAGGAATTGTTTAAAAAATGAAACATTTCATCGACATTAACTTGAAAATAACTATTAGAACATTTAAGACATGTTGGCATAGATGCAAGTGCCATTGAGGAAATATCTTGACCAGAATCATAGACAGGAGAACATCCCGAAAGGAACTAACACTTGACATTTTTTCCCACCATAAACACACTGCTGATTCATGCTATAACCCGCAGCCCTTCAAGGTGGCAGAAGTTATCAACCCAGTAGCTTTCAAACTCCAAATACCTTGCTCAGATCTATCAGTCTCTCGTGGTCCAACAACTCAATAACATGTTAGCCATTAGCCAAACCTGTGTCCTGGTGATTTGTTTTGGCAAATGTGTCCTTATATAAAGAACCAAAGATTTCGGTGCTTCAGAGACCGAACTTTCAATGAAAATATCCACGGTCTAGCCTGTGGTTATCTCTCTAATGCTTTCCTCTCACACTCTAGGCTTGAGATATACTTTACAGCAATGGAATATCCTTGTCTTCATGCAGTCAACACAATCTTAAGATGATTTTCAAATATGTATAAATAGATATTCTTAACCCTGATCATTTCCTCATACTTCTAAGGATATGACCCCTCTACCAAACTTTCTTTGCATTCTCAGCATACTCACTATGATTTCTATCATAGACATTCAATAAAAGAGAGAAAATAAAGCCTTGTATAAACTATCTCTCATTCCAAGACTATAATCTTCTTGACAAAGACCACATGTTTCTTATCTGTGTTCTTTGAAGTCACACATAGTAACACACAAAATGTTTTAGTAGAAGAAATAAAAAAAATTAATAAAAAATCATTTGAGGCACTTTTAAGTTTTTATAAAATGATTATTTCTTATCTTATTTAGTCATTCAATATCTTCTTGTTTAATCCATTAAATAGATTTAGCCATTCATTTAATTCCTCCCTAGGCTCTCACCAAATCTTCTTTCACGTACTTTTTTTCTAATACAAACCAGTTGAAGATTTTTATCCTTTTTCTGTTAAATGCTTATTTTCTTTGATGTTTTTATTTTTATGAAATTGTCCACTGTGGACAGGGACATTTACATGTTTCAATGACCATTACATAATACATTTAAAATGTCTCTTTATTATATTACCATATTCCTTTGTAAGGAAATTATCATACAACTATGCAAATATGCTCTGATGTGACTTTTGAATGATGGAATTAATCAGGAGTATTGAAGGTCTCATCTTAGGGCCAGAGTTAAGATGCTATTAAAATACCTGACAACTAGTAGAAAGGCACTTGGAACTGGCTTAGGGAAGGGAGAGCATTCCATAATTATTTCTAAAATTAATGCCCTCATAAATCCAGAAAAAAAGATATAGTAATTGATTATTTGGAATTAAAATTAACATAGTAAGAACACCTGAAACAAGGATAGTCTAAATCTAACATAAATCTTGTAAATCACTAAACCAAGGAAAGGTTAATAACGTTTTCTTTAGCCAACTTAAAGCAATTTTAAATAAAGATGTAGGTTGACAGGTACATATCAAAGTGAGAATACTGATGACAGAGTAGTTTGGAAAGAATGAGGTCTCACAGCATGGTCTTCTGTGATAAAGACTGTGATAACATTTCCCAGGGCAGACATCAGATCCGATACTGGCTCACAGGGAAAATTTAGATGGGCTCCTAATAGTAGAAGGAAACCTGGAGGAAACAATCACAAGTTGATGAAATTGAATTCCTTTCCCTGAGGGAAGGAAATAGAAATGTTGGTGAGATTAAGAAAATTAACTTTTAGGAAGCTAATTGTATCAAGCTTGAAAACTAGTACAGTGAATCCTTGGGCTTCTCTTGGAAAGTGAAGTTCAAGGAAGTTGACTATCAAAAAGAATATAGTTATGCCCACTCAAAACAAATTATACCAGGATATTTGAAAGCCAAGAAGGGAAACGATCCAATATGACGAAACTCAGAACTCTGGATGAAGTTGAAGGGCAAATGAGAGGGTCACACGTAGTTAAATTTAGAAAGAACTTTACAAAAGGGATTAGTAGAATCAGAGCAAATTAAATACCTAATAATCAGAAATAACATATTTAGAGAGCATTCTCTTTTTTTCCAGAGGAATAAAAGTCATGACTAATGTGATATAAATATTTTTCTCATTTATTCTTTCTACAGATATTTGTTGAGAGCCTACTGTGTGTAAAGCATTGTTTTAGGCATCGGACATTCACCAGTAACAAAACAAACAATATCCTTCCCTTGTGGAATAATATTCTTAAAATATTATAAATATATCATAAAAATTAATTGAAATATTTTCCAATATATCTCCTGACGTCTTATTCAGTTCAATTCTCTATACTTTTTACATGTGTAATTTCTTTTTTTTTTGTAATGATGATTCATGATAATCTAAAGTTATAACCCCGGAGACAAAATCATTTATAAACTCTATTCATTTCAAATAAGAACTAATCATTTTAGAATAATGTACAATAATAAAGGTTGAAATAAACTTTTGTTGTTCTTATTCATTTAACCAAATAATCATGATATGATGGATACTACTTTTTGCCTTTTCAATGTCCATTTTTCCTTTCTTTCCAAGAGAATCCTGAATTTTTTTAGGTAACCACTACCCCACATCCAATACATGCAGGGCTAGTTATCTTGATGAGATGAATTCTGCTCTTTCTCAAAGAAAAGAATGTTGGTCCAAGGTGTAATCCCATTCCCTTTGCTAGCGACTGGTTTAGAAATGGACATGTGACCCAATTTTGCTTCATGAGGCATTTACTCATTGCGCTCTCAAATTGTTCTTCAATATTTAAGTGAAACTATTGACAATGACGCACTTGTCGTAATTTAAAAAGAAAAATAAGAACAAAAGAGGGAAAATAAAACTGTATTTTAATCCCGTCCCTGAAAATAAAGCAGGGCACATTTATAAAATCCTTGCTCCAGCAAGTCTTTTGAAGTTTCTTTTTTTCTCATCTATTATTGAGTTAAATAATTTTTTTAAAAATGCAGCTAGTATGAGAAGGTCATGATTGCTCAATGGAACTGCTTTCCTAGGTGATTTAAAACTGATTGATGTTCTATTTGACAATCCTTTTTTAACTGATATTACTCACACTTCCCAAATAGTTCCCAGGAGACCTATGATTCAAACCCTGGCCCCTCTTAAGTTTCAGACTTATACCCTCAACTGTTTCTCTGAGTGTAAAAGGCATGTCTTGCTTACACAGCAAACCTGAAATGTCTCCTTCATCTGAGCTTATTATCTTATTTCCCTCGGTCTGTCACACTGCCTCTGTCTTCCACCATGGTTTACATAGCACCACTATCCTCTAGGTTAATCAACTAGTAACCACTCCCTCAATTTTCTCTATCTCACTTATTCCTGAAAACAAATGGACTGTTATTACCTATTAGTTTTAAATTTGAATTATTTCTCTAATTAATCCATTCATTTTCCCTCTGTAGCCAATGCCTTTATTCAGGAACTTATCCATTCTTCTCTGGATTTCACAGTAATATAACCAGTTTCTCTCCTTCCTCTCTATTCCTCATACTAACATCAGTTATTTTGTTACCAGGGGTGTATGTGTGTGTGTGTACACGCACCAAAAGCTTGGCGGAACCTTGAGATCATCCATGATCTGACCCTTATAACATTTTCCAGACTTGATCCTTTTTTCTCCTTCATGAATCCTGTATTATAGTCAACCCAGGACATTCATTTCTAGAACATGCTTTTATTCTATTACTTTGTTCACAGTATTTTCTGGGGTGGCATTGCCTTAGGTCTCTACCTCTAGAAATATTATGTTTCCAAAATTCCAGCCCATACTTTAACTCCACTTAGAATTTTTCTTGTTTTAAATTTCCAAGGACAATCATTCTTTTTCTCCTTAGCATTACCATCAGGTTTTGTTTGGGTCTTATCAGGCATTTGTCAGCCTTCTCTACAAATCATAAATATGAGTCATTAATATATTGTTATTAGGTTAAAAAGCCAGCTTGTTTCTAGAATTTAGTATACCAGAGCCAGATAATACTTGCTCTATATTCTACATTATTGAAATAGTAATTTTCATCCCACTTTGCCACTACATTTTATTAAGGTTATCAATAAATCAAAAAGAGCATGGAAACTAAAAGACAAAACATTAAAGTGTAGAAAACGCAAGGAAAAGGCAATTGTAAAGAGCTAGGGATTTAACAGGATCGAAATTTGACTTCTTTTAGGTCTGTAAATTGACTGGACTACTAGAAAATATTTTCCACAAAATCAGTGGCTTCCCTTCCCACTGCCCTAGTATGGACCTGTATCTAAGAAGCTGAATGCCTTATTTAGATTCAGCTCTTTCCATTCTCAGGACCAAGATCACCTTTTTGATAGTTATGATCTTCTGAATATTTAGCATGACCAATAAAAAGACACAGAAAGACCTGACTCAAGAAATGTAAATGTTCGTTGATCTCGGATGTGTCTTAGGGATGTCATGCCATTAAGACTTACTATTTAGTTCCTTGTTTGTGCATTTCTCTTTTCCTCCTCTACCCCAATAAAAATAAAATTTCTATGAACAGAAAGACTTTATCCAGCTATTGATTATAGTATCCCCAGCACATAGGACAGTGTCAGTTCCATGGTAAATCCCACGATGAACTGTTGACTCAGTTAATGAATTACAATATCCCAGTGCAACTATGATTCAGAGAAAGTAATTTTTACAAGTATCTTATAAATCTTATTTGTTTACTATTAACTAAAATGTATATATTCCCCTCACATTGTCTCCTTTATAGTTAGATGTGGCTAAATGACAGAATCCTGGCTGATGAAAAGTCATGTGTGCCATTTGGGGGACACGATTTATAAAAGAAGGAAGACCTCCTCCACACTCACTTTTCCTCCTGCTAGTTTAGAGCAGATAAGGGCAGAGAATTTTAGCCCCTAGAGGCTTGCGGACAGAGTTCAGGGGGTTCATGAACTTAGGAAGGAGAAAATTGTATCTTTTAACTAGGCTTCAACTGAAAGTTAGCATTTCTCTCACTTTTGATGGCAATAAAAAAATCCCAATAGCATTAGTAATACTTATGACTTGGTTGCCAGCTGAAATCACAGTATTTCATATCACATTTCTGCTGCTACAGATATCTCAAAATATAGTTTTCCTTTATCACTACTTCAGAATTATGGTAGTTATTAGAATTTTGCTGCTAGATTTAGTTAATGTCAATTAAAAATCACATATACTTAGTCATAAATTCCATTTTATATACATTTTGATAAATCTATGTCAACACAATCGCTATCCTTTACAATCCTACATATTTCATGTATTTAAAAATATCATCCTTTAAAAAGGATCGTTAGGCTTGACCAGAGTGACAGATGGGTCCTTGGCACAAAAGCAAAAAAATAAAATATAAAATAAAACAAAACAAAACAAAATAAAATAAAGAACTCTGTCTCTGAATTGGCAGAGTCATGAGATGAAAGGAACTTGGGTCCCTGAATTACCACAAGAAGAAAACTGCCTGCTGAAAAGTAGCCCCTTCCTTGAACTAGTAAGCATATGAGAAATAAATATGTATCATTTTTGATCCTTATATATGTTGAATGGTAGTTGTTAACACAATCTTACCAAAACTAATGCTACAATATTTTTTCAGTCTTCCATTCCTATTCAATAATCCACTATAAATAAGAAAGAATCAGGAAATAACAAACATGTCCTAAAATATTATATAGAATAAGCAGCAGAAAAAAGGGAAAATATATAAGTATTCTAGCTCTTCAAGGCTATTTGACTTAGGCCTGATTTACTACGATTCCATTTGTATAATAAGCTTGCTTTTAATTAATAACAGTTTTCTTAATATCAAGTCTCTGAAAACTTTGCTTATTACTTCTCATTCATAGTTAGAACGAAGGATTTTATTTTTGTCTTAAGAAACAAAGAAAGTTTCTCTTTGCTTCATGATTGGAAACAGCTTTGCCGCTCGGTGACATGTAATCCAAATTTTGGTTTTAATATTTTTTGCTGATATTAAAATTGAAAATATAATGGGATAGTGTCCATAGTGTCAAAATTGTATATCCTTTCATATCCTTTTCTTCTGTATCATTAAGCTAGCTAAAGCATTTTTAGTTCTCATCTTGTCTTGAATGTTTTTAATTGGCCACATTTTCAAAACAAAAACAAAAACAAAAACAGATGTGATTCATTTTGGACAAGATTTAAACATATAAATTTCACATGAGTTTACAGGCCATTAAAGTCATGAAGAAGCATTTTATGACTTATAAACACAACCCATTCTGGGAGAGTGACCAGTTAAGGTGATAAGGGCAAGAGAAATATCTGAGAGCATTTAAGGTGAACTATTCTTGACCGAACTGTAAACTAAATTCACATTTATTTCACATTGTTATAAAATTGCTTTTTAAAACTTAAAACAGCAAAATTTGTTGTTATACTCTCTCTTTCTGCAGCCTCCTCTGTAGTCATCACACTATGTGTTTGCACAAAGTCCAAAAACCAATCACATTCCAGGCATTTCTTTTGGCTTTGTGTATTGTTCTCTCTCCACCCATCTGCAAGCCTGCTTTACTCTACAACATTCAGACTTACAATTTAAAAATTATAAGGTTCTTTAGAAACTTAGTAATTATTAATAATTTTAGTATCAAAGCAGGTTTTATTGCATGGGGGTGTTTGAAACTAAATGTATTGCATGTATATATGTGTGTGTATAAGCCTCCTTTTAAAAAGAACAGTTTTATAACTGAGCAATCTATTTTTTTAAAAAAGAATTATTGTTACAAAATTCCCCCAGTTGTATATTTGACTTTTTCAAAACCAATAGAGATATATACTTTTAGATTTTTGATTGAGAATTATTCTTTTATTTAACTGCATTGGGATAAGTTTAGTGTATTAATTAGGAAGTTTATACTGTAAGAGAAATTACATATAAATGGATTATTTATTCAAAAATTTGACAGTAAAGTCATAAAGGTATAAATATTTTAGAGAGATTATATCTACCAATTTGTTAATATTTCTAAATCTAACAGTGCATTTATTAGTGCAAGGTGTGACTCATGATTATGGACACTTTATCATAACAGTCATCTATATTGTGGAGAGCTATTTCCTCAGGATAAAAATGTGTATTCCTGTCAAGTTAGTTTTACAACGTGAATGACATTTGTTTTTGTGGAAGTTTTTCTTGAGTCTGAGTTTTTCCTGATGCAGAACAAGATACATGTGAGACGTGGCTGAAGAGGAGTTAATTACCAACAGTGTACTATGACTGATAAACTGATGAACCTCTAATGGTCCTATGGCATGGGCCCCAAGCATGAGAATTCATTGTAATTGTTGTAATTGCCATTCTTTTGTGTCATTAAAGCACAAATAAAGATCAGATATGCCAATTAAATTAGAAATAAAACATAGTAGGGTTGTTTCTAAGATTAAAATCTCATCTAATTAGCGTGAGGAAAAATTAGAACTGAAACATTGAAGAATTTCTTACTATTTTTAGAGCTAGAAGAATACTGCTAACGTCTCATTTAGAATTATTTGGCTGTCATAGCTGTTACATATTTCAAAAACCTTCTTTGCAAAGAATCTGGTTAGTCCACAGATTCATGAGAATGCTAAGTACATTCTGAGAAAGAATGAAAAATTGTTCATTATAATTGGAAAACTTCTGAAGTAGGGTTTGTCCTTGCCCACTCATGCTCTTCTTCTAATTCATTGCCAGAAATAATAACAAACACTTCAACAAATTTATAGTTCATTATTCTAGTATAGCACCAAATGACATGAATTTAAACATGAATGAAGGGCAAGGACAATCTAAGGTATTATATTTAGGTCCTGTCTACCACGTTAAAATATTAGTTCTAAAATATTTAAGTGATTTATACAAATAAATATAAATAAATATATAAATAAAATTAAATCTATCTATCTTACATAAAGCTGCTGTATGATATGAAAATGGTTGGGGAAATTGTTCTGTTGATTTGGGAAAAATCATGTTGAAGTCTTTAATTAATGATTGTTGACTTTTTACTTTCTATTTTCATCAGTGTAACTTTTTTATCACAAAAAATTCTCTTCCATTAGGATCTTTGAACTTTGCATATTATTGTATCTCAGATTAATATTGTTCAGCCTATAGCGATTTGATAAACATTTGCTTTATTGCTTCCTATTCTTTTATTTTCAATATTTTTATTGTATTTGTCTTCCTTGTGTTTTTGCTTTCATCTGATGATTTGGAAATTTTATATCTTATTTTATTCTTATTTCCCTTTTGATTACAGTACAGTTTTGTATCAAAATCTAAACTTCATCACTTACTACAACCTCTTCTCAAATAAGGCCAGAATTTTATCATGCTTTCATTTGACTCCTTTTCACTTTACCCTTGCCAACACCCATGTCTAGATCTGGCTTTTTAGTATCAGTTTAGTGTCATACATCTACGTTTAGTTAGTTGGTACTAAACGTAAGTTGTACTTGTTTCTTTGCTTACCATTTTTCTTTGTATTCCAAGTCATCTTCTTTCTTGACTATTTTTGTTTATTTTCTTTTGCTCTAGAAATACTTTCAGAGAGCCCTCACTGTTATTTTCCCCTTCACATTTCCATATCCTTTGATTCAAAAGTTGGAATGTCCAGGACCCCTCCCTATATCTAATTATAATCAACATTCTTATGGCTTAAGTTTTTTTTCTAAATAAACTCAATGTCAAAACTCATGAGTATGCCTGAAGATCAACTGAATATATTCAAATGTAAATCATAATTAAGAATCTTCCTTAAAACAAGTTGACTTTGTAAATCAGAAGAAAGAACGCTGGGCTAAAAAGATAGAAAACATCATTCTGGAGCTCAATCTACTAGTCAGTTCTGTGATGTTAAGAAAATCACTAGATTTTTATCGATCTGAATTTTTTTGCCTGGAAAATGAGTGTTTCCAACTTTATATCCTTTAATGTTCTTTATGAATCTGAATTAGAATGTAGTATATTCAGGCAAGATGCTATAGTGCATTAAAATATTACTTTATATGGATGTCTATGACTGGCCCAGATCTAGTTTAATATTTCTATTATTTTTAGCTTAAATTCTGAAGAGCACAATAATGAAGGATAAAGAAGATACTGTGGTACTTAACATATTTACATAATACAGATATGTGGATAAGTATCCAAAAGTTTATGGATAATATTGGTTCTAAACAACATTTTATTATCCTTAAATATATCAGGGAAGTCAACTGAAGTATATATTAAATGTCTACTTTTTACATATAGTAAAATATCAGGCTTTTACTAAAAATGAAGCAAAAGTAAATCTTAAATATTTAATAAAGTAGAAGCAAAAATAATTGCATTGAGTCTTTCACTGTTAAGCCAAATTTGCAATCCTTACTTTTTTTTCCTTCAAAATGGCAAAAGGCATTGTGCTCAATTAAAAAACAGAGAGAGAGAGAGAGAGAGAGAAAAAAAAACAGACAGAAAGAAATTTTATTTACCAGAGAATACTTGTTGATCTGCAGATAGCGCTCAAGTAAAATCACTCATCATCAGGATTAGTTCTAACAGCATCTGCAGAAACCAAAGGAAAGGATGATGTGACAGCTCTTTTGAAAACATCCATCAGTGTCATCTGATTCCTCTTATTATGTCTTTCCTTTGCAAATATTTCCTTCAGCCTGTACATCTGGAGGATCTCCTGTTCTGCAGTAAATTATCTTGGTTTCATGAAATCTATGCAATTTTTACAACACTCTCAATTGTCATTAAAATAGACAACACCCTGTCTGGGTCACACAGATTGGGCCACTGAGTGAATACTTACCATTCATTTATAGCCCTTTTGATAATGAAGAATGCCACTACCGTAAGAGTTTCAGTTTATTTCAAATAGTTAATACATCATATAGTTTACAAATCAAAATGACATTTAAAAAAAGTCGTGTTCCCACCCCTCTCCATACCTGTTTTGTTCCTCATCTATCTTTCTGGTTCCCTATAACAAATGTTTCAGTTCTGCACTTTTATAATTAATTTTTCAATTATTATAATGCTTTTGTTATTTTTAATAGATAACAATTTTTAAAATATTTATTAAAACCCAATATTTGGATACTTCTAATCTTTAGAATCCTGAAAATAAACTCCTACTGTCACTATTTATAGGCTGAAATAAAATAACTGGTCTCGATTCCCAAGTATTATAGAGAAATATCAAACATGAGTCTGGCTTTGTTTATAATCTACAGTTTAAATAGAAATGTACCAATGGAAACTAAATATATCAGCATAAAACTTTCGTCACAATTGGCCAGATTCTTTTAAAGGAAAATGGTAAGTGTTTGGGTTCATTTACACTGATTTGCTTGCATTGGCTTCAGAAGAATAAAGGTAAAAAAATATGTGCTGGTAAGAATGAACTGTAAGAAAATATAACTAGTTCAAAAAGTATTCATTATGTGGAAAAAAAGTCTCAGGAACAGAAATATGGTAACCACAAGTATGTGAGCTTATAAAAAAGCTAGTAAAAAGGAGAAGGTACTATATCACTAAATCAAGTCAAGGTCTGACCACTAAGATGTACTGCTTGCTCTATACATAGAAACAGGGAGAAAATGGTTCAAGATGAACAATCTAATCTCCTTAGGCTACTTGAAGCAATATAACACCAGAAATATTTCAAAATGAAGTCATAATACAGATAGTCGAAGTTTGGTCTCATCTAGATTAAACAGAATTGATTACCACATATGCTTTAAAATACACTTACTTAACATGGGTCTTTGAAAGCAAGTAAATTCAGAATGAACGTTTAACTTCTTCAACTTAATCTTCAACCTTTCTCTGTGTTTCTGTGTAGTTTATAATACAAATCTTCCTCTTAAACCAGAGCATAATTTCTTCAAAGTCTGTAAAAGCAGATTTCCAAATAGCAGGAACAGAATCAACTCTGCTCTGTTGACAGCCTTAATTGAATATGCTCAACAGGATTAAAAAAATTAAAAGTATAATTTCATACACCTTGAAGGGATGTTTTAAATTAAATTATATAAACCAAAGGAGAGAAAATAATCAGCCTCATCATACATGAGGAATTATTTTCATCAGTGCCCATCATGTCATATGATTTATTACTTAGTATTTAGAAAATTTTCTTTTTATCAAAGTCCATTACTAAATAGACTACATAAAAGATGGTAAGATTTGTCTCCTTGCCATAGAAGTTAGTTTAGAATATACATTTAAATTAAAAAAAAAAACAACACAAAAAACAGATGGGGTTTATTTTACACTACATCGTTGTGGAAGGGAATGAGTAGACATGAAATGAAGGAGAAAATATCTCCTCCCTTTGTGCTGTCATGGCTGGGGTTCAACATTTCACAGAGTTCAATATTCATAGGGCTAGGATGCTAATTCCATTTGAGATGTGCTTCTCCTCAAGATAGGAGATGAGATTTTCTTTTTTCATGGCTTATTTTTAATGTTTTTAAAGTTTTATAAACCTAGTCAATGTGTGCATTAAAAAAAATATTAAATTGTTTACAATAAAATATAGCAATCTCCTGCCCTTCCTGTCCTTACTTTCTAGTCTTAGTCCTCAAAGGCAATTGCCTTCAACAATATGTTTGGTCAGAGTTGATAAATGCACTTTAGAATATATTGAATTTGTCTAAATAGAAGTGTTCCAAAAATAGTTGGATGTACAGATTTGACATCTAGGAGAGAGACCTTGGATAAACATACTTCTTTGGGAATTCGCTATTTATAGGTGGTATATGAAGCTCTGAAAATAATATCTATCTCGGAGGTTGCTTTTTCAAATATGTGTAGGAGAGCCCTTCACAAAATGTGATATAATGTAGAGTCTTAAAGAATAAATAAGTTTAAGTTTGGCACTAGGAAGCTTAGTAGTGTGAAAATTAATAAACTGAAACCTCATTTAAAATGGAATGAGAAGACTAGAAGATACAAGTCTCAGTCACATGTCACTCAACGGCATATTACTGAACCCAACAGGAAGAGAGAAACCTTGCATCTCAGATAGTGATACTAAGTTACTACCTGAATAGGAGGAAGAAAAGACTCCTCCTTGCCCAGTGATAGCTTAGCCAATGGGAGTCTGCCAAAACTCAGCCAATAAAAAGTCACTATACTTTGAACTTTCAGTTTCCTTCAATGGACTCTTTGTTTACAATAGCTCCTCCCGAGTCCAGGAAAGAGCGTTCCTATTTTTGTTTCTCTGGACTTGTGCATGATTCCTAATTAAACCTGCCCCTAATTGCATTTTTTGTTTGTTTTTCCTGAATAAACTCATTTTGTTGGAGAAATATCTGGCCGTCTATTTGTTTAAGGTCCACAATAGTAATAACCTTGGCAGGCTATTGTACATCTTGAATGCAAAGAGCCAGACACAATATTGACAGATGAGGCACCAAACTGAGTAAAACAGATCAAAAAAGAGCAGAAAGAAAGGGATGGAGGAGGAAAAATAAGAACCCAATCTTAGGTTTTCTGAAGGCCAATCCCAGACTCCGTATCCTGCAACAGTTCAGAAGTTGGAAAGAAGAATTTTGGGGTAATGGTTACATACAGAACTTTGCATAGAATGCTTCATAGAATTTTCCATGGAGATGCACATAATTAAATAGAATATTCTTACACGAAAAATTGGGCAGTGAGTAAAATTCGTCTTTGCATCGTTCATCCATAAATGCGTTTTATCGTTATATTATGATTTCCCATAATTCTCTACTTCGGTTCTCTGTTCAGATTAATTCCTGAGGACCATGTTTCCTTCTTCACAGGACTTATTCTTCACTTACATTAAAACTCACTTGAAATTCTACTACTATTCATGAAAGATTAATTGCTATGGGAATAATCTTTCTGCCAAAAATGTTTGTAAAATTGAACAAAATATTAAACCTATTTGATACATTGGACAATGGTGTACAACTATGATCTCTGAGATTAGGAAAATAAGTGAGGCGATCCTAAGTTTTCTCCAATTTATACTGGGTGGGAGCAGTCTGCAGATCACAGTGCATCAAGAAAAAATTCAAATGGGGCTTTGCTGAGTTGAAGACAGAAGTTAGACCTAGAGAAGTTGGCTAAATTTTGCAAGGCAGAATATCCAAAAAAAGGGGTTATACACAGACACTGAGTTTTAGGAGTTCACAAAAGTGACTCAGCCTTTAATTGAATAGAAATCTAGAAGTAAAATTTTATGAAATACCAACTAAGAAAACATCAACTAAAACATAATAGCTTGAGAATTCTCTGGAGCTCACCTACGTCTGGGAAGAATTTGTGTTTCCCATCAGCCAGCAGATAAACTTTCTGGTACATGCAGCATTGGGTAGAGTGCTCAGAAGAACCATATCTATACAGTAGCCCTAGAGTAAAGGTTGCTATAAAACTTAAAGAAACAAAATGAAAACACATACATTTGAAAGCATCGAACTTATTCTAGATAAATGCATGCCAGAAAAAAAGTTCAAAACTATTTAAAGAAAAATATCACCATTCAAAAACCACACAATTTAGAATTTCTTGCATCTGATAAAAAATAACCAGCACGCAAAAGTGCAGGACCGTATGATTCACAGACAGTTAAAAAAAAAATCAATAGAATCAGACCCAGATATCACAGAAATAATGAAAAAATCAGGAGGAAAAAAATGCCCTAAGTGTCTAATATAAACCTCATAAATAGATTTAAGGATGTTAAGAACACCTAATAAGAAATGGAACACATAAAAATAAAACCTTTAGAAGTTATAGAGATTAAAATTATAATACCTGAGTGAAAAAAATCATTGGATACAATTTATTGCAGATTAGAAATTACAGAAGAAAACATTAATGGACTTGAAGGCATACAAATGGACACTAAATAAAGCCCAAAGAGAGAAAAAAATGAAAACAAAGTTTGGTTTATCAGGGACTTGTGAAATAATATATATATATATAAATATAAATGAAATTGGATCCTGGGAGATATTTGAAGAAAGAATGGTTAAAATATTTCAAATTTTAAAAATTGTCGCATTCTATTTTTTATTTTTACTTATTTATTTTTTAAATGCCTACAGCACCTGGTATTCCTAAGTGGTCTCCACCCAAGTACTAACCAGGCCCGACCCTACTTAGCTTCCGAGATCAGACAAGATTGGGCATGTTCAGGATGGCATGGTTGTAGACAAAATTGTCACATTCTAAAAGATCACTTAAGCTGAATATTTAAAAACAAAACCACACCATGACACATTATAATCAAATTGCTGAAAGCCAATGATTAAAAATAAAAAGTCAGAGAAATGGCTCACACATAAAGAATCAGATATAAAGAGAACATTTTTAAAGGTGAGGGAATGGTTCTCTATCTTGATTACACAATAATGCATTTTTCAAATCTCATCAAACTATAAACTGAGTGAAATAATCTTATGCAAATTGTCCTTCCATAAAGATGGTTATTTAAAAATTTTTGCTTGATCTGTATTCTATTCTTTATCTACTTGACAAGTTATAATTGTATAATGGGCTAATTAAAAATAAATAAACTTTTCTGAGCTACTTTTATTTCAAAAACAAAATTTTGGAGTGAAGTTTTTAACTTCAAAGATGGAAGTTTTAACGGTGGTCATGTTAAGTGCTGTGATGAAAATATTTGGAAGCAGGATAAATTTTCTAGCACTTAATCAAATCTCACCATAGGACTACCCAAATAGATGCAGTCTTACAGAAATAAACGGGCCTGAATTTAAAATGTTAATTCAGGCAATCGTAGAGAAAAAAACCTCAAGCTATTAGTTCCAGCAGTTCAGCCCCTTCTCAATAATTTACTCCAATGAAGAAGTACAGTGACTCCAACATTCCACAATAGCCTCAAGTCATGAGAGAATTTCTATTTGGTTTTATAATACCTCATGTGATTTTTAGTAAAAATTTTCCAAAAATTTAATTTTATGTAATTATATAGTAATATCAAGAGTAGAGCAACCAAACTTCACAGGAAACAATACAACAACGAACATTTTAGACACCCTCCATTGATAGAGTTCTGTGAAGGACATTAGGAGTAAAAAGACTTAACTTAATTTTAGTGATTAATACAACATCTGTCACATGTCATCTGTGGAATGAATAAATATAATAAAAACAATATGTCTCATCTTCCACAGAATCATACAGCTATATTGGCTTGGGAGTACTACAAAAATGGGATATTTCCTGGGACAACCCATCACATATTAGCATGCCCGTTTTTCATTATAAATACACATTCCTCTACTTAGAAAGTTCTGCTTTCCTTTTATCCTCATCCAAATCAACCTGGTATGCAATTTTAGTTTTAAAAAATCTACAAAATGGCAAATTTGCATATAAATTCTCAAGAATTGCCCAAACAGCAAAATGAATTCTGATTAAATAATCTCAGTGTACATCTATCATTACAATTGATCTACACATCTGTTAAAGAGGAAATTGATTCTGTTTAAGATTCTGTCAACTTCTACTTGTATTTTATAAATCCAGGATTTATAAATTTGCAAATAGTATCAATGCTAACTGGAAGGACATAGCTTACTAAATTGAAATGTAAACCCATAACAATCTCCTAGGTGAAGCAAATTTAAATTAAAGGTTGGCACTTGTTTCTTTTAACGGGTTGCATTTTCAAGAAAAATATGAAAGAGAAAGTACATTGATATTCTTGGGAAGCAACATACAAGAATGACTTCTCACAATTGACTAAAGCCAAAGTAACGCTATAGAGAAAGAATTCAGGCGAATCACCAGTCACTTGGTTGTAACATATTCCTACTATATCAGTAATCTAAGTTTAGGGACGAGAGCCTAAATCTCAATGATATTTATTAAAAATTCTAATCACAAAATTAGAATTCCTATGACAAAATCTTTATCAGAAACTTGATAACGGCCTTTGAGTTTAACATTCTCTGTCTCTTAATATATCTAGGGACTTAAACCAATGACTTTTGACCCATGTAATTTTCTTCTAAGATGAAAGCGATTGGATGAAACAGACTAGACAGATATCACTAAAGAATTTCAATTACATTCTCTGGCTTAAAACGTATTATATATCTAGCTTTACTCTACTTACGACATAGGTAGCAGTTAAATTATTTAGATAGGTTTTAGAGTAAATATTGTTGGCATAATGAAAGACCTACTGTTTTTTGTCTGTTCTTACTTGCCTATTTAAATGGCCTGGCCATGCCTTTTGATAACTTTAGCTGGATTTCCTTTGGGCAAAGTAAGCAAGTTATAATTTAACTCACTGATACTATAAACATCACTGTACTGCATACCCATATTATATGTTCATGGGTATAATACATTCTCATCATACACTTGCTTTGTACATTTGTTCATATAAAACACATTCAATGGAATGAAACAAAATTATTGACCCAAAGGGTGTATATAATATGTATTGGTTTTGTAAAATGTGTTCTCAAGTTCAAAACCAGTCTTAGGCCAAATAGGGGTCTAAGTTCCCCTGATACCCACTTTCCTAAACCTTTGCCATCATTTTTTCCTCTTTTCATAGTCAATAAGAAAAATTCAAGCAATACAAGGGCAATGAATGATCTTAATTGTTTATACTTGTGTGAAGAAAACAGTTAGTGCCCCCGTTTAATTTAATTCTTCTCACATTATTTGCTTTTTTCTCTTTTTAATCTTTCCTTCCTCCCTCCCTCCCTTCTTTCCTTCCTTCTTTCCTCCCTCCCTCCCTCCTTCCTTCCTTCCCTCCCTCCCTTCCTTCCTTCCTTCCTTCCTTCCTTCCTTCCTTCCTTTCTTTCTTTCTTTCTTTCTTTCTTTCTCTCTTTTTATTAATTCTTCACATCTTTTTCAATACTTTTGTCTCATCCACGGTGAGTGCACTCTTGTTTTTAGCACGCAATAGAATTTTCTCATGTTAATATTTTCTTAGCAAGCACTTTTTTTTTTCCTGTATCATTAAGTAAAACCTAGCAGATTTTGTGTTGGAACTCTTTGGGAATCAAGTCACCAGGAAGGTGAAGGAATTAATAATATGTGAGCTGAGGTCTGAGGGTACCAGAGATACTAATGCTGGCTGTTTAAGGTTCTTCGGTTTCTCTTCAGCATCAATAATCTAGTTCTTGGCTTCACATATGTGAATCTGAACTCTTTGGGCCATACTCACCTATTCTGCAGCTGAGCTACTGAACTGTCACCATCAACCATCAACTGGACCATACAGTGTTTCTTACTCCTCTTTATCCTGTGCCTCAATTGTGACCTTCTCTTTCAGACCTGTAGGTAGTTTCCTGACTTACTAGGTTTGGTTTATATTCTGCAAAAGCTCACCTTGAATATGATTACCTCCCCATTAAGAATCATTGAGAATTTCGAGTTCCCATTTTTCTAAGAGGTATTTCCACATCTTACAGTGAATGGCTATGAGGTGACAAATTCTTTATAATTAAAAGAAGTTTGTTCCTAAACGATGTATCTGATGTTATGTTCATATGGCAATTATCTAGGAAATACTGATGATAGTATATTGCATATGTTGATATTGATAGTATACTGGATACATTGTAAATGTTAGGAGTAAGGAGAAGTTAGCTATAGTTTCACTATTTGTGCATCTTGCTTCAGGCATTAATTGGATTTTAGAAATTTAGTTACTGCCTCAAACCTACATTCTGGCAAACTGCATTAATGGCCCCAATTCTTCCCTCCTTGCTGTATCCATGCCCTTTACTGTGTAATCTTGCTGTCCTTTCTGAAAAAGGGAGGAACGTATTTCCTCATCTTTTTATTCTGAATCTGGCCATGTGCCTTCCTCCGGTCCATAGAATGATTCCGAAATAACATGTGTTGATGAGGATGTAAAGAGAAGGGAACACTTGTACACTGTTGGTGGGACTTCAAACTGGTGCAGCCCCTATGGAAAACAGTATGAAGATTCCTCGAAAAACTAAAATTAGATTTAAATATGACCTAACAATTCAACTTCTGAGTATTTATCAAAGATAGCAAAAACACTAATTTAAAAAGATATATGCACCCATATGTTCATTGCAGCACTGTTTACAATAGTTAAGATATGGAAACAAGTGTCCATCGATAGATAAAAGGATAAAGATGTGATACACACACATACACAAACACACACACACACATAAATAATATAGAATATATAATAGAATATTACACGGCAATAAAAAATAATGAAATCGTGCCTCTTATGATAACATGGATGGATCTAGAGGGTACTATGCTAAGTGAAATAGGGCAGAGAAAGACAAATACCATGATTGCACTTATATGTGGAATCTGAAAACAGAACAAAACAAACACGGACTCATAGTAATGGACACAAAAGGGATGGTTACCAGAAGGGAGGGGGAGGAGGGATAGGTGAAAAAGGGGAGGGGAATATAGTCAATAATATTGTGATAAGTTTATCTGGTGACAGATAATTACTAGAACTAGTTGGGTGATCACACTGTAAGGTATAAAAATGCTGAATCACTATATTGTACACCTGAAACTAATACAATCAATATAAAATTGTATGCCAACTATACTTAAATTACAAAAAAAAAGAAATAAAGCTGTGTTTGTTTTGAAGTTAGACATTGAGGTCTTGCACATTTCATTTTTTTTCTTATGTCTCCACCATTGCCAAAAGTTAGTCCAGGTCAGCCGATTGGGCTTTAGTGGCATGTGACAAATGTCCTAGTCATCCTAGCAGAAGCCAGTCTTCATCAGTCAACGGCCAGCTGAGCTCCAGATATCTGAGCAAGCACAGCCAAAGTTAGCAGAGAGCCTTAGTTGACACTTACTTGATTATAGATTCATGCACAACGAATAATTCTTATTAGTTGTCATTGCAGTTTTGTGGTTGTTTTGTGGTATTACCACTGCAGTATTATTGTGACAATATGTAGTTGGTACATAGAATCTTTCAAAAGGCAATGCCAAGGTGACAAAGTCATCAGTAATTCCAGAGGTGATCTGATTTCCTTTCCTCTCACTGATATTAAAACTTTTTTGAATATTAGTCTGTTCACTGCAGGAAAGTTACTTGAACCTCTATTTTTACCTCTAAATTCTGTAAGCCAGGAATATTATTCTGTCTTCCACAATTTGGCGCTTATTCTGAGGGAAAACTTCATATTCCTTTCTTTGTGTTTCCATGTAGAGTGACGTTTATTAGCATAAAAATCATAGTCTTTTTCCATTCTTTTGCTCACTTCTTAGAAGAGGAAATCTTTTAGTAAAAATTAGTCATAGAGACAGTTTCCTACAGAAAGCATGCGATAAGCTTCTTTTCCTAACTTTTGACAATGCAGAGCCCCAATATAAAAGTCTATATTTATTGACTCTGAGTGTGAAAGAAAAGTCTGGATAGTTCCGGGTTTCAGTATTTGGAAACCCTTTGTTGTTATTCATATAAACAACTTGGTTTAGTAAAGATGACATTAGAGTTCCATTTTCTCACCTTCTGTACTCTCTCATTTACCTTAAACTCAGATGGAGAAAAGAAGGCTTCTTTTCCTTTATGCCAAATCCCACTAACTTCCATCCTACTCTTTGTGCCAAGGATGCTTACCGATCATATATGGTCTTTTTTTGTGGGCTACCATTTCCTCAGACACTAACAATAGAGGCATAAAATGTAGAGTCATTTCTAATCATTGGTTTAAACCTAAGACCAATCAATTAATTTGGGCTTTTACTCTTTCTTTCAATGATCAGAATTTACTGAGCATATACAAAGAAATAAACAATGAATGAGACAATAAGAATGCTGATATGCGATAGTCTTGACCCCTGTCTTTAAAAATCGAGTTGATCATCTAAACCACCAATATTGTAAGATCTCCAGACAAATTTGTTCGCATGAGGAAATCCACAGTCATATTTCAGTGGATCAAAAGCTAGCACTTTTTTATTCATTAGTCTTCTTGACATCAGAATTTAACTATTAGCAAATATTTATTTGTCATCATCATCTACTAGGTGTTAGGCACTGTTCTCTGACTTCAGAAGGATGGTGAGGATAAAAACCTGATTTCAGTGGGTAAAAGATTAAAAAAAAGAGGTAAGGGAGTACAGAAAGTAAGAATAAATACAATTTTCTAAATATGTTAGTATTAAGGGAAGCAAACAATTTGGGTAGCTGGCAGGGTATGTTGCACCAAGAAAGTTTCCTTGTTTGCTTTTGTTTTTAAAGATGGATAGCTGACTTTTGTCAGGTGCCTACTAGATGTCAGACACTGCTGTAAGAGCTTTCTAAGAATTAAACTATTTTAAAATTTCAACAGTCCTACAGGAAGATAGGTAAAATTATTGCCTTTATTTAAAGAACTTAGGGAGTAAGAAGTAACTTCATGAAAGATGCCCAGCTAATAAGCAGCAAAGCTAAGAATTTAATCCAACCTGCTGTCCTGACTGGTTCTAATGCTCATCACTGCAATGTGACAGGAAAGATAAATAATGATTAAGATCACAGTCCCCATGGAGAAGAGGGAGTGAAGTCAGGTTCACAAGTGGAGGGATTGAGCTCAGGTAGGAGCTGGGCAGTTCATGTACTACAGAGACAAATATGTGCACAGGTACAGGGAGTTTGCTAGATCTGGTGATAGAGAAATGAAAAAGTTTTCTCCTGGTTGCTTTCTCCTAAGAATTGAAGTTATCCACTGAAATAAAAGCAGGTGTTCAAAATCTGAACAAAGAGCCAAGAGTTTAAAAGAATCATCTAAGAAGTAAGAGCAACATGTTTTTTAAGCTGTAAAGAACTACCTTAGACAAGTTAAATATAAATTAAAAGAGAGACCAATCAGTGCAGTTGTGTGTTTTTCTCTTCTTCTGAGTGCAAGTGTATTATAACAGAAAGTTGTATATAACCTTCGTTGGTATTTTGCCAACTAGTGTAATGGAGAAAGATATGTGTAAGGGAGTTGAGGGTGGATGTTGGAAAGTATGTGATTGACCATTGACTTAAATTAGGTAAAGAGGTCAGTAATGACATGAGATGATTGGTGCACAATGAAAAAGTGATAGGATGACTGATGGATTTGCAGTTCTAACGAGCTCAAAAAATTGTTGGGATGGTGTATCAGAGTAAGAGACCCAGAATGATAAAAATATGTGATCAGAGAGTAGTGGCTGAAATTGCAAATATTGTTACAGTTAATGTCAACCTTTAGGCTATGGCCACAAAATTATTATGTGGCTGAGATGGGTTTTAGAAAAAATGTTATTCAAAGGGAAGTTAAGAAACTAAGCAGCCTAGATGTTAAATTAATTTTATATATGGAATTTGATATTTCAGAGAATTATAGCAAAAGTAGTTTTGGAAAGGAAGACCATGAACTAATTGCTAAAATCTTCAATGAGTGAGGGGGTGTGATTGGGAATTTAGAAAATATCTACAAAAAGAGGAATTGAAGTTGGTGTAGCCTGATGTCGTATACTTCAAAGAAATGGGGTCGATTGAGGGAACCAGCAATGGGAAGCAAGGAGGACATCACCTCAAGGTGGTCTTATTTGTAGGTTACCGGTGGAAAAGCATTCTCTGCTTGAGAAATCTTCATGGAAAGCAGTGACCTCAGAAATAAAATTTCAGTTAGAGAAAGAAAGTGAAGCGAATGCTTGGGAAGATGTTGAGTATATAGGCAATTTTTCTGATGACCGAAAGGGTTTTCTCAGGAACTTAATGGAAGTGTTTGAAGCATTTGGGAGGGATGAAATATTGGGTCAGATTAGTGGGGAGATATAGAGAGACATTAGGTGTAAGTGTTCAGATGATGAAGGTGGATGACCTTTGGGAATTGAACTTTTGGTGGTCAGTAATATAAACATTGATATAAGCTTAATAGGGTTATTTATAATGGTACTTATGGGAAGATGAATAATCAATATTTATTATAACCTGCTTCTTAAGCCTAGACTTTTAGACAATTTTAGAACAGTTGATGGAAAACTACATGGTAGAAATAATCCTTGCCTGATTCATCTTTCTTTGGATTATAGTTCAGAACGTTGAGTGGTTACACCCTACAGAAACCTTGCCTTATACCCAAATCCTATTCTTCAGGATTTATTAACTTAAGGGGCTAAGAGTTGTAAAAAAGAATAAAGGTGATAGACTTGTTAAAATATTTTAACTCGTAAATCTAAAAACTATAGCTACCAAGGCTTTGGTATAAATAAAGTTTAGCGTATAAAAATAAAGTTTAGCATAATGGCTATACATTTACTATGCATAATGCCAGTTATAAAAACATCAGTAAAGCAGAGACATTTAAAATCTGTACCACCTCATGGATCAAATGTACCTCTTCCATTTTCTTTTATAATTGTTCTTCTCTCAATTCTCTCTTCTAAAGATCTGGTTTAAATTAAAAGTCACTTTAAAGAGAATTATTAAGTTTAGCTATTTAGTTCATAGAAAGAGGGAAGGATCAGCAAGCATGTGCTTCTTTTTTCCAGTTTACCATTGGCCAGACTCATGACTCCTACCTACCTTTCAGGATGAAGCCCAATTGTATGCTCTGGAATATTGTACAAACTTTCATTGTACCACTAATCACAAGCTAATCATTGTTTTATACACTTGTCTATCCACTGGACCATGAACTCCCCAAAGGCAGGAAAGAATATTCTTCTTTGATTCTATGACACTTGGCATAACTTGGCAGCATGGTATATGAAGTATATGTTATAATTGAAGCTCTTAACACATTTCCATGCAACCTACTTACCAGATTAATCAGCAGTCTCCATTCTCTCTGTAAAGTATGTTGAATAATGCCAACCACCTATTGAACTTAATGCTCTGCCCACATATTCTGTTTCCTAAAATACTTAATGGCAGTTGGAGTCATTCATTTATTTAGTCATCAGATATTTATGTACTGGACAGTGTTCCACTGGGAATACAGTAATGAACAAAAAACACAAAATTCCTTGTCAGGAAGTTTATATTCTACTATACTTGTATATTTATATGGTTTTATGAATATTACACAAATCAATAACACGAATACAAAAAAGTGAGTTGTCTATTAAAAGCATAAAAACTTTAAATGAATGGGGGGGTCATAAAATAGAAGAACTCCACCTTCTCATCGTGCAAGTGTCTTTGAAATGAAATAAATACACAAATAGGGTGTGGGAAAGCTTGGATGATTCAATATGGGTGTGATTTATGCAAGGAAGCTGACTTGGCAATCTATTTTGAATATCTATATTGAAAGACATGGCTTTGGCCTTGCACCAAAACTTTGATGAATGAATATGTGAATAAGCTTAACTTAAAATAAAAAATAAGATATATATGTACATTTATATATGAAATTCCATAAAATGTTATACCTTAAGAATTTTTTAAGAATGACTGTTGGTCTTGATTGCATTGGATGAGAGCATTTCTGCTGGGTTACTAATAGTTAATACGTGCCATGTATTGGGATTGGCGTTTTATATGCATATTTCCTGTCTTCATCTAATCCCCTTAATCTGTCCATTTTTTATGTGAAGAATCTGCATCAAGAAAAATGTCAAGTAATTTACTCAAAGTCATACAATTATTATAGATGAAGCCAGGTAAACTCTAAAGCCACTACTGTATAAGGTTACTCCTCTAAGTTAGAGGTCAAGCATTATCCAACCTGGGAAGCTTTCTTCATTCTCTCCCCAGAGTCTAGGTTAATTGATCATGTAATAGTTTAGTGCCATTTTTATTGTATACAAGCTTATGACCTAACCTCAGAGAGGGGTGTCCCCAAACTGGGAAAAGGAGCCAGTACAATATCCTATCAAGGTAGAGACTGAGACACCAGTTTCATATAGTACCTTTGAGGTCACAGAGGCTCAGGGACTAAACATAGCCTGCAAGAACAGCTGCCCTAACAGACATATCTGTCTTCATGTGGACCAGACAGGTCTGGACAATTGACCCTTGAAATTGCAGACATAATGGAATGATAATGGGAATAGCAGACACTCTTCTTCACTTTTCTGGGGAAGTCCCAGGGTTCTCATATGATCGCACAGTACAGGGGAGAGTCCTGAAAAATAACTAAGGTTTGAGTTTCCATTAATCTTGGCAAGTAGGTATTGAGATAGATTAAATGTTAGATAGAAAAAAATAAACAAATATGATACGCTAGTTTCATAGAGTAATTCCTACCTGTAACATACACTTAAATGTGTAGAAAAACATATATTTAAAGATGTATGTGTGAGGTTTTTGTGTATGTTTTCATGTGCAAGTGACAGAAATTTAATGTCAAATAAGATAAAAGAGGACTTATTTTAAAAGTAGGGGAAGTTGAGAGGAATGATAGGGCATATGTGGAAAAATCCACAATTTTTAGAACTTGCATCTTGAATGCATCACTGCTGTTTTTGTCACTCCTTCCTTCTTCTCTTCTGCTCTCCAGGTAAGTCTTATTCTCTCAGTCTTCTGAGCAAGGACACATCCTTAAGACCCTCCCCTTTCAAGTCCAAGACAGAAAGTGAAAACAGCTTTACCTCAACTCCAACTCAAAACGTCCAAGGTGAGAGGACTCCAATTGTCCCCCTAGCTACTGCTTGAAATGACTTTAGTCGCAGGGCATACTGGATTGGTGTTGGCTCAGATGAAGCATTCTAGGTGCAAGTGATGTAGAGGTGGAGAGGGTGAGACTTCCCTGGAAGCTGTTTAGCTTTATAAAAAAGATGCAAGTTGAACTGGGACACGAGGGTGAGAAGAATTCAAGTAGATTATGTGGGTGAGAAGGGAACATGCTGTGAGCAATATCATGAAAGTGTAAATGCAAAGGATACAAGGAAGGTGACTTATTTAAAGAGGAGGCAAAGGACGGAGCTGTCATTTTCTGAGCATCCGAGATCTACTGAGTGATGGTTGGTTCTTCATGTGTATTTCTCACTTAATCTTGGATAAATTTAGATGATTCTGGCTACGAGTAATAGAAATCCGAACTAAAATTGGGTTACATAGAAAATGAGTTGGCTTAAAGAAAGACAAAGGTCAAAGGGGCAGGATTTAGGATTGGTTGATGCGATATCTCAAAAATCTATTCACCGTTTCACAAGTATAGTATTTTTCATTTAACTACACTGTGTCCTTGCACTGAAATGAAGTGTCCAACCAACTTTTACTTTGGCTTTTGTGTTCAGCTCATATGCTAACCATGCACTGTTTTAAGTTAAATAAAATAAAACATCAAGTTCTTCAATCACACAAACCGTATTTTAAGTGCTTCAACAACCACATATGGTTTGTGGCTACAAGTTGTATAGCGCACAGAATCATTTCCATGTCCATCATCACAGAAAGTTCTATTGGATAGTGCTGCTCTATCTCCTTGAAATACTTTCTGAGATGTTGTGCTTTTTTGCATGTTTACCTTTCATTGCTTAGAGTTTCTTTTTTGTCTTATTTCCTCATTTTAATCCTTAATTGTACATTCCCCTTGGGCTATTCTTTTAAATTATTCTTGCTTATATATATTATCTGTCCAAGATAGTAAATTTCAAGGGCAAGGACAATTTTCTATGCTGAATGATGGATGAATAATCATTTGTTGCTTTGAATTTAAACATATTATAAGATTTTAAACTGACCTCAAATACCCAACATGAATTGCAGAAAGGAAGCATATTTTAATTGAATTTTTAATTTTAGAATAGTTTTAGATTTACAGAAAAATTGCAAAGATAGTACAGAGAATTTCCATATAGTTTTCCATATAGTTTCCCTTATTACTAAGATCTTATATTCGTATGGTAGATTTGTTATAATCGATTAGACAATAATGATGCACTATTATCAACCAAAAGCCATACTTTATTGTTTTTACCTAATCTTCTTTTTCTATTCCAGGATCCCATACAGGGTACTACATTATATTAAGTAGCCCTGTTGCCTTGACTGTGACAATTTCTTAGACTTTTCTTGTTTTTGATGACCTTCATCATTTTGAGGAGTGCTGGTCAGGTATCTCATGCATTGTCCCTCAACTGAGATTTGTTTGATGTTTTTCTCATCGTTAGAATGAAGTATTTTAAAAATATCACTGAAAGGCCAATTTTCAGTACCTTTCAAAATAAAATTAAAATAAAGAGAACAGATATCTAAGGATTGAGGCCATAAAGAATTACAATCTGATTGGTATACACACTGTGGTGTTATAAAATTAATTGTACAGGGAATAGAGGTGAACAGTTAGATAGTACTAACTGAAATCCTCAAAGGTATGGGAAAAGAATGGACAGAAGTCTTTGTACAAGAAATATTATCAATACGAGACGGGAGAAAAAGTTGCCCAAATCTATTTCAACACACTTTCTTTTAAAGCAGTCATTTTTGAGTAATAATTCTGAGCAAAACTTTTCAGGAAGGTGAGTGAGTTCATGCCAATATCTATAATAAAAGCGAGATAAATCTAATGTTCTTGATTCAATTTTTTAAGAGAAAAATAAGTATTAGTTTTTATTAATCAAATAAGTAAAATAGTAGCTATTGAAATGTCCCTAATAGTTACATAATAGGTACCCTGATAATCATTTAACTCTTCCACTTTGAAACATTGTGGTGATGTGTTTATGTACACACTTCAGAAGTATGAATGTATGTGCTTTTAGATAAGTTGGTAATGTGAGGATACTTCCTAATTTTCTTGATTTATCACATTGTTTTCATTACTAGGAGGTGTAAAAATACATTTCTCAAGTCCAAAATATCTATAAATAATTATGTGTATATTTTCATCTAAACCATATATTTGCTTTAAAATGCTAGCCAAAGCATGTATCCAAGTCTGTGGGATGATTAGGCTGAATAGAAAAGCAGGCAATCCTCCAGAAGTGAGAAAAAAAAGGAGAAAGTGGGTCAAAGAGGAAAAGGGAGTGCAATTACATAGAGAAGTTGAAAAATATTTTAGTTTTATATAGTTTTTATTTTACCACTCTCGTATTGATATCTGTTTCATCACTCTTCAAGTCAGATTGTTCTCAGAACTGAGACTTCTCTTTTCTTACACTTCTAGAGGAGGAAAGCTGATATTACTTTGGTGCCTAATGTGTGCAACTTGCTGTTAGGTGGTTACAAACTTTGTCCTACTTAATTGAATCTAAAAACTCTTAGGTAGTTTTATTATATTCATTTTACATGAAGAAGCTAAGATTTTAAGAAATTACATAATTTGCCCATTGTTAGAGAGCTGGTAAGTGAAGAAGCTCATACTCATGTCTGTGTAATCTCAGATAAAACTCAAGTTCTATCTGCTGATAAAACATTTCCAAAATGATTGAATTGAGTCAGGTCATATTCTTAAAGTATACACTCAGGGAATATATAAATAGTTTCATCTCTGACAGTTATTTTCTTTTCAAAGATCAGGAGATGAGAAGTTAAATTTAGGGTCGGTTGATCCAGTAGCTCAAAGATCCACTTGCTGTTCCATAAGCATGGTGTTTCAATCATTTATATTCAATATGCCTCAGAGCTTAGATAAGGATTCAGCTAAGGCTCCACAGCCAGACCAAAGGGAAGGTATAAAAGTCAGAGTGAGAGTTTCCATTGTCATGAAAGAGCAGGCTTCTAACACGAACTCTCAGTTCATTGAGTCACATGCTCAGCAGGGCTTTTAGTCATTTGGTACAAACACTTAATCACCAGAATACAAATCCAATCTAAACTAGGAAGTGAGTAAATCACCTCAAGGAATCAAAGACACAAGTTTTTTTGAGCTGATCACGTAGACTCCTGGTTAAATGCTTTGCCACAGTTATTCTGTTCTCTTGAATGGTTTTCAAACTAAGTTCATACATTTGCCCTTGATGCAAATGATAGCTCCAGCAGGGAAAATGATCTTGATTAAACTATGGATGTGTTTTAATCTTGTTTGTACAATGTTTGATCATTGAAATATGGTTAAAATCAGGGAGTAGGAATATAAGAATATAATTACCTCCATAATTTCAAAAGCCAGCAGAGGACTGATTTTTAAGAAATCGTTACACGGTGCGTGTGTGTGCCCTGCAGAGGGTACCTTCATCTAGATAATTATAACCTGGCGATTTTGATGACACATGTAGAAATAGGAGTTTAAGAACATGAAGAATTTATTTAGTAAAATTCCTACTCTTGTTCCAAATTTCAATATATAATTTTCATAGCCCTTCTCACCAAGGAGTAAGAAAACTTATTCAAAAGTTAATTTGTTCCATATTTTGGAATTGTATCTTTTACATTATACTGAACTGGCAGTTTACTTGCTACAGAAAGAAAAACACAAAGAAAATATTGCGCACGTCTACCTATATTATCATGGTTTACTGTGAACTGCATCATATATTATTTGGACACTTATAGGGACAAACCTTATGATTATGGGGGAAAAGTTCATGATTATTTTGGCTTTTTATTCTAGCACATTTTAAGAAATTGACCTGACTTTAACTTTTTTTTTTTTTTTTTTTGGAACACTTGCTGAAAGAGCATAGCTGTAAGTTTCAAAACTTGGATTGAAACTTAATCTATATGGCAATAGAACTAGGAAAAATCTAAGCTTAATTCAGACTAAAATGTCAATGTCAGAACAATTTTTAAAAATGGTACATTTTATACTACTAAAAGATATAAAGAAATAAACTGTCTACTGCTTAACAGTTTTTCAACGAAAGACACAATGTGTGAGGAAAGGAAATAAATGTTCGATAGCAGTTGCTTTAGCATGTCCTTGTCTCTTTTGTGGTATATTTCATCTGTGAAAATATATAAAAATATGGATTACATAATGGTTTATATTTTCTTTTCTGATTCTGAGGGAAAACTTTCCAGATTTTCATAAAATGCTTTTATTTTGTTTTCGTGCCATAGCCTCTGTTACATGCTTTTCTTCAATACAAGTTGTGATTAAATTGCTCTTAAACACACAGTATCTACAAAATAGCATTTGTCAAAATTTCAATGGTATTCTTTCCCTTCCCGCCATCTTTCTCACCACCTCATCTCACTAACTCATAAAACCGAAACAACATGCTAACATAGAGTATCAATATATCTAAACTGACTTTTAATCTAAATCACTAGCTCTCAAGCTATACATTGGAATCATCTGGAACACTTAGAAAATGCTGATCTTTGGGTCCTATTCTACCTGATTTCATTGATATGGAGTGTGGTTTTGGGTTTTTTTAAAAGAAATTTTAAAGGCTCTGTAGATAATTCAAAGGTGCAACAAAGCGAGAAGCACTAGTTCAGTGGTTCTGTCTTGCCTGCACGTTCGAAACCTCTAGAATTCTTTAAAATACTGATGCCTAGTTCCCACACTTCAACTTGGGGGAGATGGTCCAAGGTGCAGCCAGAACACGAAGAGTGTCACCCCACCCTTAGGTGTTTCTAGGAAATAGCCAAGTCTAAGAACTATCCATTTACATTTCACTATTTGTTGTATCAGAAGAAGATCAATCTAATTTTCACATTTATAAACTTTCTCACACTGAATTTTTAAATACATAATATAGACATTTTGAATTTTAAAATAGATATATGATTTAGTTTAATGAATTAAAGCAAAATAACTGATAATTACATGTGAAGATCTCCCAGAAGAAAAATCTTGTCCTCATTGTAAAAGTGTAAGATTCAAAGGCAAAGTTATTACTACTTGAAGAAAGAAAATTATAAAAATATAATCCATAGAAGTTATTTTTAATGAAAGTACATTAAAAATGTACTTTTGGGAGAAATTTATTACTCATAAGAACAAGATAGAGAAGAGAAAAGATACTTTTTGTCAGATTCACCACTTTTAAAAGAAATGTGATCAATTCTCAAATAAGTATTTTCAGATGTGTAAAAGTCACCTACAAATATTTATTCTACTTAGAATATTCTTAAAACACAAGTTCTTGACAACTAATGTAAACTGTCAATTGCTTAAAAGTGGTAAAGGAATATCTATTTAAAGACGATAGCTTGCTTCTGAATGAAAGGTACAGTGCTAGTGTTTTCTTTTAATTAAAGACTTGATAACACATTCAGGGAGAAGCCAGCAGTAAACTGTTAAAGAATCTACATTTGTGGAATGGTTTTATATGATTTTGTTACTGTAGCTTGCTGAAGTGTTGTGTAAACAATGGATGAGATATTTCTTATAACAATTTATACATGCTAATCTTAAAGTATTTTTTCCTCCAAAACATATCTAAATGCTTATACTCAAAGGGTACACTATAAAGAGTCATGTTCTCTTTAGTATCAACAGAAAAATTCTCCCTATTTTTATTTTAACGTTTGGGTAATTGTGTGTGTGTATGTATGCACACACTTGTGTGTGTTTTGTATTTGATAATGGGGAACTTCATTTCTCTAAGAAGATTACTTTCCTTAATAGTTTTCTCTATAATTCTACCATTACATTGTAGGAAAGATATTTTGTTAGCAAAAGTAATGCTAACTGCTCAATGTCTTCTCATGCATGATAAAATGCCAATACAATGATATGATCAGTGTATAATGCATAGGGATATTAAGAGCTTCTTTACTCACCAGTCACTAAAAAGAAAAAAAAGAAAGGTTAAAGTTGAGAATAGGTAAAGGATCAGTGGCAGCAAAGCGTTGCCAGTGTTGATAAAAGAAACTATACAAACACTTTACTGTTCCTAGCAGTTTAAGAGAACCTATTCTTAAAGAAATTATCTAAATTTGGAAACTTTTTTAAGGTAATGGATTCAAATAATAATAAAAAAAAACCCCACACAAGTTAGTATATAAAGTGCAGCCGAGATAATTACAATATTTTAAAGCAAAAATAACACATCTACTTGACTTTTTAAATGTATTAAAATTTCATCTTTTTCCTCATTAATTGTCTTATTTATGGGGTCCTTTTGGTTGATATGCCTTCTGAACCATCTTCTTGCATTATCTAGTCTACTAACTGGCAGAATAAAGGTATAATTAATACTTTATTCCCAATTATGCAAATATCAAATTAGCTCTGTGGAAGTCAAATTTTCACCAGATTATAAAAGTCAATATACTGTTGATCTTGTCTAATCTATAAAATAACTGAAGTAAACTGAATACAGAATAGTTACTCATTTATTTGTGTCTTATAGGCATGGTGTAAATAATGTCAAAATTTCATGACTTCAATAACATTTTTGATCATAGGCACTATACCTGACAGGAGTACAACAAATGAGATATGAGATAAAGTTCAGAAAGGTTCTTCCTCAGAGGGGTTGCAATCTAGGGGAGTAGAAAAAACTAAAATGCAGAACGATGTTAAGAGATTCATATGTCATATGAGATCACAGAGAAGAGGCATCTGTCCCAGACAGAAGGCAATGGGAATGGGGGCAATGTAATAGGGAAGGTTCTTGAAGTATATGAGGTCAAGATGGAATCTTAATAAATCTAAAGAAACAAAACTCAAAACTCTTGCAGAGTGAAGAGGTAGTCAGCAGTTCTAAAAAATAAACATTCTCAGCATGAGATAGCCAGGAGGTAAGAAAGGTCTAAAAAAGTTATTGAAATTAGGCAAATGGCAGGAAATGTTAGAAGAAACAATAAGCCAAGTGTGCTATCATAAGGATAAACAAATGAAAGCCAATAAAAATATTTTAAGCATTTATGGGAGGGACAATGTTGGTGATGGTGTCAATCAACTTGATCAGATTTGCATTTAGGAAAAAAAAAACCAACCGTCTAACAGCAGATTAGAGACTGAAGGAAATAGAGAGTTTAGTTAAGATGGATGTGGTAGGTGAGATTCATAAATAGCTCCCCCAAAATCTCACCTTCGTATAATTTCCTGCCTTATTTGTGAATAAAACCTGTGAATATAATGAGACATTCATGATGATGTGGTACTGCATGAGAGGGATTTTGCAGATGTAATTAAGTTTCCAAATGAACTGACCTTACCTAGTCAAGGGAGTCCTTAAAAGGTCTGAGCTCTTGGCATAGGTGTGAGAAGGACTTAATGAGAAAGGAATACTCCATTGCTGGCTTTGAAGATAGAAAAAGCCACATGGCATGGAATGTGGATGGCTTCTAGAAGCTGAGAGTGGCCCCTGGGTGACTGCCAGCAAAGAAACAGAGACCTCAGTCCCACAACTGCAAGTAACTGAATCCTGCCCAAAATATGTGTGTTTAGAAAAGGATTCGAATCTCCATATGAAAATGGAGTCAAGATGACATTCTGAATTTAGTCTTGTGAGATTCTCAGCAAAAATCCCAGTTATGCTATGTCCATATTCCTGACATACAGAACTGTTAGCTAATAAATGGGTATTGTTTTATATTGCTAAATTTGTGCAATTTGTTACACAGCAACAGAAAACTAATACAAGGGAGATATATTATTCCAAGTGGAAAAGAAATTAATATGATGACCTAAACTACTTTACAAAACCACTTAGAATTATATTCAGTTGCAGTTTGTTGTAAAAAATTAGTCACGGAACCCATTAAAACAAAAAAATAAGAAAAATTTAGTCAAGTTGCTCAATAATAACTAAATTTTAGGCTATTTTTATAATTGAATCATCTTTGATATTGAGGACTACCCAAGTTTTTAATAATGTTGTGTGCATCTGCAATTTTTCCCCTCAAAACTCCTCTCTTTTCAAAATCTTTCTCACTATATCAAAACTCTGATGACCTTTTGCCTAAGGGCCTGAATTACTTATCGTCATTCTCTTTTTATAATTAAAGAAAAAAAATCTTTGTTTTTCTCTTGAATGAAAAAATTTTTCCAGAAAATCTTGTCATTACGAAGTTACTTTAAAAGGTAATATTCGTTTCAAATTTCACTGTGTAATGTTAAATTTGAGTCTTTAATTTTAGCTAGGTGCCCATTCTTCACTTTCCCACTGTCATCAAACTCATTTCCACTGGAAATATGAGCAAAACAGGATCAAAAATACAAACATCACAGAATTTGGCCTCTAGAGAAGGAGTATCTTTCCTAATCTCTGCTTTTATTTATTTTATTTTTTTATAAATATTAATATTTATTTTTATTATATAAAAGTTATATATGGGATACTCACCATAACAATTTATATAGATTGAAAAGCAATATTAAATATATCTGTCTTGTAATATAAGTGAAGCTATTTACTAAAAACTAATAAAAGTTCTATTAAATAATGATCTTTAAGAATATATTCTAATATTTATATTATAGTAATGATTTATGGAATAATGGTTATCTATTTATTGACACTTTTTGTGACTACCTCTAAGTTTATAATACCATACTATTCTAAGATAGCAAGACATTTTTTTAAATTAAGTTTATTGAGGTAACATTGGTTAATACAATCATATAATTTTCAGGTGTATATTATCATTTGACATCTGTATATTCTATTGTGTGTTCACCACCCAAAGTCCAGTTTCCTTCAGCTACCATATATTTGATCCCCTTTACCCACTTCATCCTCCCCTTACCTCTCTATATTTGATCCCCTTTATCCTGTCTACCTCCCCACTTCTCTCTCACCCCACTAGTAACCACTAGTCTATAGTCCATGTCCATGAGTCTCTGTTTGTCCTGTTCATTTGTTGTTGTTAGGTTTATATCCCACATATAAGTGATATCATGTGATTTCCAACTTTTTCTGTCTAGCTTATTTCACTTAGCATGATTATCTTGAGTTCCATCCATGTTGTCGCAAATGGCTGTATGTCATCTCTTCTTATGGCTGAGCTAATATTCCATTGTATATGTGTACCACAGCTTCTTTAGCCAATCATCTATTGTAGGACACTTCAGTTGCTTCCATGTCCTAGCCTCTGTGAATAATGCTACTATGAACACTGGTGTGCAAATATCTTTATGAATATGATTTTTTAAGTCTTTTGTGTAAATACCCACCCAGTAGAGGGATTGCTGGATCATATGGTAGATCAATTCTTAGTTTTTTGAGGAAACTCCATACTGTTTTCCACAGTGGCTATACAAATTTGCAGTCCCACCAGTAGTGTATGAGGGTTCATATTTCTCCACATCGTCTCCAACATTTGTTATTGTTGTCCTGTTGATTATAGCTATTCTAACAGGTGTGAGATGCTATCTCATTTTGGCTTTGATTTGCATTTCCCTAATAGCTAGCGATGTTGAGCATCTTTTCAAATATATTTTGGCCATTTGTATGTCCTCTGGGGAGAAGTGTCTGTTCAGGTCCTCTGCCCAGGAAGACATTTTTAAAATAAGCTACTTCTTGAGTTTCCTTCATAATAAAACCTTTCTTTCCCATTTTTATTATTATTATATAGTTTCTATTCTGTGCCAAATACATTGTTCCATTACCAACAATAAAGTTTTTTTTTTTTTAAAGTATATCATTCACTTTATTTTCATGCCAAATAAGGTTTCTTCTCTAAAAATATCAGCCAGGCATTTTTATACATGGAAAATATTATTTATTAGAATTTATTATCTAAAAGGGATATATTAGACAAGAGATTTGGAATTAAGTATTAAAATAATTTTTAAGAAGAATCTTGAAGGGTGATATCTTAAATGTGTAATTAAGTATCACATTTATTATTCCTCTTACTTTAAGAAGAATATACTTTAAGTTTGTTATTTTGGTCACTGTAATTCAGTTTATCAATGAGCTGTCACTGTATTTAAACATCTGGAACCTATCACACCAAAAAATTGCCAATGCTCATAACCAATCAATGAGTGTTTACTGTGAAAAATAAACATTAAGAATATGGTCCTAGCTTGTTATAGTAATTACGTGATGGAAAATCTTCCATCTCAGATCCTTATATCTTGCTGCCTGAAGAATTGTTATTGCCACTCTCTTGAAACTTTAAACATCATCAATCATTTTATGCGAAAACTCAATCTTTATAGATTTTTCAAAATTCTAAATGTCTAAATGATGTGTAATGATGCCCTCTCACCCTCCAAAATAAGAATATTATGGTAAAAATATTATAACTTTAAACATAAGTCTTGAGTGAGAGACTCCATGTAATTAACTTCTAAAATTTTGGCCTCAGTGCTTCAAGAAACCACTTAAAAGAAGAGAGCCTTTTAACTACTCTCAACGGAATTCCACTCTACTTTTATCTCTGGAGAGGATTTCCCTATAATTCTAGCACTTCAGCCAGATTGTTTGCACACGGCTGAACAGAAATAACATATATTTATACATCAGCATATTTAATATCACAGGTTCTTCAACGTACTGACACAATGTTGGCAGTATTAACAATACAGACATCATTAGCTTTCCAAAAGATCCATAATTGAAAAGTCAGACTGCTGAAAAATGTCACCTTGTATGTACTATGCTAAGGGAATAAAGCTTTGCTTAAGTCTTTTAAAGGGCAAATAAAAACTCAATTATGGCTTGCATTGAATCCACAGGCACTAAATTCCATTAGCTTTTACATGCAGTTTGAATTTTCATATCTGATAAGCCATTTCTCCCAAATTTGCAAGAACAGTTCAATCTCCATCCCACTTGCCAAGTTAAAACCTTATGAAACCTTATGAAAACTTACACAGTAGGTTTGAAAATGGTTTTTCAATATATTACGGTAACAAGTATAAATATTTTGTAAGTCTAGGAAAAAAGTAACATTTTATAGATTTGCTTATTTGTTTACTAGAAGTAGAATTCTTGGCAGAATGTATCTAATTATTTTGCCAACTCAAGTTACAGATGATATTTAAAATTTAATTTTATATTTAAATTAAAATTATAAATTAAAAAAACATTCCAAAGGGGAAAATTTTTTTCAGCAAAAATTCAGTTCCTATTTCGTTTTCCACTCTCTCCCTCTCCATTTTCCCCTTTTCTTCCCTTCTTTTAGCCTATGCTCCATGTTCTTGGGAGCCGGGATGGGGGCGAAGGTAGAAAGAGGGTGAGGGGTAGGGATGGGGAGATAGGGGAACAAAGACCTTTGAAATTTAGAAAAATAGTTTGAAACATCACAGATTAATATAAGCTCTTCTCACATAAACTCTGTAGGTGCTCCAATTTCGATAGCCTTAAACCAAAACCTGAGTTGCCACTTTGGTTCCCTCAGGCAGGCACGGTCTTGAACATGATGAGGTGGGTCTGTACCGGCATGGGACTGAGCCCACTCATAGCTCAGACTTATAATATGTTTAGAGGAGAGGGTTAAAATTGTCTATGTGCTATTAGTTTCACTTCAGAAGATATCAATATTGATTCTTAGAAGTCATACCTCTGTATCTTTTTCCCACCTAGGCTTTTTAAAAGTGTCTCTAAATCCAGGAACAAGGATTTAAATGTGAGCTTAAGTATTGTGAACCTTTTCCTGGCACTGAATATCTAAGGGGGTTTCTGCAAATAAACCATCAGAAGATATTAGTAAAATATATCATTTTTTTTCTGAATAGCATTTATAGATGAATTTAACACATTTTTGAATTCAACTAACCATTGAGAGCATCCATTTTGGGTACTACTGACAAATAATGTGAACACAAATTCTGGAGTCAGACTGCCTAGGTTTGAAACTCAGTTCTCCCACTCATTAACTGGTTGACTGCCAAACACCAGTACTTCCTCTTCCTCATTTGTGAAAAGAAGGTGATGGTAATTCCTATCTCATGAGTTTGTTCTGAGGATTATGTGAGTAACTCATCTAAAGCAATGGTTCTCGACCAGGGTGATTCCCCTGCCCCCTTACCCAGGTCACAGTGATCAGGTCTAGAAACACTTGTCATAAATGGGGGTGGGGGGTCGGAGTGGGAGAGAAATGCAACTGGTGTCTAGTGGATTGAGACCAAAGATGCTGCCATACATCCTACAATTCGTAGGACAGCTGCTCACAACAAAGAATTATCCCACTAAACATGTCAACAGAGCTGAAGTTAAGAGACCTTAATCTAAATTACTTGAAACAGTGCCTGATGCAGAAAAAAAAAAAACACTAAAAAATGTGTTAAATCTTACCTAAAAAGTATTAAAATTTATTTACTTACCCTTACTGTATATAAATTTTTCCATTATTTTTTATTTTTCCCTTGTTTCTGTACTTCATCTTTTCCTTTGGAGTTAAATCGGACAGCGCCCATAATTTCTTAAGCAGCTGCTTTTAGAATAAAACAATTCAATATATTTTTAAAAAATTTTGCCCCCGAGAAATACATTCACAGGACTCCTCTAATGGATGTAAGCCTAATAACTGCTATCCTCTGGAATCTTTCCTAATCTCTTGTGTTATATATGCTTCACAATAATGAAAAAGAGAAGCTAAGCATATGTAAGACAAATTTAATTTGCAGTCTTCTTATTGCTATACAAATAAAGAAATGAGAAAGCTGGGGCAGATGAGGATGGAAGGAAACAATACCCACATGTAGTAAATTCACCTGCATGACCTGGAACGAATGACTCAAAACAGATATGCATCTTTCAAAATGGATACTTTACATTTTAGATGAGATATTGTATCAGTTAGGCTTCTTGACTGTCATTGACAGAAACTGACTTTAGTCTGAGCAGGAAGGGACATATTAGAAGGCTATCTGATAATCTGCACAAAAGAAAGGGAAACCAAATAAAGGCAGAAGCAAGGAAGAAGGGGCAGCAGGAAAACAGCAAGGCTTCCATCATGAGAGCCGTCTGGTTGGGTTGTCTCCCTGGCACTGCTGCCCTGGACGTAGCCTTCCGAGGTTATGTGAGGCCACACATGATGGATTCTAAATGGCACAGGTAATCTTTAGTCATGCTGTCAAGATTATAAATCTCATACTAGGTCAAATGCACAAGGCATAACTGCCAGAAACAAGAAGACAGAATATCTGTCCATTAAGCTTCCAGAATAGGAGATGAGAGAACATTGTACAGGGCAGACTTTTAATAGATAAGTTAGGCATTTCAAGAAAAGCCAATATAAACACTTGGGGGTTTCAAGATGTAGTTACCATGCTACTTTGGAGAATATCGTTCAGTATCCATCTATGGCCAGTTCGTTAAATGTGTTCCTGGAGAAGGAAGAGTTTTCTCAAAGATTTTATGAGGGAGTTGTGGTTTGCAGTGATTATATTTTTAAATGAAAGATTTTTCATTTGAGCAATTTGTTTTGTCACTCGTAAGTCTGTAAACATGGGCCAACATTTTTTCAAAAAGGAAAGGCCCTAGATTTTTTGTTAAATAGGAATTTCACATTTGGTGAAAGGTTGGCAGAGTTTGGCTAACCACTCAAAGACATGAGCCCGCCATGCTGCTGACTCAGAAATAAAAGCAAAGAGGACCAGAAGACAACACTAAAATGTTTTTTTCTTTTTCCATGTAATCTCAGTTTATAAAGCCTACATTAAAGTTCTTCACCAACCATAAAGTTTATATGATACATTGCTAACAGATGTATTGTTGGACAGATAACACACTCATAAACCATTTTTTAAACTTAATAATGTGTCTCCAGGCCGTAGTAGCTGTGTCTATAGCCAAGGGTATATACATCTATCATTATTAGTCTCACAGGTAATGTTAAAATGACTTTTACATGAGTTTTGGTTGAATTTGGCAAGAGTAAACAAAGGCTAGTATTTATATTTCAGTTTCGAAGAGCAATTTTCCTTGTTAGATGATTACCAGTTCCTCTTAGAAGAAAAGGAAGAAAATTGCAATTTTGTCCAGAGGGAATGGAGTGGAAAGATTTGTTGTTGCCATACTAAGTTTAGTTTGTAGAGTCTTTGTGTTGGATTTCTTCATTTTATGTTTTGAAATTTTCCTAATGGCAGCAAGTGTCCTATACTAATCATTAGTGTAAGGCTTATATCTGTGATAAGCTATCTCTGGTTAACCATAATAATTTGACATTTTAGCAATTATAGTGTCTTGATATTTGACTATTTTTCTCAATCGGCTCGATTGCCTAAAATAATTTATACAAATTTATTATTATATTTCTTGTCTAGTTATTCCAGTATCTGATAAACCAAATTATTTTCCTGTTGCTTCCAGTGTTTCCTGATCATGGTAACCTGTTTAGTTCTGTATTCGGCATTTGTTAATAACTAAATCTAGTTGCTAGCTTTAATCTTTGAAATTCCTGTGCTACTAGATTAAGGATCTCCAGAGAAGGATGGAGGTTGTCTCTGCTAGAACCAAAGAATGCTAACAACTTGGAATTTGAAATTCATTTTTCAACTTGAAGGGTCCCTGACTTAGTCAGGTAGTATAAATTAAAGAGTGAGCTATGCTTATCATATTCAGGAAATACTATTCTTATCCCAACCAGAGCCACAGCAGAGACACACAGATCTTCTGGTTCCATTTTGTGGCACATTTGTTGTCATGAGTTGTTGCTGCTCTTTAAATTAAGACTCTCACTGAGTTTATATTATCTTAGATGGTCCCAGCTTTGTGCAGGGCTTTTAGATTTAGCTGCCCATTGTGTAATGACTCAAGAGGTAGTCGCTAATTTCCCCCAAACTCAAGGTTCCTGATTATAGCATTTGGCTTCGAGACAATTGTAGCACGTGTGTGTGGGGTGGCGGGGAGAGACAGAGAGAGAGAGACACACACACAGAGACAGAGAGACAGAGTCCACATGTGACTGTTCCATGGGTACTAGAAAATTCAGGCTTGCTTTTTAGTCAGGAAACAAAGCTAACTTAATATTAACTAGTACATATTAAATTTGTTATATAAGTCTGCCATATAGGAACTCGTTTTTTGACTACTTGATGCAATCTGCACTTAGGCGAATAAAAGTTGACTATTGCTAAGCATTCATCTAATTTTCTTCAGGCATTTTCTCCAGGTTTTTCAGCTTGACAATGCTATATGCCTTTGTGCGTAAAAGATTATGTTAGATATTCACTGTGGGTTTCCTCCTTATTCATTAGGTAGTGCTATACCTTACGTTGTTTACTACTTTTTCCTTTGTATTTTATCTTGTCTGATATTAAGATTTTGACTCTTGATTAATTTTTGGTTTTCATTGATCTGCTATAGGTTTCCCACTTTTTTATTTCAATCTCCCTGAATTGGTTTGTTTTAGGAGATTCTCTGGTTCATACTATATAAACGAATATTTATAATAGAAGTGTTTTAATATTAATAAGTGAGTTTGGTCCATTTGTAGTTTTTAAAATCAAGGTTTTTTTCATCTTAGTTCTGTTCTCATATCTATAATTACCTACTTGCATAGTTTTTCAAATGATCACATTAGATTATTTGCTTATTGTTTTGTTGTGTGTGTGGGGTGGGGGCGTGTGTGCGTGTGTGAGAGAGATATGCTTTGTGTAGTTTTTTTTCTGATGTTTACTTTAAAAACCAGGATTGGATTCAGGTTTTGTGTAACCTAAAGCTTGTACAATTTTAAGAAACATTTTAAAGAAAATAGGGAAACAATTAACTAGGCATGTGAAAAAATTTTTTAAAACTAGCAGAAGAATCGCAACAAAATGTAGAAGTCCGTGCAAGAGGGGCCTTGAATCTCAACCTTTATTAACTTCATAGGAAATATACTGGAGTTTATTACTTATCTTTTTAAAATTATTTTTTAAATTGTGATAATATATATAAAACATAAAATTTACCATTTTAAGCATTTTTAAGGGTATAGTCAATGGCATTAAGTCCATTCACATTGCTGTGCAACCATCTCTACCATCCATCTCCAGAACTTTTTGCACCTTCTCAAACTGAAACTCCATTCTCGTTCAACAATAACTCCCGGTTTCCTGCTCTTCTCAGCCACTAGCAACCCCCATTCTACTTTCTGCCCCTATGATTACTCTCAGTACCTCATGCAGTATTTGTCCTTTTGTGACTGACTTATTTGACTTAGCATCCTGTCTTCAAAGTTCATTCATGTTGTAGCAAATTTTCCTTCCTTTTCAAGGCTGGATAATTATTTTTTAATAACAGACTAATTCTTCTGTATTTCATGCAGTGTTTGTTGACTCTCTACCATAAACAAAGATGTAATTATACATTGATTCTCTCTTCCTCTTCTGTTCCTTTTTCTCCAGCACTTTAACTGATTATACTACTTACCTTTGACTTTACGTTTATTATATAATTAAAAAAAATTATCTCTTTGCATTATTAGCCTTAAAATGAGAAAATCTGTGCAATTTATATCATCTATGGCTTTCTCATTCCTTTTACTGAATACTATTATTTATGTCATTTTAGGTTTGTCAGGTTTACACTATCGATATTCTTTTCTGTAAGGCTAATTCCTTGATTTATTTGTGCTTAATACCATCCATGATCCATTTACAATTGTTTCTCAATTCATGTTTTGGTTGACTAAAATTGATTCTCAAATAGTTTCTACAGGAAAGCTTCCTAAAAACAAGGGTCCTTGTTCCTACATGATTTGTTCCTACATATTCCATTGTTTTTATATGTGCACATACATTGGCTTTTATACATTTTTTCCCCATAAGTTATCTGTGGCATTGTTCCACTGTTTTCTAGTCTTGGGTATTGAACAAACATAAGAGCGACCTGTTTTCTCCTCTTAAAGAAGTCTTGACTTCATTTTATTCTATTTTATTATTATTTTTTTTTAGTTTGACTACAAGCAACTTTGCTCATGAATTCTCTATTTTTTCTGGATCAATATGTAGACCTGTTCTTTTTTTATTAATTTATGTCTCTTAATTTCATTTTAACTTTTTTTCCTGTTATATTATCTTAGTTATTTTTTATTTGGGGAAACAATTATGCATATTTGGCTCCTCTTTGTTTGATTTACATATGTATCGCTTTTCCCATAGTTCTTTATAATTTTTAATTTGCATCTCTTTTTTTTTTATGTTTTCATTTTTTGTTTGGGCTCCTTTGCATTCACTTTATTCTGGCTTATGTGAGGGTTTTTCTTTTGGAATATACAATTGCAGAAATTATATATACTTAAAGGCCAGGAACATATTGCAAGGTAAGCAGATATTTTTCTATGATCCCAAAGTTGTTTATGTAAATGAGTTTCCTTGTCCATTTCCATCCTGACACCCGCTTTACCCCCTGTCAACTGAAACTGGTGGCAGTGGGGTTGCTCAGAATTCAATATTTCTGATCCCCAGCAGCTTTAACAACAGACTGGTACTTGCAAATATGGCTTGAATGTGTGTTTTATTATTGAGTCTCGTCTCCTTGGTTTCTCCTTGAAATTAACTTAAGTATGGGGACTTTTGCAAGTACTAAAATAATATCTCAGATATATCATTTCTTTAGACAACACATGCTTAAGGGCTTTTAAAAAAAATGACACCTGCCACTGTAGTCACCCTCTTTTGGCATTTTCCCACACTATTTAGGCATCTTTTTTTCTACTTTGTGATTTAGTGTTTCAGGAATCTCATTTTTTTGAATATGTTTTGTTAATTTTTGTATTTTTTCTTATCTCTGTTGCTTTTGGGCAGTTTTGTCTCACAATGTCTTTATTTTGCTTTATTTTTGAAGCAAAGTTTCATTGATTATAGAATATTTTGTCATTATATTCTTTTAGTATTAAGCTTAATGTTTCCTTGTCTGCCTAATTCCATTGTTTCTGATGAGAAGTCAGGTCTGTTTTATTACATTGTTTGATTGCTTGGTTTGTTGTTTGATTGGTTAGTTTTTGCTTCTTTGAGGATAATGTATCTTTTTCTTTCTGGCTGTTTTTTAGCCAGAAATATTTCAATAGCATTTGAAATATGATATACTAGGAATAATTTTCTTTATATGTATCTTGAATGAAGTTTGCAATTATTATTGATTCTGTATTATATCTTCTGCAAGTTGAGAAAATTCTTAGTACTAATTCTATAAATACTGTTTCTAGATCATGCTTTTTATTTTTTCCTTCTAGAACTCCAATTACATATTTGTTAAACTTTTGTTTTGTGCCCCATTTACTAATTATGCTCTTTTTGTGTGTGTTTTGTAGACTTCTTTAAACCTTCGTGTCAGTTTTGAACATTTTCTTCTTAGGTACATAGTCTTGTTCATTAATCTCTTTTCAGTTTTTATCTAATGTCCTATAAACTCATTCATTGAGTTTTTAATATCAGTTATTTGTTTGTTTTATTTGCGAATTTCAATTCAATTATTTTTTTATGATAAGTAGCTAATAGAGGAAACATACGTGGTGATAGTTCCCAATAGTTTTAAATATATTTTTATTATAGAAATTTCAAATATATACAAATTAGAATTGTATAAAGTTCTCCAATGAACCCATCTCTCAACTGCAACATTTATCAAATTATGGCTAATATTACTTCACTTGTGCCCACCCTACCCCCAGAGATCACATTATTTTATTTGTACATATTTTAGTATGTGTCTTTAGAAAATAAGGGCTCTTTTTAACTTGTTATACAAAAAATTAATCTTCCCTATTATCTGCAAATATTTAGTATTAAATTTTAAATTATTTTATAACCATCATCTATTAAAGAATACTATAGAGTCTAGAATATGATTACATATTACAATTGTTAGCTCTATCGCCCTTTTAGAAACATTTTCTTAGAGTATAATACACATGTATTAAAGTGCACAAGTCATCAATAATCATCTTGATAAATAATTATAAATGTATATACCTGAATATTTACCAGTAAGACCTAGATATATAATATTTCCAGCATCACAAAAGAGTCTCACTTTCTCTTATCCCTATCAATGTCCCTCCAGCAATAATTAGTATTCTGATATTTATTACCACAAATTAGTTTTGTCAAAGTTATATCGGGAATTTACATGTACTTGTGACTCTGCAGGCTGTTATCTAGAGGATGCTGGTAGAATGTCTGTCAAGGCCCCTGCCGGATGCTTAGCCACACGAAATGGATGTCAAGGCAGCAATATTATGGAATAGTTTGGCTAAACGCTCAACATAGGCTAAGTCTCTATATACAGACTTGTACATGTCTTACAGTAGGTGCATGCACTCTAGTTAGGGATATGACTAAGTGCTGAATTACTGAGTCACAGAATAGGTATATGTTTAGAATTAGTATTCTTTCCAAAGTATTTTCCAAAGTGGTTATACTACCCACTTAGACTTAGGTATTATGTGAAGGTTCTAGCTGTCCTGCATTTTCATCAGCAGTTGATACTGACAGTCTAATTGTCAGCTAATAATGTTTAAAACTGCCTTATTAGTGAAGTCGTTGAGGACCATTTTTGTGTGTGCATGTATACTTATAATGGTCCTTTTACATCTTCTTGTATGAAGTGCCTTTTAAAGTCTTAGATTCATTTATTAAAATTGAGTTGTTTATGTTTTCCTTATTGTTGTAGTACTTTATTTATTCTTTGTATAAGTCATTTGTCAGATAAAATTATTGCAAATATGTTCACCTATAGAGTAGCTTCCTTTTTTACTTTCATGTTTATAGCTCTTGATAGATGGTTTCCATTTTAATTAGGTCCAATTTATGAAGCTTGAATTGTAATGATTAGAAATTCCAAAATTAGGATAATAAGTATACAAAATTTATTGTATTGTTTACATATTCAGAATTCCAATCTAACTGAACTTGATAGTTCACTATAATGGAAGAATTACTACTTCTATCTTCTCCTTATTTATTTAACTTATTCTGCACTGTTATTTGAAATGCTTCCACACTGAGTGGTACTGGGAACATTTGCAGTGAATCAAATGACCATATATGTGTGAGTTTGATTTCTCTATTCTGTTCCATTTATTTTTATTTATCAATCTAATTACTAATACCACACTGTTTTAACCACTGTAGCTTTATAATAAGCCTTGATGTTTGGATCAGTCTTCCAATTTTGTCCTTCAAGATCATCTTAGCTATTCTTTGCATTTCTATGTAAATTATAAAATTAGCCTGACAATTTCCAACAAAACATTCTGTTAGGATTTTTATTAGGATTATATTAAATCTACAGGTCAGTTTGAGAAGAATTAGCATCTTAATGATCTTGAATCATTGAATTCATTAAATAATAAATATTTCTATTTACTTAGATCTTTTATTGTCTTACAATAGTTTTATAATTTTTATACAATATTTTATCATACTTTGTAAGATTTACTTCTATATATTTATTGTTGTTGTCATTGCTGCTGCTATAAGTAGTTTCTCTTCTACTGCTGATATTTAAAACTGCAACTGATTTATGAATATTGAATTTATAGCTGGTAAGTAAAATTCTTAAAGCACTGCCTGTCATATAATAACCACTTTGTGATTTCTATTGCTATGTTTTTATTTAGGCTTCTTTTGTTGTCCTTTTTCTAAGTTCTTTTTTAAATTTAGATCCCTGGCTTATTAATATTTAGCCTTTTATTTCCCCAGCATAAGCATCCAACTATATACATTTTTATCTAAGCACCGGAACTCCTTATCCTTATTTTCAGCTTTGTTTTTATTTTTATTATTGTTATATCATTTATTTCGGTTATCTAATATTCAAAGTGATTTACTTATTTAGTATTTGTCTATCTTCAAAACTAGAAATCGAAGCTCCATGAAGGCAAGAATTTTGAATCTTTTGTGTAGAGATATATCCCCAGTATGCAAAACGGTGCCAGGCTCAAAGCAGACAAGAAACAAATATTTGTTTAATGATAGAATCTTCAATTTTTTCTGTATAAAATTTTTGTTATTGTTTTTATAAATGTTTATGTGTCCTGTTTAGAAGAGACCCATGAAAAACTTAAGGATTCTACCTGGCAGGTTTTTAAAATTTTAATTGTAATATTTAGTTTATTCACAATTATTGCAAATACTAACTTTTAAAAACTGTTTCTATCACCACTTATTGTAAACTATTTATCCCAATTTTCTATATTTCCTTTGCTCATGTTTTGTCTTCTTTTGAAACAATTATTTTTCTTCATTCCATATTTTTCTACTAGTTTAGATGTTATATTTTCTGGTTTCATTATTTTACATATTACCCAAGAAAGTTTCATGAACACTTAACTTCCTCAAATATAAAGGTAATTAGGTCTTTTTCCCCTCTCAAATAATTCCAAGCAACAGCCCTTTTGACTTCTCTATTTTTTCATCAGTTAAGTTTTTGGTACTCCCTCAATACAATACTAACATAATTGTTTATACAGTCAATATTTGTTTAAATATGCCCACTTTATTTACTTTGACTTGGGATCAATTCCTTCTGCCTTTCTACTCTAGCCTCCTTGTCATGTTATCTTCTCTTTCTTACTATCTCTTTTCTATGGGTTGCATTCTAAACAACTTCTTCCAAACAATTTTAACCTGTTAATTCTTTTCAACCATAATGGGTTAGCTGTTAAACCTATTGCATTTCTCATTTCAATTATTATACCACCTTTTTTCCTTGTTTATGGCTTCAAATTGTCCTCTTCAATTTATACCAGCTAAATAGTTGTTTTGAAAAGCTTTTAAAAATATTTTTTATTAGCATACTTAGATTCTCTATACTAGGATAGTTTTCTTCACTCATTTAGTTCATTGTATCGCCTGATGATATTTTTATTAGTATAAGCATTCAACAATTAAGGCTTATTAAGACTAATTGTCCTAAGACAAAATTTTTTCATATAAAATTGTTTGATAAATCCTTTAGTTAGCAAATATTAGTCTTAGCTTTTGAAAAGTAGTCTAAACTTAGATGAAATGTCCAGATCATAGAGGCAGCGGACTCCACTTCAAGAAAAGAAAAATAATAGCTCAATATCCTTATATTCCTTATATCCTTATATGAAGAGTAACTTAGCTACAGGGTGGTATTAAATATGCTTAAGAAACAACAATCAAAATTTTAGAATAATCTCTAAAGTAATACTTTAATTCAGATGATAACAGCTTACAGGTGCTAGTATATTTTTGGCATTTATTTGTGAAATTATTTGCTTTATTGGCACACTAGGCTTGAAACAATTTTAGTGAAATGCAAAATCTCACTAACTACTAATAAATAGGAAAACCCAATATTTCCTTTCTAATAAGTACAAATTTTTCAAGGGACATAAAGGCTATACTTTTTCTTATCTATTAATATATCTTTCCATCTACAAAACAATGAAGACATATACAATATGCAAATACTTGTCATGTAGAAAGCACACTATAAAAGATGGTCACTAAAAGTAAAGAAACTCATTGGATACCTTACGGGGTTGTTATGAGATTCAAAGAGATAATGCATGTAAAAATACTATGAAAAGTGCAAGATGCTCTTACAAAAATATCATCATCATTATCAGGAGTAGTAGTATGTTTTCATTCCACCTTAGAAAAGAAATGTGTCCTTCAATGTTATCTCACAGAATTAAATCAAAGATTATTACAAATAAGGCTTAATCTAGTTTAGTCTAGGATTGGATGTTATGCAGTAGTAAATAGTAATGGTTTCAGTTAAAGAAATATTTGAGTGAATTATTTTCAAGAAAATAATGATTTTAAAAAAGAAAAGCAAAGAAAAAAAGTTACCCAAACATTCTCTCAAACTATTTTATATGACATTTATTATATACAATTTTAATATACATATAATATTCAGTTTAAAATTGAATTATGCACACTACCTCAACTTGTGATCAAGGTTAATATCAAGGATGACACGTCATCTTGGTAGTATGTAATATGATGTGATTTGCTAAGACTGGCACATCATCTCTGTGGTCTTCCTCCCCAATCCTACAACCTCAGTCTAATAATGAGAAAAATATCAAAAAATCCCAACTGGGGAATAGTCTACAAAGTATCTGACCACTACTTCTCAAAATCATCAAAAACAAGGAATATCTGAGAAACTGTTATGACAAGAAGATATGATGACTAAAGGTAATATGTGGCACGAGATCCTGTAATAGAAAAAAGACATTAAGAAAAAATTAAGAAAATCCGAATAAAGTATGGATTTTGGTTAATAATAATGTATTAACTTAGAAAAATACAACCTCCTAGACTGAATCAAGAAGATCTGGAAAATCTAAATAGACCGATCAGCAGTATGGAAATTGAAACAATCATCAAAAACCTACCAAAAAGTAAAAGTCCAGGACCAGATGGTTTCACCAGTGAATTCTACCAAAGATTCAAAGAAGATTTAATACCTATTCTCCTCAAACTCTTCCGAAAAATTGAAGAGGAGGCAATACTTCCCAACTCATTTTATGAGGCCAATATTACTCTAATACCGAAACCTGGTAAAGATTACGCACAAAAAAAGAAAACTACAGACCAATATCGCTCATGAACACAGATGCAAAAATCCTAAATAAGATACTAGTGAACCGAATAAAGCAACATATGAAAAAGATTATACACCGCGATCGAGTGGGCTTCATCCCAAGGGCACAAGGATGGTTCAACGTATGAAAATTGATTAATGTGATACACCACATAAACAAATTAAAAAATAAGAATCATATGATCATATCAATAGATGCAGAAAAAGCCTTCAACAAGATACAGCATCCATTTATGATCAAAACACTTAACAAAATCAGTATAGAAGAAATGTCCCTTAACATAATAAAGGCCATCTATGACAAACCCTCAGCCAACATTATACTTAATGGTGAAAAACTAAAAACCTTCTTCCCTCTAAGATCAAGAACAAGGCAAGGTTGTCCACTATCGCCATTACTATTCAATATAACATTGGAGGTCCTAGCAAGCGCAATCAGGCAAGAGAAAGATATAAAAGGCAACCAAATAGGAAACGGAGAAGTCAAACTGTCACTATTTGCATTTGCGTATAACATGATTCTCTATATAGAAAACCCTAAAGACTCCACAAGAACACTACTAGAAACAATAAGCAAATACAGTGAAGTCTCTGGATACAAAATCAACATTCAAAAATCCATAGTGTTCCTATACGCAAATAATGAAGTGTCAGAAAAAGAAGTGGAAAAAATAATTCCTTTTGCAATTGCAACAAAAAAGAATAAAATACCTAGGAATAAATTTAACAAAACATGTGAAGGACCTGTATAATGAAAACTATAAGGCCCTATTTAAAGAAATTGAAGAAGATACAAAGAAATGGAAAGATATTCCGCATTCTTGGATTGGAAGAATCAATATAGTTAAAATGACCATATTACCTAAAGCATTATACAGATTTAATGCAACCCTCATCAAA
>NW_006433378.1:10622135-10677662 GCF_000325575.1 Pteropus alecto | reverse complement strand
GGCAAAAGAAATCGTCAACAAGGTAAAGAGACAACCATCTCAATGGGAAAATATATTTGCAAGCAACACCTCCGATAAGGACCTAATATCTAAAATATACAATGAACTCATATGACTCAATAACGACAAAAAAGCAAACGATCCAATCAAAAAGTGGGCTAAGGACTTGAACAGACACTTCTCCCTAGAGGACATACAAATGGCCTACAAACATGTGAAAAAATGGTCAACTTTGCTAGCTATTAGGAAAATGCAAATCAAAACCACAATGAGATAGCATCTTACACCTGTTAGAATAGCTATAATCAATAGGACAAGTAATAACAAATGCTGGAGAGGATGCGGAGGAAAAGGAACCCTCACACACTGCTGGTGGGTCTGCAAATTGGTACAGTCACTATGGAAATCAGCATGGAGATTCTGTAAAACCTAAGGATTGATCTACCATACGAACCAGCAATCCCACTGCTGGGTATTTACCTAAAGACTTGAAAACCCGTATCCAAAAAGATATTTGCACACTGATGTTCATAGCAGCATTGTTCACAATGGCCAGGACATGGAAGCAACTGAAGTGTCCTATGATAGATGATTGGCTAAAGAAGCTGTGGCATATATATATAATGGAATATTGCTCAGCCATGAGAAGAGATGAAATACTGCCATCTGTGACAACATGGATAGACCTCGAGATATCATGCTAAGTGAAATAAACCAGAATGAAAAAGTTGAAAATCACATGATATCACTTATATAGGGATACAAACCTAAAAGTAATAAATGAACAGGACAAACAGAAACTTAGGGACATGGACAATGGGCTAGTGGTTACCAGAGGGTAGGGGGTGAGGGAGGAGGGTACAGGTAGTCGGAGTAAAGGGGGTCAAATATAGGGGGTTAGGAGGATGGTGAAGTGGGTAAAGAGGATCAAATATATGGTGGCTGAAGGAAATTGGACTTTGGGTGGTAATCACACAATAGAATATATAGATATCAAACTATAAGGTACAACTGAAAATTATATAATTGTACTAACCAATGTTGCCCCAATAAACATAATAAAAAATAATGTATTAATATTGACAATATGACAATATATTATACTAATGTAAGATATTAATAATGTAATATAAGATATTAATAATATGGGAAACTAGATATGGTACATATTGCAACTACGTAATATCTTTTCGATTTTTCTGTAAATCTAAAGCTATTCAAAATAAAAAGTTTAAAAATGTTAATTACTTAGTAGCAGGAATTTTATTTCAAATCTGCAAATAACCAGTTCGGTTGATTTAATTTTTGTTCATGAGAGAATTTGTTGGTTGGTCCTTACTATCTCACTCTGCAGTCATTGAACAATTTGGATGTTTTGCTAGGTTTCGATAGCTCCTGACCATTTGGGGTAACATGGAGTGATATGCATAAATTTAGACTAAATTTAGCTACTGGAGGAAACTCCATGTGTATGCTGGAGTGATTTTCCTTTCTCCAGACTGAGTTATATAGGTTTAGCTCCATCCAAGGAGTTCCATATTAAGACACATCAAAATGAAGCAGAACACTTTGACCTGATTCTGTCACCCCAGCCTCAACTGCATCTTAGCTCCAGCTTTGCTACAGAATAGCATGCAGTTCCCAGGCAGTTCCAAGGCCCCACTAATCTCTTTCCAACTCTACTTTATCAAAGCATTCCTTCTATCTAATTGTGTACTTTAAGCCTTCTCTTTTAAAGTTTCAGTCCTCAGCATCGACCAGGTAAGTTATTGTTCAGGATTGATGCGATTCTAGACTGTATCTTGTACATATTGTAAAAACCTAAATATATCTATATTTAGGTTTATCTAAATTTATCATAACCATGTCAGAATTAGAAAATTAAACACCCTAGATCAAAAGATTATTTCATATCGTATTCTGAAAGATGTCGCAATCAGATACAAAAATATGAGATGTTCTTTTACTTCTTGCATTAATTCCAAAGAGCAAAATATTTACAGGAGAGTTCCTTCTGCAAACTACTCAGAAGATTTTTTCTCCGAGAACTTTTTTTGTGGTGATGGCTCTCAGTATTTCTCCAGAAAATGTACTTTGTGCTTTAATTATGTTCACTAAAGAAAGAATTTATTAAACATTAGCACAGAGTTTCTCTACTTTGGCACTCCTAACATTTTGGGTTAGATAATCCATTGTCATGGAAAACTGTTCTGTGCATCATAGAATATTTAGTAGCATCCCTGGCCTCTAGCCACAAGATGCCAGTAGCAACCACTCTCCAGTTATGGTGACCAAAAGTGTCTCTAGAGATGTCACAACAATCCCTCGTTGAGAACCACTTATCTAATGTAACTATCAGAATTCAATTTTATTTAAGCTGTTGAAATATTTAAATTGATTTGGCTGTGAGAAACAATATATTCCAATCACAACAAGCAGGCAGGACAGCTAACCATCCCCTTTGCTAAGTGAACACTCTGTATCTTTCTGTGCCTTGAAAGTTGTAACATTGCTTCTGAGTGGAACATGAGGGCAGCAGTCTGGTTGGAAGGAGGCCTGTGGAATTTCTGTCGATGCTTCCTCTGCATTGCCAGAAAGCTTCCTCCTTAGAGAGATGTTTATTAGCAGAAGCTATGGGAGTTGGAGGTTAGCCTTCTCCTTGACAATAAACCTCAGCATCAATCACTTTTATTCCCACTTCTGAAGAGCCATCCTTTGACTCCACTCTGATAACTGATGTTAATACTTTAAAGCAGGAGTTGGCAACTTGTGGCCTGTAGGAACACAGCCACACCCATTCTTTTACATATGGTCCATTGATGCTTTCCTTCTCCAACAACAGATTTTGGTAGTTGTGACAGGGTATGTATGGCTCTCAAAGCCTAAAATATTTACTATCTCTTCCTTTACAGAAATAAACTGACAAGCCTGTTTTAAATTCTAAAATCTGCAAATTATTTAAACTGCCTAACCTAAACGTTTTGCCCTCTACATTGCATCATTTTAGTAGAAACAGCAACAGCCACATTCACAAAAGTATTAGATTCTCTGTGATTCATGCCAGGGGCAGGATGGATTTAGATACAGTCCCCACCCTCGTGGGAATAAGCAGTTTGCCACTTCACATTCAAAGACAATTTTTATGCCTTTGCTTATTCTGTCTTTTCATAGGCTCAGCAGATCTAATACCTTTTACCTTCTGTTGTAGCTTTTTTACCCTCAGGCTTTTGGTATCTTTCCTGTCATTTGTGGGAATGCAGTGGGAAATTGAGGTCACCTAGGAGCCAGTTTACCGTTACTAGATATATTCATTTACCTTCTAGTTAGAACTGAAAGGTGGGGAGAAGCAGATGACCTTGCTGTAGGAGAGTTGCTAAAACATTCTTTCTTCTCCAGAATAGTGGTAACTCTTAAACTTTTCTGCATTGTTTTGTTTTTTTGTTGTTTACAAGGAGAAGAGAAACTACGGGAAAGTTTGTTTACCAAGTCTCCATAATTTTTATTTTGTTTACTTTGTTAAAAAAGAAAATTCAACTGAGTACATTCAGAGATCTAATTGGCTTTATTAAGCAATTCATGAATTGCTCAGCATCCCATCCAGCAGCTACGGGAGCACTGCAAGGAACTGTACACAACAAAGCATTTGTAGAAAAAGCAGTGAAGCAAGGGAACCATTAATGAAAGAAAAGAAAGGATTATTTTTAGACCAGACATCTTCGTTTGTGGGGAGGGAGAGGAAAAGCACGGGTTTTTATCATGCAGGTTGCCTCTGCTTCTAAGGGGGTTGGAGAGGGCCCGTCTGACAGGTGACATCATTGGTTTTGACCAGAAACTGCCAGACTGGCTGACTGAGATTACATTTCTCTGAGAGGTTGAAATAGCAATTAGATCAAGTATTAAATCTAGGTTTGATATCAAAGGCTATAGCACAAGTGACACCATGTTGGCCTGTGGTTTTCTCTTTAACCGTTTCTTTTCTCAAATAATCATGGGTGTGGGATGGTTTTCCTATTAGGACCAGTTAAGCCATGATATTTTGCCTGAGGCTTATGCTTTGCTCTGCAATCTGGAACTTTAAAAAAATGTTCCTTTAGAATATGTAAGGCTTCCAAAACAATGTGTGTGTATGATACTTGATAATCTGTAGTCGCATGCTGTGTGGAGGAAGAGACTAAGGAAGGAAAAAGGAGATAATCAACCTAACACAGTTTACTCTGTGGATTATTCCATTAAGCTTTTTCATTGTTTTAGAAATAACCATTGTGAAGAAATAACCATTGTAAAAAACCTTTTAATCTTCACTTTTATTCCTTTTCAGAAAAGACTAAATTGGAAATGTTAAGACTAGATACGATATTAAAGGTACCTTTCAATTCCAAGCTTATTTGCACATGTACTTGTATTTTTCTTGTGAACTAATAAGTTGCTGAGAGTAGTAACCCAGAGTACTTTAATACTTCTCTTTTCTAAAGTTTCAATCCTCAGCATCAACCAGGTAAGTTATTGTTCAGGCTTGATGTAATTTCAGACTACATCTTGTGCATATTGGAAAATCTAAATATATCTATATTTATATATCCAGTTGGAGCTTTAAAAATATTTACATAGCGAAACAGAATGTTTAAACTGCTGTCCCCTTCATCAGCTGTCCCTGTTCCATTTAGCATACCTAAGAGAAATAACTATAGTAAGAACGGACCAGAGCATTGCCAGTAAATGCAGTGTGGTTCCCACTTACCCAGACAGGCCTTCATTCACATTTTGAACAGATTCCTGCTAAATATAAACTCAAATCTACTTTGCATTTTGATACAGTAGAGTTGACTCTATATAAAATATAGAAATTCTTTCTATTAGTCAAAGGAATATTGAAGTACAATTGACATCTAAATAAACTCTAGGTTTGCAGTGAAAAAAAAATGCCTTTTAAGTGGCACCACTTCTGTGTGTGACTCACTTGCAAACATGCTCACCTAAATGATATAGAGTCCCTATGATAATTTAAAAAAATGATTTATAGGAGGGAGGAGAGAAAATTATGAGGTTGGGGATGGTGCTAAAGAAATGCAAATGACTGGGGAGGAGTTTTGAATATGCAGAGTAAACTATTGGAAATATGACCTTGGAACAACATTAAAGGAGGAGGAGGTGGAAATGAGAAAAAGAGCTAGAAGAGATAAACTCATTCACAACCCATGCTCCAAAAATAAGTGGATTTTCATTTCCTATGGGATAAAGGTTGCAATTCTGCACCCAATTCTGGCATGCGGATTTTTTTTTTTTTTTTTTAACCCATATCACTGAGCCATTCTTGACACAGCTGTTGTCCTACAATTTAACTTAATTCAGACACCACTGGTTAAGGGCTCAGTTCCTATAAGATGCTCCTCACTTCAGATGCCAATAGTCCAAGTTGTGACCTGTGTTTCTATGCCTGTAGATTAGAGGTTCCAGTGCCCCTCTTCTTCGCTTCAATTAATTTCCTAGAGCAGCTTGTAAAACTCATTTTTCTTACTAGGTTACCAGTTTATAATAAAAGGATATAATTCAGGAACAGCCAGATGGAAGAGATGCATAATGAATTCATTATCTCATATAGATTAAAAAAAAGAAAAAAAGAAAAATGGCAACTTTTTCCCTTGTGATGAGAACTCTTAAGAGTTACTCTTTTAACAATTGTCATATATACAACATGGCAGTATAGCCATTATGGTGTACATTACATCGCTAATACTTATTTATCTTATACCTGGAAGTCTGTACATTTTGACCAACTTCATCCAAACAGTAGTTTAACGTACATTATAAACTTATTGTGGTGATCATTTAATCATATAAGTCAAATTATTATGCTGTACATCTTAAACTTATACAGTGCTATATGTCAATTATATCTTAATAAAACTGAAAAAACACAGATAAGGTAATATCAAATAAAAATACAATAAAATACAATTAAAGACAAAAATAATAAAATAAAAAATAAAACTACCATTTCTGTATATTGGACAATAGTCAACGCAGGGCTGTGATCATTGAAAGAATGGAAACAAATGACACCGGTGAGCCTTACAATTGCCCTAGATTTCTACCTGGGATTATAGTCTAGAATCTGAAACAGGGAGGATGGTTCTTAGCAGATCATGGCTGTATCACAAAGGTGAGGAGAAAGAGATTGGAATTAAGGAAATCTAAGTAGGGTGGAAACAGTGAATCAGATTTCCAAAGAGGAAGGAGGTATGCAGCAAAAGAACACTGGAAATTGTAATAAGCCCTGCTTGAGACTAGCTGAATAATAAGTTGTATACACAGAGGATGGAACTTCATGAGACTAGGCAAAAATTGACTGGAAGAGCTGGGGATCCTTTGAGTTTGTTTCAGACAGTGTGGCGAGTCCTTAATGATCACTCTCGAAATTCGATAGAACTGTCAAAAGCCACATCTTAGTAGCAGAGCTAAATATTATCTACAGTAAAGGCTGTTCCAGTAACCCTCCCCCCAAAAAACCCAAATAAAATAAAAAGAAACTTCAAAAAAGAGCAAGATGAACTGCAAGTAACTTAATTACCTTCCAGAACAAAGGTCACCACTCTTTAAAGGACAACAATTAGTGACCATTACCATTGTAAAATGTAAACATTCAGCATCCAGTCAAAACTTATTAGACATGCTAAAAATTAGGAAAATGGGACACATCACCAGTAAAAAAATTAGCTCATAGAAGCAGAACAAGAAATAGAGATGATAGAATAAAAATGAGAAGAAAAATTTATTAAAACAGCTATTTTAATAATGTTTAGTGCCGTTGTATATAGAAAAACAGTGTACAGAGAAAGGAAACATTTAAAAAAGAACACAATTATGGCATTTCTAGAAATGATAAGGTAGAATAACATGAAAAATTCACTACATGAGATTAACAGACACTGCATAAGAAAAGCTAGTAAACTTTTAAAAAAAAAATCAGTAAAAACTACCTAAAATCAAACAGAGAGGAAGCGATGCCCTGAAGGACAACACTAAGCAATCTAAAACCTGTGACTGAAATCCCAGAAAGGGTAGTGGCAGAGCAAATATTTGAACCTATAATGAACAAATTTTCCAAATTTAAGAAAAACTTTATAAGATGTATGATGAAACCTAAGTAGGAGAAATGTACAAAAAAACACACTGAGACAAAATGAGAAGACAATCTAAACTATCAGGAATGAAAAAGGGACATCAATTTAAATTCTACTGACATTAAAAGGACAATAAATGAATACTGTGACCAGCTTTAAGCCAATATATTAAAATACAATGTATAATTCCACAAAGAAATCTCTTGGTTCTGGTGAATTCTAGCACAGATTTAAGGAAAAATAAAACCAATCTTAGCAAACTCTTTTAGAAAATTATAGGAGTGGAACATTCTTTAATTTATTTTATGAGACAGTATTACCCTGATTGAAAATATTATAATAAAAGTACAAAGATTTCTCATAAACTTAGACATAAAAATCCTGAAGAAACATTAACAAATTTAATCCAGTAAATTTTTTAAAAAAGAATATTATAACCAGATGGGACTTTTTCAAGAATGCGCAGTTAACTTTTTAATATCAATCATTAAAATTCATCAAATTAACAGAATAAATAAGAGTGATTAGGTTATTTCACTAGATATAGAAAAAGCATTTGGCAAAGTTGAACATGCGCTTATACTATCTCAGTAAACTAGTGTTAGGAGGGAACATTCTCGATCTGATAGAAGATATCTATGAAATGTTAGCTACAGCTGATATCTTACTGAGCAAGGAAAGAATCTCCACATTTAACACCCTTTCCCAACATTGTAATGAAGTAAAATAAAGCAAAATAAGAAAATAAAGACACTCTGTGATAGTAAGAAGTAAACTGTTTTAATTAGCAAATGACATGATGGCATATGTAGACACTCCTAATGAATCTACAAAAAAGTAACTATAATTAACAAGTTAGTATAACAAGATTGCATAAAACAAGATCAATATAAAAAACAATTGTATTTATGTACTAGCAATGAACAAAAGGTAATTTTTAATATTTATAATTGCACCTAAAACTTAGAATTTAACAAACTGCAAGATCCGCACACTGAAACTATAAAACATAGCTGAGAAATTAAAGAAGACCATGATGGAGAGAAATACCACGTTCATAGAATAGGATACTCAGTATTAAAAGCTGCTAGTTCTCCGTAAATTGATCTATCAGTTCTATACAATCCCATTCAAAGTTCCAACCAGCTTTATTTTTGAGGAAAATTAACAACCTAATTCAAAAGTTACAGCAAAATGCAAAGGATCTAGAATAACCAAAACAACTTGATAAAGGAACAGAATTAGAATACTTAGATTCCAAGATTCCCAAGAATTCTGCAGTAACCATGACAATGGTATTTATGAAAGAATACACATATAGATCAATGAAACAACAACAAAAGATAGTTCAAAAATAGATCATGCATACATAGTCTTTTGATTTTAGACATAATAATTTAGACAAAATAATTCAATGGCTAAAGGAGAGTTTTGTCAGTAACTGGTGCTGGCTCAATTGGAAGTACCTACAAATAAAAAATACCAACCCTTACCTCACAATATACAGAAAAATTAACCCAAAATGGATCACATATAAAAATAAAAGCTAAAATCATAAAACTTCTAGGATAAAAATATAATTTTTCTCTTAGAAATATTTTCACAGATAGTTCAAAATGTATCAATCATAACAGAAAAATGGATAAAATAAACTTCATTAAATTTATAGAAGGTGCTCTTCTATAGTGTTTAAAAATAAAAATGCAAGCCACGAATTGAGAAAAAACATTTACTATATATATCTGATAAAGAAGTTGTATTTAGAATATATAAAGAATTATTATGGCTCAATAATAAGTAAGACAACTCAATTTTTAAAATGGGCAATCTATTTAAACATATTTCACAAAAGAAGATATTCAAATGCCTCTAAGTACATAAAAAGATGCTTAACATCATTAACATAACTAATATGCATTAGGCAAATGCATATTAAAACCATAATGAGTACCATTATATTCCCACTCAAATGGCTACAATTAGGCTGACTGACACTTTCAAGTGTTTGTGGAGATATAGAACTCTGATACATTTTGGTGGTTGGGAGTGTAAAATGGTAGGATCACTTTGGACAATATTTGGGGTAGTTTCTTATTCAGATTAAACATACACTTTGTATGTGACCTGTAATTCCACTCAAGACAAAAAAATATATGCCCACACAAATACCTACTTTTGAATATTCACAACTTTTGTTATTTTTAAATAGCTCAAATCTGGCACCAACCCAAGTGTCTATCTACAGATTAATGGAATGGATAAATTCTGGTTTGTGATCGGTAGATTCTAAAATAACTCCCAGTGATCCCAGCTTCCAAATGGTATTCACAGCTTTACTGGCCCCCAGTAATTTCTTTCTAACCAATAAAACATCTCATTGTTGAGGCGATGTCATTTCTGTGCTTATATTACTGGAGAGAGTAGCATCTTGCTAGCAGAGTTTATCCCTTGCTGGTTTTGGTGAGGCAAACTGCTACTGGGGAGGCCCACAGGCAATAAACGAAGGTAGTCTCTGGCTAACAGCTATCTGCACCTGCGATATCTGAGGTCAATGGTCTAATAATTCCTGATTCAGAGGAATTGAATCCTGCCAACAATCACATTAAGTGAGGTTGAAAGTGAACTCTTCCCAAGGTAACCTTCAGATAAGACCTCAGTGCTGGCTGACATCCTATTTGTAGACTTGTAAGCAACACGGAACCAGAGGATTATTCACATAAACCATGCCCAGATTTCTGACCCACTGAAAACATGAGACAGTAAATGTGTGCTGTTTTTAGACACCGAATTGTTGGCAATTGGTTATACAATAATATATAACTCATACATTCACTAATAGAAAGGAACACCTTAATGATTTTATTAGTTTTTTATGGATGCATAATAAATTATCACAACCAGCAGATATAAAAAATACCCATCTATTAATTCACAGTTCTGTACATCAGATGTCTGGGCATGGATAGCTGGTTCTTCCCTCAAGTCCCACCAGGCTGAATTCAAAGTGTTGGCCACTGCTATGACCTCATGAGGATCAGGGTCTCTTCTAAGTTCATGTGGTTGTTGACAGAATTCAGTTCTTTATGGTCATAAGATGAGGCCAGAGCTTTATTGCTGGCTGTCAACACAGGATTGTTCTCAATTTCTAGAGGTTGCTTGGTGTTCCCTGCCACGAGGCCCTCTTTACAACATGGAAATTTTCTCTTTCGAAGATAACAGCAGAGTTTCTCTCATGATTCAAATATCTCTTAACTTTTTCTACAGGCTCATCTGCTTAGGTCAGACTCAACCAAGGAAAATCTTCCTACTTAAAGGAAACTTATTAGAGACTTTAATTACATCTAAAAACTCCCTTCACAATAACATCTAGATTGATGTTTGATTGAATAACAGAGAAGGTGTGCCTATCAGGAGGCAAGAATCTGAGGGGCCATCTCAGAATACTGTGTACCACATGAATAGCATGGGTAATTTTCAGAAAGAGTACACTGTGTGAAATCAGCCAGACTTAAACAGAATACAAAAGTGAGCCCACTCATTTGAATCTCTGGGAAGGATAACCATGCTCCATGGTAATAAAAAGTAGATCAATAGTTGCCTGGGTTGGGGGTGTGTGTTGAAAATTGACTGTAAGGAAGGACAAGGAACTTTTCTGGGGTGAGGAAATTATTATGTACCTTCATATTGATATTGGTAGCACAGGTCTATAAATTTTCCAGAACTCATCAAACTATATAGTTAAAATGCATGCATTATATTCTATATAAAGTATACTCCAATGAAGTTCATTAAAATAAACAGAATCGGCCACCTATGTGACCTTTGCTTCACTGTTATACAAGGACATTTGATTGGTCAAACATAATCTCACCCAGAAACTCAGCTACGAAGGAGTCTAACAAAAGTAATTTTAGCTTTAGGTTCCATCCTTCATGATAAATGATTGGGCGTTAGAAAGTAGACAATAGAGATGTCGAGCTAAGCCGGGTCCTTCTGTTCAAGGTATAAATATTTCTCCTTGTTCCTTTGGTATATTTAGTTGGTTGGAACTAATGAATCAAACAAAAACACATATATGTGCACTTGTGAACACACTTATATGCACATACTTCCTATGGACAAGCACTATAATTCATAAATAGAAGCAGTGTATATAATGATATCTGCCCTTAATAAATGTTTTTATGTGTCAATATACAAGTTTTAGTCTTCTCTTTATTGTTGCACAAGCTAAGAGATAGAAGGCCTGGTTTCTAGTCCCAAACTTCACTAAACAGACATATCACCTCCACAGAAAAATGTCACCATAAGATTATCACTTCTTATTTTAGGAATGGAACCTATTCTAAAATTATATGATTCCTAATGGAGAAAAATAAAACTGAGTTATACACAGACTCTGCAGAAATCTTTAAAATAATTTTCCCTTTCACCTTCGGATCAGCTAAATGTATAGGGCAGAGCTTCCTTTAATAATCTATATTCGAATAATAAGGGTGGAGTGGGCAGGGCATGCATCAATTATTTTCAAGGCCAAATAGTCTTCTGGGTTTAAAAGAGGGTGTTTTCTTTTCTAGTCATAAGCATGTGTACTTACTTATCAAAAATAAAATATACAAATTAATGAAAAAATTTCAGCACATCTGGGAAAGATTTTCATTTGATGAGCTGCAGGAGCGTAGCATCTGAGAAACACTGACACAGTAAATTATATAAATAGGACAAAGAGCAAGAGTTAAGTAAATTGCCAATGTTCATTGATTGTGCTCTTGCAATATGTATCACCCAGAGAGAAATGAAACTTAATTAAAACGATAGTAAGTAAGGAACGCTGCTTATTTGATTTTTGCCAAACCTAGGCATACATATAGTTAAATGAATTTATCTATTGATGCCCACAGAAATTATACATTTACCTTTATGACAACTTTCATGGGGTATTTAAATCTAGACTTCAGGAAAACGAACAAAGAAAGAAATAAAAATGATTGGACATCATGTCACCCCTGCACCATGGGCAGAAATGGAGTCATTTCAGTAGGATAGTCTTGGTCACAAGTAAGTCTTATCAGACTTCGAAAGTCATGTCCTCCCCTATGCCTTGGAAGGCAAATGTATCACATTGTGTTTGGTTTCAAAAAACCCAACAGTGAGTTAAACAAGTAAGGGGTTTGTTTGTCTCAGGCAACAACCCCATGGATGGGAAGATGAGTACTATGGCTCAGTGTCATCAAGGATCTGAATTTCCTCTGTATTCTTACTGAAACCAACCCTAAAATGTGGATTTAATCCTCATGATTGCTCCTCCAGGCATATCTGTGGGAGGAAGGAAAAGGGAATAAAGGACCAACCCGAGAAGTTGATCTCTCTTACGAAGCCTTCCTAGAAGCCACAACCACAGGCTTCCATTAATTTTATCATTGGGCAGAATTAGGCCACATGACTACTTCTACCTGCTCTCTGGAGGTTGCTAAAACAACATTTTTAGCTGGACACATTTCTACAGCTGTTAAGGGGAAGTGGATATTGAGTTGGCATAGGGTAGTAGCTGTCACTGCTAGTGACTATCACAGACAAAATCCACTATCTTGATACACCCTTCTCCAATCTAACCTTCAAATTACACACACACACACACACACACACACACACACACACACACACACACACACACACACGGGCCACTTCATTTTGCTCATCTTTACCTTCTATGAACTTATTTAGTAGATCCTTTCCCTGAAAGGGTAAACATATTCTTAGAGGAATATAAGTGTTATAGGTTTTTATGTCTCTAAATCAAGTACCAAAATATTCTGAGATTCAAGTTATTGCTTAATCAAAATTGAAATAAAAAGACTTCTTGAAAATCCTAATTAACCTTGCAGCATCTTTCCAGAGTTTATCAAAGGTTAATATTCATTTCAAGTGAATGTGTTTGAGTCAAGGCACATTTATTGAGCATCAGCAATGTACCAGGCCCTGTGCTAAAGTTACCAAGGAGAAAAAGGCAAAGTGTCTCCCAAAATATCATACTATCCAATATGAAGAATAGGCATGTGAGCATATAACTACAACAGAGAAGATATGAGTGAAAATTAGATAGCACAGTGGAAGAGTATTTCACTCTACTGGGGAAGGGGTAGAGGGAAGACTTCTTCAAGATATGATATCCAAGTTGGGTGAGTCAATGTCAGGATCAGTTCTCATGTTTGCTATTTTCAGTCTAATGCATTTCTTGCAATCTAAAAATGGAAACTAAAAAATGGCAATGAGAAACGAACCTATAACAATGTTTTTAAATCTATCTATGAATAAATATACAACCCAAAGTGTTGGTCTGAATTCTAATGAAATATTTGGACTACTACTTTGGCTCACCCCAAATGCATTATGTTATCTTCACAGTTTGTTATAAATTTCATAAATATAGAACATCTCACAATATACTTGTGCCTACTGAAAAATAAATAGCAAAGTGACTAATAATTCAAGACATTGTTGTCCACAAAATATGTTAGACATTTTCATGAGCTTGAGCTATACTTATATTCCTAATTGTTTTTGTATTAAATATTTGAGAATAAGGGAGTAAATGTCACTTAATTGACTATCATACAATAATGATCTAAACTATAAGTATGTTGTGGCACTGTAGGTGAACCTCTTGATGATCAAGTTACACAGTCTTGAAGGTATATATAATCATTTTAGATTTTTTGGGTGTGGAATTTTATGGTAGTCCTTAATGACTGTGAACTAGGACCTGTTTTCCCTTCTCCCAGTGACTCCCATTTTCATTGCCATCTTTCCGTTCAAGGCACATTTCCCGAAACCCAACCCTGTCTGCCTAAAAAAGTTAACCATTATAAAAATATATCAAAGTGCCTTCAAATATTGTATTCCTTTAATTCTCACAACATTCCTGAAAGGTTGAATGAGCCATTTCATGTGGGTTTTATGAACTGAAGAGACTCGTCTAAAGTCATACAGCTACTAAGTGACAAAGCCAAGCCTGATTTTTTCATTCCGAACTCAGTGTTCTTTTTAATACTTCCCACAATTCTCCACTAGGTCTTCCAGAGGTGCACTCTGTGCTACACAATTACACTCAATTTTCAGTTACTGACACTGGTTATTTTCTCTATTTCTTCATGTGAAAACCAAGTGTTTCTACTAGGTACCCTTTTAAGTACCTTGCAGCTCAAATAATCTCCTACTCTGTAAGTCCTCCTTCAACCAGGCTCCTTGAAAGTTCCTAGTATTTTACATATAATAATTCTTTTAATAATCCAGAAGTTTTTAATTGAACATCTATTTATGTTCTCAACACTCTACTAAGAATAAAGCAGATATAATAAGTTTCAGTTACTGTCTTCTAGAAAATTATGGTTTATTTCACTAAGTTAATATAAGCTTCATAATGGCTAGAATTCTAATAACCACTGTATCTTTAATGCCTAGAATAGTGTCTGATACAACATATAAGTATATACAGTCATATGAGCGAATTTTCAAGACTAGAAAGTATATGAGGGGTCTATCTGTAAAGGAATAAATGTAGTCAATAAGATACATGCAGAGTATAAAATAAAAACAGTAAAATTCTAAGCCCAGACACCCAAAGAGCATGCCAACAGATATCAGGGACATTCTGGGATAATTAATAATTCCTCGCAGGGTTTTGAGCCAAAGTGGAGAGAAGCCAAACCACTTTTGGTCTTGTATATATCAAGAATCTTATCTTAACATAAACTTTGAGTTTTATTTACAAATTTTAGAACATTTTCCACAAACAATAGGATGTGCTTACAGGCATGAAAACAACACATCACCCCAAACCATTTATAAACTCAAACATAACATCTTCAGGAGCAAGGGGGCTAGAAGAGAATAAGGCTCTGAAAAAAGGGAGAACAATATGCATAGTCGGTTGAAATCAGATTAGAAATAACAGAACAATTATTTTAGCTAAAACTGATGCAAATTTCTGGGCTTGAGTAAACTGGAAAATATACTAGATCACACTGTATACCAATTAAAGTGACATTCAGTTTGAGTATATACTGCAAGTTTTATAAGAACTATTCATCATTTTCATCTCTCAGTATGGGTTTAATCATTCCCAACCAGTCCTCTGTCATCAGACCGCTGTCGCTATGTGTTTTTTAGAGACTTAGTTTACACACTTTGCAGGACTACTAGGAGTGAGTGGGCATCCTCTGCAGGATGTTATTTCAACAGCTATAGCTTTAGCGAAAATTTACTGAACATATTCTCTGTGACAGGCAGATAAAGAAACTGAGGCACAGAGTGTTTGCACAAGGTCCTGTAAGCGATAAGTGGTGGATCAGTATCTGAGTTCAGGAGGTCTGGTTCCAGAGCTGGTGCCCTAAACCCCTAAACTGAGCATGTATCTGTGTATAGCTACTACTTGTGATGCCAGTTTAGTCAAAGTTCAGCTTCTGCAACTGTATTTTGCCTTCTTGGTGGACTTTTCATGACATGGGTTTAACTCTAGAATGATGTCCCCTTGCCATTCAACATGGATTGTTTTATATCTCACGATGTCATCAGTTTTTGTATGCTTAAGAAATATGATTTTAATACTAGCTTGAAATCATCAAGAAGGCAAAATTGAGAGGGAGAAAGTATGTATGATAATTTCAAAATTCTAGCCTGAAGGAGCAGATTATTAAAAACAAAACTAGTTATTTTAATTTTCGACCTTCCAGGAAAGTTTTAGAGAAGTGAAAACCTAACAATAGTTACCCACATGAAGTAAGAATGAAGCCATTAAATTAGAAACCCAGTTGATTGGAGATGACTGAGCTCTAGAGTGGATAAGTTCCCTGTGAAAGAGAAAGCTCTAATGAAACAGAAATTAAAAAGGCATAAGGAAAGCATATTGGAGTAATGAGAGAGGGTTTTAGGAAGTCCTCAGTCAAGATGTTCCTTGAGCCTGACTTTCCCTGACAACGTTTCACAAACTTTACTGTGCAAGAGAATCGCCTTGTTAAAACATAGATTTCTGAGCCCCACCCCCAGATTTTCTGATTCAGTGGCTCTGAGGTTGGGACCAAGAATATGCATTGCTAACAGTCTCCTGGGTGATACTGCTAGTATCACATCACTTGGAGAACCACTGCTCTATAGTAATTGCTCTCAATATAGTATATACAGTCATCAGAAGGAGTATTCTTTAAGATATCTACATTATAAGATTGTGCCTTTACAATTAGGATCAGAGTATATACCAGAGAAAAAAACTAGAATGACTATATCTTAAGTGATAGCAGAAAAATGAGAAAGAAAATCTACCAAAAAAGTATATCAACTCTAGGAGCAGCAAGCAAACTGTCTGATGAGAGCTACTTAACTAAGAGAATGAAAAAAGATATTAACTAGACCAGAGATGATAACCACCCTTGGCTAACATTGTCATCAATAAAACAGTGAGAAAGAACACCACTCCCATATGGTAAAGCTATATATTAGTTAAAATTAGATAAAGATTTAAGACTCTATCCTACATGTAATGGTGAGTCCAGAAGATTTTAAAAGTGGAACATGACCTACTAGATTTAAATTTTAGGTAATGAAATTTATATCAACCAGGAGTCACCCAGTTAAAAATGAAACTCAATTTCAATTCAGACTAGCTTTAGCAAAATGGGAAGCCTATTGTTTCATTACCAGGAGTAAGTTGAAAATTTAACCCATGGTTGTATCTACATGTTAAAAAAAATATTCTGAAATTTTGTCAACTTTCCCAATTGTTCCTGAGACTATCATTTGTCAGATTTTAGTCTAATGTCCAACCATGAACCAATGTCTATGGCCGGATAACTGAAGGGTTGTGTTGGCTAGACTCCCAGAGCCAGTGACCTTGAAACATGAGTAGCCTTGTCAAAAGTCCCAATTTTCCTCTAGTTTACCCCAGTGTTCCATAGAAATAGTATCATTTTATCTATGCCTGGACATGAAAGAGTTTGGGAAACATTGCTTTAGAAGATAAAATAACATAAGATGGGAAATAGGCCACCTATTTTCCAATTATTGCTGTAATGATCCTAGTGAACAGAACCTCTAGGTGTTAAAGTCAAAATTGGTTATATAAAACCAACATCCCTAACTGTTATGCTGTTACCTGAGTTAGGCAGATAATAAATCCCTTTTGAAAGTGGCTTCTACACTCTCAGAAGGAGGAGGAGAGAGGGGAAAGTGGATAGAGAGGCCTGAGATAGAACCCGAGGCCTCCTGCGCTGATGCCCCCCTTATCCCTAATTCTATCTGCATGTTCTGGGCCCTGTTTTTTTCTATTTTTCACGTAATCTTTGCTTGGGGTCAGGGTTCAGTGGCTAACAGAAGTTTGCAAAATGCCTTCAGAGCAAGCCTAGGACAGAAACTCCATTGTGGTTATGCCAGCCTTCACTATAGTAAAACTCAGAAATATTCTTTCCTTAGAAAACCCAGGCTAAACATTATATGAACTCTATACCGTACAGCTCCTTGTAATGAATAGTGCAAGGAATGAACTCTCTGGGACTGAATCTTTGATGTAGTTATGGTTTAATAGCTTAGTTAGTTTTAAGGACCTGGACTTAACTAAAGCTCAGAAATCAGCTTGTCGTCTTCCCCAGGCTCAGGAGCCCGAGCAGGGCATGCCATACACAGGTTTGGGACAATTCTGGCAGTAGTCCAGTGAGAAATATTGCATGCCAGGTTCACGCTCAATTATCTACAGTTTGAAAAAAACATGATCTGAATAAAAAAAAAAATTGAGGAAAAATAAAACTCATAAAAAGATACCCAATACAGCCTTTAGGAGAACTTCTGGCTTTTATGCACCTCGTTGTGGAATCACACAAAGATGATTTTAAAAGCCAAGTTTTGAAGTGAGATGTACAGTTCTGGGTTTTCAACAAAATCTGACAAGATTTCACACACTGTCAGAGACGTTCTTTTCTCTTGCCTGGCTTCCCTGTGGTGGGAGAGGGGACGGAGCCAATGCCCCAACCTCCTCACACTCAGGGAGCCACTTTGACCCAATTCCAGAAGCCCAAGGGCTGTCCTTAATTAGCATTGTAATTTATATTGCACAATTATGCAAATTGGGTACATAAACAAAATTATCCTTTCAGTTTGGCTTTGCTACATGAGAAATGCAAAGAGAGTTAAAGATAAGAATAAAGAAAACAATACATTTGCTTTAATGCAATGCACGGGTTCTTGCTTTATCCATTCTTTCATTTTACTCTTTCACCTTGCACTTGGGGTTTTTAATATTTTCCTTTCCATTTTGTTTTTTTTTTTTCCTTCTTTTTATACTATTTCTTTCTTTCTTTATCTATGCTTGGCTCTTTTCCTTGAGAAATTTTCCATCTCATTAATTCTGCTGCAGGGATTCGTAACTCTTCAGGCCATTTCTTTGTTTTCTGATATGACTATTATCTCGACTGTCTAGAGTTTCCCTTTTCTTTTTGCTCCCAGATTCTCTCCTTTCTCCTGACATCCCTTTCCACTTTACTCCATTTTCCTGTTAGCCTGACTTGCTTTTATAACTGGGTGATACTCCTTGACTGATAACTAGCCAAACATGCTCAGGATCCTATCACTTTTACAAAGAAAATTAAAAATAAGCATGGCAAATAACAGAGCTTGAAAGATAGGAAATTTAAGATATAAAGCCCAGTGAAATGGAACAGAAAGCCAATGCCTAGAGGCAACAGACTGTTCGAATAGATATTAACTACCTGGTAATCAATCAACAAATCAACAAAGATAATTTTCCAACACTGGATGATATTCCAATTGAACCAGCCCCTTTAAAAAAAACTTTAACACCATATGGAAGATCAGAAAATCTAAAATATTTAAAACCTGTGAAAAATATAACCTTCTAGATAAAGCTGGATACTGGTGCTTGACAATATAGGGAGACTGTTAAAGGCATTTACAATAGAGATGCTTGAACAGAATTGTGAAGAGAATATAGAATTGTTCATTGCTTTATCTGCCCAAAACCAGGGCTCCCATGGGGAAGTATGCTTCCTCCTTCTATAGCCCTCTGGCTGCAGCAACAGCAGCCAAATTAAAATATAACCCAAGGGATACTAGACCCAACTTGGGCAAATCAGAACACCCTCCCTCTGGCTATCACTTTTTCCATTTTGAATAACAATCAAATGCTTCCACAACAGATTTTTAGTTCCTGACTCCCTCTCTGACCCCCACATTCTTCCCATTTACTTATTAAGTTTTAGCCACCGTGGTTGACTAATCTCTCAGGTTATTGCGTTGCATCTTTCATCCTCTACTCCTGGAATAATCGAACATGGTCTCTTCTTGTCATTTGAGTCTCTACTCAAATGTCATCTCTGATAAATATGTACTTCTGTCTCTACCTAATGTTGACCTTCATTCCATCACTCACTTTATATATTACCTTGCTTTAATTTAGCACCATTGAAAATTGGCTTATATGTACTTAACTCTCAGATACTCATATTTTAACTTATTTGTTGCCTGTCTCTCCCCACTAGAATGTAAGGACTTGTCTGTCTGGTTCACCACTGTATTCCTGGTACTCAGGACAGTGTGAGACACAGAGAGTATTCTAAATTAAGTGAAGGAATAAATGTTTGTTATAGAATGGGCAATGGCCTAAATCTGGCCAAAGTTTTCCATCCTTATGATTTGTGGACTTTGAGATCAAAAGTTAGTCAAGTTCATGTTTGGGAGCATTGAGTACTAAAATTAAGAGATATAAAGCTCAGAGAAACAGATTTTCTACCATATGAAACAAAGTGAGTAAGCCATTGTGGGAGGAGGTAGGAGGTGGCGGGGGAGGTAACAAGTAAGAGGTGGCAAGAAGGAGTGAAGAGTAGAAATCAAGTTTGGACACAGTGTTTATTGCATGGTTTCTGATGTTCCGGAAGCCCAGCTACATTCCTGTCTGGTTTCTACGAAACCTCTCAAGATCCTTTCTATGATTTCTGCTTTTCCTTAAACTATGAGTTGGATTTCAATCCTTACCATCAAGTAACATATAATAAATAGCATTATAACATTGTGCTCAAGAACTAAAATTGGGTGTACAATTAGAGTTTGAATCATGATTCTGCTATTTACTATCTGTCTCATGGAGGACCAATTTCATAATTTCTCTAAACTTTAGTTCACTTATCTAAAAATGAAGGGCAATAATAGCACCTACCTGATAGGGACATTGGAGTGATTAAATGGGAGTATATATACAATCTGCTTAGGCACAATGCCTGCTATATATAGGAAGTTCCTAATTAGGGGTGAAAATCTGCTTTGGATTGGTATTTCAAACCTACCCTCATTGATGGTTTCTGTGGTACATTCTACATCCCACTTTGTTTAAAATATTTTCTAACTTCTTTTTATGATTAAATCTATTTAGACTTGGACTTCCTTACTTTTCTCTATAAACAATGATGCTGTCATCTTTGATGGATTAGTTTCTACTAGATGTCCAGGTGGGGCATCTGTGAATGAACAAAATACTTGGTGCTAAGGAATTAGGAAAATGATGGTATAGATTGATCTTCTTTAAGTATACATTGGTAAGTGTTAGGTATCCAGTCTATGAAAAAAAAGTAAGTTCACAAGATGAGATCCTGGAAGACAAACAATGGAAGCTTACCTCTCCTAATGCTCTTGCGTTTTACCTATTACAGGATGTGGGCTGTTACAATGAGAAGAATGAAACTATAAATGATTATTTAAGCTGGAGAGGGACTTGGACTGGATCAACCTTTTTGAATGAGGCTTCAGATACCATTTTGCTGCTCCCACAGTGTAGGCCTGTATCCTAATGTCCAGTCTACAAAGACCCCGTAAGCCAGCTCCACCCTCACCACGTCAACAAAATGGATGAGCCACAACTGGGAGTGGGGGTGGAGGATGGTGTTTGTGGGGAAGAGGCTGATCCAAGGCCAGTAAAATTAAAATCCAAGGAGTGATGACAAGGTAAGCAAGTATAAAAAGTATAAAAAGCAAAGTAAGCAGAGAGTAAAAAGCAGGTCTCCAGTAAGTTAACATGTATTTCTAAATACTGTATCATATCTTCCAAAGGTAAAAAGAAAAATATTAAAGAGGTATTTAAAAAAATTTATAGAATGAAATTAGAAGTATATAAGAAAAAAATCTCAAAAACCTACACACAATTTAATGATATTAATAAAAAAAAGTTGACATTTTTGAATATGTTCCTTTACTTGAGTGAAAACTGGAATTTAGATTCTATTAAGTGACAGAATTGACTCTCTAATGAGCTTATAATTCCCAGGTAACATTTAGAAAGAGATTATGATGGGGTGAGGTAAATGACTGAAAAGTTGAGTATTTTTTAACACAGTAGGACTGAGAGGATTTAAAGAGATTAAACACTTTGTTTTTCTGACAAATTTTGGGTGTGAGTTTGAGAGGAAAACTAGCTTATGAGTACTATATTTTCTGTTTACATACAAATTATAATGTGTGTGGAATTTTGTGACTCTTCTAATCCAGCAACAATCATTTAAAAAAAATGTAAAAAAAAATTGTTTCAAATTTGCACAAAAACATAAAATTCTAAGAAACATACTTAAAGTATAGTGAAGGGCACTGCAAGAAAACTTGAATATCTGGAGAGATATAGTGTTATTATATGATAAGATCAAATGTTATAAATTGGCCATTTAAGTTATTTATATATAGTTGAGATAAATGAAAGTATTGATGGATTACTGGATATTATTTTAATACTCTATACAAATTATATGTGCTAGTATTTCATCAAGAAAATTGCAATCTTCTTAAACAAGATTGCCTTCTATGTATTTTTAAATTTCCTATTGTATTTTTTCTCATTTCTATTTCTATTTTTTGCATTTTACTCTTTGCAGAAAATTTTATAGATTTTTTTCACTTAAAAAAATTAAGTTCTGTGATTCATTTGTTGATTTTACACTTTTCCAATTTAATAAAACGTGTTGTTTCCAGTCCCTAAGTTTGGTCCCTTTGATTTATTGTAACATACTTAAGTTCTTGAGATAAAGACTTGATTCATTTATACATATACTTTTAAATGTAGTAAATACTAAAGCTTATGAATTTGTCTCTGAGCGAGCTTTGGTAATATACCTGTGTTGAAATGTCGTGCTGCAATATTAGTAGAATAGTCTACAGTTACAGTTTTATTTTCCATTTTGTCTCAATGGCTATTTAGGCAAATAGTTTGCTTATCTAATGTTGCTTTTGTTTCATTGTTAGTTTTTAATATCTTGGGGGTATAGAACCTGGATTTCCCAAGACATAGCTTGATTGAAGACACCAAGCAGAATATAAGATCCTTAGACTTTCATCTTACAGAAAAATAATTGAGAAGATAATGTAAGTTCAGTGTCTTCCACAGCGATTTCACATAGTCCAGCAGTTCTCAATTAGGACCTGGACCTGCAGCATCAGTGTCACTTGGGAATTTTACAAATGCAATTCTCAGGTTCCAACCAGCCCTACTGAATTAGAAACTCTGAGGTCTGTGTTTTAACAAGCCCTCTGTGTGCTTGTTAAAGTTTGAGAATCTCTGACAAAGAAGTCTAAAAAATAAGGTAACAGAATAAACATAAAACAACAAAACATATGACTCTTCTGTTGCTGTTTTATTTTGTTTAGAAAACAATTTGTCTGAATTAAAAGATAATATTTTCCCAGGAAGTTCATTTTTACCTACAGTAGAATTAATCAGGGTACCTATGATTCTATTGTATTTTTCCATTACCTGCCAAAGATTCATGACTGATTTTCAATATCTTTCACTGTACACTTAAGTGATCATTAATTCCTTACATTTGCTTTCAAAGATTCTTTCAAGCAGCAGTGTTGGATTTCACTTGTGCTTTACTTACCTCATTGAGATAATGTTACTATAATGATCTCACTTATATGTTGCATAATTAGATCTAATATCTCTCTAATGAGATATATCATGTTATTTGGAACCAGCTGCCCTATCATGGATAGCAAAGGACATCCTATGCTAAATTGTCCAAGACATTTGATAATAAGTGGTCATTTCATACAAATTATTTTTTCTTTCTTTCTTTAAAAATCTAGTTGTTTCTGGATGGATTTTAACACTCACAATAACTCAAAAGATTAAGGATGTCAGCTGGCTTTGGCACAAAATATAGTGCATAACAATTATTTGCCTGGAGAATAAAGACTCGGTTACCAAGAAAAAATAGTTAACTGAGACTATAGACCAGGTTGCTCTAACATCATCATATTTGGATTTACACCATTTGTTATATTTTATGATATTATAGTTTAAACAAGAACTTCTGTTATATGAAGAATAAATTTATTTATTAAGAAAGAGCTTAAGAATGTGATAGTTTTTTCAGAAACTGCTATGTATGTTCAATAAATATGAGATGGAAATAAGTACATGCATATCTATTGGGTTTGCTTCATTGGTTATTCACTTCTATAGAAGTACCTACGTGCACTATTAATATAGACAAATGAATACACAACAGACATGTATAGACATACAAAGTGAACTGCATGGAGGAATAGCCACTAGTTTACATTCAATGGTATTCTCATCTCTCTGCTGAATATAAATATATAACTATTTATCTAAACTGTATTTGCTTGTTAGTGAAACCAGAGCATGCAGCATTTTAGGAAAGTGTGATAAATTAATGGCTAAGATTACCTCACCTCCCTACAGTCTGTACAGAAGAGGAAATGAAGGGAGACAAACTGAACTCGGATGCTAGGGGACTCCCTTGATTCTGCCTGTCACCGTTTTAAGCTAGCTCAAGGCCTCGAGGGAGTCTGGTTGTTCTAGCCTTCGTCAGCTAGCCAGACTGTAACGGCCCACTGCTTTTATTCATTACCCTGAATGTAATGCACTAAATTTAACAAGTAACACACTCAGCGGGAATTTATTGGCCTTTTTGCAGCATGATTGCAAGGTAGAATATGGATATGGATTCCAATTACTGTTGACACCCAGATAAGAAGAACAAAGTCTGTATATAATTATTAATCAAAGTTGATATTTTAGGGAAATAAAAATAAATAAATAAATATCTCTATACTACTTGAAGCAAATGTTCCCAGTCTGAAAGAACTCTCCCTGGTTACACAATAGAAACATTCCAATTAAATATAGCAATAATAAAATAGCAACACATAGAGGCAAAGTGATCCTATAAAGTAACAATTTTCACATAAAAAGAGCTGTGTGAAGTAGATGTACAGTAGAGAGAAGGCTAACAAATTCCAAGCATAGACTCATGTGTAATATGTAAATGAATCATCAAATAAACAATAATCTTTAAACAATTTAATATTTTAATTAGAAAAATAATCCATTTAACACTGCTATTCCAGATGATAACTACAGACCTATAAATGTGGTAGGAGGAGTGATTATAAAAAATAATATGGTTATGCTTTCATATCTACAACACTGTTGTTTCCTGATCATGAAAATTAAATATGGTTAGCATATGAATATTTATGATGAACCTCAGAGTCTTTGAATTACAGTAAGAAAATGGAAGAAGCAGCTAGAATTTTTACTCACTTTGGGCAAGAGTTTGTTTTATTTATAAAGGCCATAGGAACACAATAAATGTAAAGGCATAAGAGACAGAACATGATCATATTTTACAATACTGTACATGAATAAAAAATATGCATCACTGGTAAAGGCTTGAACTCTCACATTACATAGAATCAAGTCCTGGTTTTAATAATTACTAGCACTCTGACCTTGAGCCACTAATTTAATCTCTCTTAGCCTGTTTCTCAACTATAAAATAGGGATGATTATAGTAACTACCTCTGTTGTTATATTGACAATATCATGTATGGCACTGTATTATATACTGTATTACATACTTCAAAATTGCTAAGAAAGTAGATTTTAAATGTAGTATAAATGTAGTTAAACATAGTTTAAAATCTCACCACAAAAAAGAAATGACAATTATTGGAGAAGATAGAGGTGTTAGCTAATGCTAAGGTGGTAATCATATTGTAATATATAAATATCAAATCAACACATTGTACACATTAAGCTTACACAATGTTATGTCAACTATATCTCAATAAAATAATTCTGGTAAATTATTTAATATCATTCTGGATGCAAAGTAAACACTCAATAAATATTAGCAAATTTTATGTTATTTTGTATTATTTTAATCCACTTAGTGTTGAAAAATCATTAAACTAGAAACAAATGCCATCATAATCAATCTTTTATACCTGGATATGTTTCAGTACAAATTTGAGCTTAAATATTTCAATGGAAAGATGGGACATTTTATTCCTGCATCGATGAGCTTGGATTTGAGGTTACTAATTTTATGGCAAAGTTTTGTCACGTAACTGTGTAAAGTTAAAATGCATTTCTGATATTGAGCATATAACATGCTAAGGTATTACACTAGTCTACTGATACCTGCTTTTGAGGTTAAAATTGGAAGAAAAACACATTATATACTATTTACATATATATGTGTGTGTGTATGTATGTATGTGTGTATGTATATATATGTGTGTGTGTGTGTGTGTGTATATATATATATTCATGAAACTCAGCACATGGCCTGGTAGCATCCAAATATTGGATATTATTTATTAGGGATCTATAGATGAACACTTGTATTTAGTCATCAATTCATTCTCATTCTCATTATTTCAGCAAATGAAACAAAAGATGAAACATGTTGATTGGTCTTTATGAGACCACAGGGTTAATAGCAAAAGCCTCACTCAGCTTAGGTCAATGACCATTAGTCAGTGTTATTTCTACTGTAGTAGGTGAGACGATAAAGGTGGATCACTAACGTGTGTGTGTGTGTGTGTGTGTGTGTGTGTGTGTGGTGAGAAAAAGTCATGTGCTCTTTATAGCTGCACAGTTTAGGTTTTAAACAGAGAGTGGGTAGGTGAAAATCAAGTGTGTTGGGCCATGGTTTTCTCTGATTTTCCTAAGAATGACATGAAGCTTACCTATTTAAAGCCTTAAATAATTGGAATACTGAGACAAAATTATCTAAATAAGTAGAAAGAAGTACTTCTATCCAAATATCAGCTACCAATGTTTTGAGATCAGCCTTTATCAGACCCACAAGCCTAAGTAATGTTAAGTCAACCATCCTGCAAGGAATTTCAGCAAAACAGTGAAATGATTACTTAAACTGAAAAGTTTAACCCAAACTATCAAAGATATTATATTATATATATGTTGATTTTTATCACTGAATTCTGTCACTGCTCTAGTTTTTAATCCACAATACATAGGATCCACACATAAAAAACCATCCATATAACTTACAGATAGAGGCCTAGTCTTCTGAATCAGAGAAACATGGATAACACATGACTTTTTGAAAATTAAGGAAGAAAAAATAAATAATATTTTAAGTAAGCATAAGTAAATGCTTATATTGAAGGAAATTCATTCACTCTTTCATTCACTCACTCATTCATTCGACAATGACATATGAACTGCCTCCTCTTGGCCAGCTGTGTGCTAGCACTGAGGATACAGCACTGAATCAGATAGACAAGGTCACTACCCATATAACAGAACAGTAGAGAAAGATATGAAGCAATCATATAATTACAATTTTAATGAGGGTATTGACTGCGATGGAAGCCTATATGAGAATTTAAATCTGTTCTCGGGCAAGGAGTCAGAGGGTCTCATCAGGAAGTAACATTACATGTGCTAACTCAATCTTCACACCAATCCACTGAGATCAGTACTGCTACAATCATCCCATTTACAAATTAAGAAACTAAGGGAAAAAAGGCATTAAATATCTTAACAAATCATACCACCACGGAGGGATAGATTCAAGATCAAAACTCAGGCCATCTGGTTTTATACTCTGCTCTTAACCATTGTGTTACAGAAGTTCACGTGCATTTGTGTGGGGATGATGAAACACAATGCAGATAGAAAGAAAGGCATGTGGGAAGAACTTGGAATGGAGAAGTACTTGGTGCTCTACATCAGAGCAGCACTAATAGAAATGTAAGCCACATATGTAAATTAAATTTTCTAGTAGCCATGTTAAGAAAAAGTAAAAAGAAACAGGTGGGTACAGTACTCTGGAATGATGATTTGGCAGTTTCTTATAAAACTAAACATGCAAATACCATATGACCCAGCAATTAGACTCAAGTATTTACTCCAGATAAATGAAAACATATGTTCACACACACAAAAAAAAACCTGTGCATGAATGTTTATGACAGCTTTATTCACAATAGCAAAAACTAGAACCAACCCAGGTATCTTTCAATGGGTGAGCAGTTAAACAGAGTGTGGTACATCCATATCATGGAATGCTATTCAGCAATAAAGAGGAATGAACTACAGATATATGCCATGGCTCAGATCAATCTTCAGAGAGTTATGCTAAGGGAAGAAAGTCAATTCCCAAAGGAGACACCTGTAAGATTCCATTTCCATAACATCCTTGACATAACACAATTATACAAATGGAAAACAGACAAGTGGTTGCTAAAGGTTAGAGCTTGGGAGGGATGGAGCACAGGAATGGGTGGATGTGGTTATAAATGCACAACACAGGGGATCTTTGTGGTGAAGGAACTGTTCTGAATCTCGATAGTGGAAACATGTATCTACGCATATAAAAACTGCATAGAACTAAACACACACACATGAACAAATGAGTACAATTAAAACTAGGAAAATTTGAATATGATTATGTCATTGTCAATACCCTGGTAGTAACATTGTGAAAACAATTTGCAAGATATTACTGTTGGGCACACAGGGTTTCTCTGTACTATTTCTTACAACTGCATAGGAATCTAGAATTCTCTCAAAACGTGTGTTAATTAAAAGAAAAATAGATTGTTTATTTTATTTATCCTAATATCTCCAAAATGTTTTCAATATATTAAGCAATATGAAAAATATTGAAATTTTTTACCTTTTTTCATGCTGTCCATTTGAACTAGCTACATTCCAAGTTTCTACAGCCACATGTGGCTAGTGGCTATCATACTATGCCACACAGTTGTAGGGAATACAAAGACAAAGTGAAGACAGAGGTAGGCAATAGTCAGGTTAGAGAGAGAACACTCATAACAAAATGGACTACAGAGCCCAGTGTTAGGGCTGTTTTCTCTGCCTGGAATCCTCTTCCCATGGTATATCCTTGACTTGCTCTCACACTAAGAATTGTCTCTGCTCAGATATCTGTCACAAGGTCTTTCCCGATCTACTTATATAAAAGAGCAATTCCATTTCTTGACACTCTGTATCACCCATTAAATGCTTTAATTTTCTTGACATTACTTATACCATCTGACATTCTATATGTTTACTTACTTGTTTATTGTCAGTTTCCAACAGAACCTGGAAGAGTGCCTGGCACACAGACGACATCCAATGAATATTTGCTAAGTGAATTGTTTGATGAACAAATTAATTATGTTTAATTCTTTCAAAGTTCTGAAATAAACTGCCTGTCTCAAGTAAAATCTGTAATCTCTTTGAATTCATAAACTGACGTGAATTTCAGAAATTAGGTAGAGTCTTCTGAGTTTTCAAAGTACAAAGCACAGGAGCAATCTCTTTACATCCCAATAGGATCAACAAGATTTTTTAATACAAAGAATAAGCTTTTGACTAGAAGCTTGTCTTTTTTCTTGAACGTTACCACTTATTTTAGAGAACTCATTTCTGACTATAAGATCATTTTATTTATATTTTGTTCCTATATTCATGACAAATTTATTTACATGATGTGCAATTCACTTTTCTACCAACTAAATTAATTCAGAAATTCTGAAAAATGGTAATCATTATTCCTGAATGTGCTATCAAAGCCCTCCTAGTACTTTGGGACTTTCACGACATGTCACCTTCTTAAAGAATTCCCCAATAACTCCAATCAGAATTTCTTTCTCTCTGGCACTTCCATTACTGCACCTGATATGTACTTTAATTCAACACCTATTTATATCAAAGATATTTATGAAAATGTTCTCACTTCAGGAAAGCAGAAACTGTCTTTTTTTCTCTGTCATTAGCATAGTGTTTTACACTTCCCAGTTGGACTTAGATAAATATTTGATGAATTGAATAAATTCTGTTTTGTTTTAATAATGTATGCATACATCTAGTCTAGAAGACTTGGTAGGCAAATTTGTATAAGATACCTCTCAAACACAAATTCATACCAGAAGAGAACTAATATTTATCAAACTCCTATGATACATTAAAGATTTTACATGTGATCTCATTTAGAACCCATAATATATGGAGTATTATTATTAATTCTGTGTCTATGAGGACATAGAAATTTAGGAAGAATATGTAACTTTTACAGGATCTAATGGCTGTTAAATGAAGGATTTTCTCTGTCTGCTTGAAATCCATGTTAAGTATTATTTCACACTTTAGCATAGAGGTCAAATATTTCAATGTAGAGATAGCTTCTAGAGACAAGTGATACGAGGTATATATTTTATTATCAAATTTACCCAAAGTTTCTGGAACTCAAAAGACGACATTAATAAATTAGGGATTATCCAGAGAAATGCAACCAAGATATGTTGAGTTTCTAAAACTATTTTTCACTTAAAATTAAGGAATGGGAGTGTTTTATCTAAGAAAATAGTAAATGATACTTCATGGTAAGGAATTTGGCTTCGTTCAAATCGAGGTCTGTTCTTTGTACCTGGTTCCTGGGAGGTGACCTCTAAACACTTGGAATTTCCCAAGGACTAGGAGTGTCTGTTATTTATGGTGAACCCTTTGGACAACCTGGTAACTCAATCAATCAGTCATGTCTATGTGTCAAGTCAATAAAAACTCTGGATATTAAAGCTCATGTGAGCTTCTCCTGTTGGCAATACTCCATGTATATTGTCATACATCAATACTGGAGGGGGGGACACACCTGACAACAATGGAAGCCTCACATTTTGAACTCTCCCAGACTCTGCACTGCATCTTTCCCTTTGGCTGAGTTTTAGTATTATTTCTCTTTAATAACCAAAACTGTGAGTATAGTAGGGTTCCAGTTAGTTCTGTGAGTCTTTCTAGTGAATTATCAAACCTGAAGGTGGATTTGTGAAACCCTGAATTTGCAGGTGGTTTCAGAAATAAGAATGGTCTTGTATGCACTCTTCTCTTTAACTTTGTATTTGGACCCTAACTCCTTGTAGTTGGGCTCAAAAATCTTGGGCAGACTTGATGGTCTGGAAGATTATACACTTAATTCTGTGTAGATGTATAACAATATTTTTAATTTTAGATAGAAATAATTTTAGATATCCTTAAAAATGTATTATAGCATATTAAAAATCTGTGGGGAAGAGGGTCATGAAAAAGGATCTCAAATATTCAAAGTATTACTATGTAGACATATTTGGCATTGTTCCAGAGACAAAATTTGGCTCAAATAAGAACTTTCTAAAAAGAATTAGAGCTAGTCAAATATGTCATGAACTGCCTATGAAAGAAATAAGCGCCCCTCCTTAGGAAATGTGAAGTCCTAGAGTAGAATGCTATAAACCAGATGTCCTGCTAAGGGATTCCAGCCTCAGAGGAGAGGGTGGGTGATTTTAAGATATCTGAAACTCTAAGATTCTGCAATTGTACAGCCTCTATTTCTTAAAAATAGCAACTAATAAAGTCAAGACTAAATGTTTAATAGGCAAGTTCTTTAATTTGGCTTGTACAATGATTTGTTAATTTTGTTTTGCTTAAAAATACCACACACTCACGAAAAAAGAGTGCTCTAGGAGAGAACATTTAAATTTATGCAGTGCTGGCTCAGATCTTCCCATATAAGTTTTTGTCATTACAGGGAAAATAAGGAATAATTACTTTCAAATGTTAATAGAAAGCATACCTTCTCTGAAAAACTATTCTATCACCAATACAGAATTTTAATGATTTACCATAAGTACTGTTATTTCATTACAAATTGAATCACAGAAAAGCCTTTTCAAATAAATATAAATGGATATAAACAAAATCTAAAACTGTCACACACGAACATAAACTATACACTTAACAACACTTTAATTTAATGCAAAATATATTTACTTGTATTTCATGACACTTTTTTTTTCACATTATAATATACCACTAAATGTTGTCACGTCAATAGCTCATGAAAAACACCTTCTGAGACTTCCTGAGTAATTGCCATTTCTTTATACTCAACCGAATTTTAAGTTCTTGAGTAAAACTCTCAGAGTATGGGTTTTATTGAACCAATAAAAACTAACCTGTTCCTTGGTATAAGTTATATTTCACACATTTCTGTTAATATTCTAATCAGCACAAAACATTGTTAATGCAAGCAATACAAAGTACCGTACTCAAAAGAGATAATGTCAATGACCTGACATGTTATGAAATAAAATAATAAGAATCCCACCATATAACAAGTGTAATAATCCCTGGTCCAACATTGCCCAGAGTATCTCATTGCTATTGTTCTGTAGAGATTATTAAGTTGGAGTTGCCTTGAGCTATCCTTGTCTATTTTCACAATAATTTCATCACTTTGCCCTAAAGGCTCAGCCTGCTCCAAGTTCCTGACTGTGACAAGATCTTATATGAAATAATAATTTTAAAATCATGTATTAAATTAAGGAGCTTAATTAAAACAAAATTCTTTAAAAATATTCATAACAATGATATAACAAAGCAATATGTCTATATCGTAACTTTGAGGGCAAAAGGAGTAGGAAGAATAGAAGTATAAGAAGTGGGTCATAGACTCCCACATTTCATTTTGTAGATTTATGTAACTTCCTGAAAAACTTCTCCAATTCTTCATGTAGAATGAAAAGAGATTCAGGGAACCTGAGAACTTGAAGAGTTATCAGAGTCTAAGTAAGATATCTTCCAACAGTTTCAAAATAGGATATGGGTCTAATTTTAGTGATGTATTATTGAATAATTGGAGTATTTTTATACATGATACCATAGATTTAAACCAAAAGCATCTCTCTATATATAAATTGAAAACTAACTATAATTTATCTCCAATAAATATATAGAGCAGAAAGATATATCTTCTTTACATCTGGTGAGGAATATGAGATTAGAGTTTTGTCAAAATGAGCTAACTATAAATTAAAAATCTTTAATTTTCCAGTTTCTTACAAATAAGAATCAAAAGCACAACCATAGAGGTGGCCATTTATAAAGCCATAAATTTCTGAAAGTTCATAAACAATCACTTTTATTTCCATTCCCAAGAATACACACATACTTCTGATTTTAAAAGACAATTGACATTTCATATCATGCATTTATATTATCTCAACTCTGCATCCCAGGATAGTGACAGGGATGCACCAGCTCCTTGGAGTAGACTGGAATGGTTCACATGCTCTACCACAAGATAGTTCTGATACTTTCAGTTGTCCCTATTACCTAGTGTATACTGGTTTTCTCTAAAGTTCTTGTAAGGTTAAAAGTCACCACAACATAATTTTACTAACAGAACATTACTCATTTTTTTTTTCCCTGAGAAAAACCTAGGATTATTTTAGATTGGAGAAGGTCTCCATAGAAACTTATGTTTGTTCAAAGCTACTTCTCCAGGAATTTCTCCACAATTTAATTCAATTTCAGTATGAGTGAAATAATCTAGAGTTTGACATTCACTAGAATAATGGTGCTCAAACTTGCTCAGCTGGTGGAATCACTGAGGATTAAGGTGCTCTTTTTGAAATATTATGAAATAATGACATGTTAAATTCTAACACAGGTTTGAAATAGTTGATTACCAGATGATGCAACCATAATATATGCAGCTGACCCTTGAACCACACAGGTCTGAAATGCATGGGTCCACTTATATGTGGATTTTTTTTCAATAAATATAGAGTTGGCCCTGTGTATCCTTGGGTTTGGGGTTCTGCATCTCGGATTCAACAAACTGCATATAGAAAACAGCATTTTCAATTCACAACTGGGAATCTAACAATGTGGAGGGCTGACTGCATGCACTGTTCTATGCCATATCACATAATGGACTTGAGCATCTTCAGAGTTTGGTATCCACAGGCATCCTGGAACGCATCATCCATGAACACTGAGGGATGGCTCTAGTTAAGTTTTTAGGGAGTCAAAAGTTATACACGAATTTTCAATTGCGTAGGGCTCAGCACCCTTAAACCCCATGTCGTTCAAGGGTCAACAGTAATTATAAAATCACAAATCTTCCCCCACTCAACCACAATGAAGCTAGATTTTCTATGTGCTTCCTGGTGGGAGGTACATGATACCATTTATGAATGAACCTTGCTAAAACAAAAAAAGAAGAGAACCTTCAGTCTAGTTCTCTGTTTACAAGAAATATCAGTAAAGAACAACATTGCTAATGACGCTGCAGGGATGCAATCGGCAAAACCCAGAATGAAAAAGGCACTAAAAGAAAACTGACTCAGTTTCATCAACAAATAAATCACAAAGAACTAAAAGAGGAGGAAACCTACAGCTTGAAAGAGACTTTAGAAACATATGGCTATGTTTGAATCTTAATTTAAGCAAATTAACTATAAAAAATGACACAACTAGGAAAATGTATACATTTATGAAATATTTGATATTAAGGAATTACTGTAAATATTTGTAGGAGTAATAATGCTACTGTGGTTAAAAAAAGTACTCTAGAGATAAATACTGAAATATTTATAGATGCATGTGTATTATATAATGCATGGCCTTGCTTAAAATACACTAGGAAGTGAATGAGTGAATATGATAAGTATGGATGAAAAGAGATTGGCCAAAAATTAGTAATGGTTGAATAGTTGGATATATATGCAAAGGAAAGGAAATCATTATTGCAAAGAGATATCTGTACCCCATGTTCACTGCAGCATTATCTAAAAGACAAGATATGGAAACAACTTCAGTGTCTGCCAACGGATGAATGGACAAAGAAAATGTGATATACATACACACAATGAAATATTCAGTCATAAAAAAGAAGTAAATCCATTTGTGACAACATGCATAAAAGTTAAGGGCATTATATTAAGTTAAATAAGTCAGATAGAGAAAAACAAATATTGTAGGATCTTACTATATGTGGAATCTATGAAAACCATACTTATAGAAATAAGTTGTAGGTTGGTTGCTGCTAGGGCTCGAGAATGGGCACAATGAGTGATGGTGGTCAAAAGGTACAAAGTGCCAGTTACAAGATGAATAAGTTCGGGGGATCTAATGTACAGCATGGTGACTGTAGTTAACAATACTGTATTGTATATCTGAAAGCTGCTAAGAGATTAGAGCTTAAATGTTCTCACCATTAAAAAAAAAGATGATGAATGTGTTAACTAACCTTATTGTGGTAATCATTTCATAATATATTACACGATGTTATATGTCAACTACATCTCAATATAACTGGGAAAAAAAGATGTCAATTCTCTCCCTCCCCACAAAAAAAAAAAAAGTTGAATAGTTAAAACTTTACATGTGATGATGTTAATTTTTGGAATATATTTGGAATTTTTCATAAAAGTTTTTAAAAAGAAATCTGATGATCTAAAATATATTTTCATTCATATTAATATAGGTAGAAAACTAAAAGAAAAAGTAGCAAAAATACATCTGGAAGAATTCATTAAAATAGAAAATTCATCTCATTGAGTAATATTTGGGAGTTGGGGGAGATTCTGACCAGGGTTTGGGCAGATGGAATCCACTGTGGAAGTGAGCCTTCTAAGAAAGATGGCCCTTAAGAAGCAGAACAGGATCACTGCTACAAAACCAATATATTTGAATTATGTGCTTTTTCTCTAGGAGCATAGAGAAAAAGATTAAGATTAGCTAGAAGGGTAAAAGGAATAGTCTCTTTCTTACCTTATTTCACAGACCAAACACTCAGTTGAACCTTTTACTGAAGTACAGAAAACTTTATATACTGAAAGAAATGAGTGGAGGAGACTGAGGGTAAATGATACAAAAAGTACTTTTATAGCATTTAAAACAACAGATATTAGCTTTTTCTTCTAATGTAGATTATTTATACCTAAGCTGTGTATTAGTCTTTCAGGGCCCATATATTTTTTTTTTTCACTAATTTCTTTCAGACTGATGTCCATTTTGGTGCCTGGTTACTCAAATCATTGCCAATATTTTGCCTGTTATTTCACTAGTTTTGTCCAACTGGGGCTGAACTGTACTGTTTGTGGCCAAATAATAAGGCATCCATGTTATTAATTCAATCCATCTGCCTTGAAACTTGAGTGAAACCTTTACCTTTTTGTTGGCTCATCCCTGGTCTCGAACTTGTTGGAGCGTAATTGGATTATAGTTAAATTGAACCCACTATTCAATCAATAATTGAACTATGCTCTTAAAATGTATTCTGTTTAACACTGAACGAAAGCAACACAACTTGACTCTCGTGAAGTGTTATAAAGAGCTGCAGTCAAGGGGACACATCTTTTATTCTGATCGGTGTATGCCGTTGCTATCTTAACCTTGAGCTGGGCAGAGTTATGAATAGTTACATAAAATTCTTTTATCTTTGTTGCTTCAATGTTAAGGGCCTTATTAACACAAAGACATGAATTGAATTTGTAGCTAAACATTTAAGTTTAGTGCTGATAATAACAAACTAAGAAGGAAATAGCTACTGTTTAACTGAGTATGTATTTCAATCAGACACTGAGCTAAGGGCTTTATCTTCAGCATTATGTTTGTCTACTTTTCATTATTTTTGTCATTTCAAGAGATCATCCAGTCAGTTGTTTTTTCTTTCCTTGAGACTTTGCAGTGGCAGTGATCAAAGTTAATGCAGCTTTTAAATACGTGTCAGCTGTGGGCTGGAGCCATCCCACACTGATTCAGGATACTATTATGCCCATCTTTCCCATCCACATTAAGCAACAACATATTGGTAGTTTTAAATGGCCACAATGGGATAATTTACTACAGAAATTATTAAGTGTCTTTTTTACCCCATAGAGAACCAGTTGCAAGAACAGATAAAGTAAAGGTGTGAGCCATGCATTCCTGGCAGAGGGAACAGCAAAGGCTCTCCAGAGGGCATGTGCTCTGCTGGCCAAGGAAGGCAAGGTAGAAAGTGTAAAGAAGAGACTGATGATGTCCGCAAGGTAGGCAGGGGCAAGGTCATATGGATTTATAAGCACAGTCAGGGTTTTGTTATTCTAATTACATGGAAAACCACTGGGGAAGTGGTGAGGAGAGTGGTGACTTTAGTCGACTTGCATTTAGACTAGTGCCCAATCTCCTGTCCCCGGTAAAGACTACAGTGGGTAGTTAGAGGAGAGAAGACTAGTTATGTGGTTCTCTCAAAAATGCTGGCAAGAGATGACGTGCGTGTATAGGACTTTCGGGGTGCTGGGAACCATGAATAGACAGTTAAAGGATTGTGGATTTAAATGTTTTTAGACTTCCTAAATTCTCTTTATAACTGTGCTAATTTAGTTCTTACTACCTAGAAGAGAGAGTAGGGAAGAATTCATATATTCATTCAACAAACACATTGACCATTAATAAGAGAACGGGTGCTATGAACTTGAGAATCGAGGTTAAAAATGCTCTGGTTTTTCTTCAGATTGCACAAATCTTTTGCCTTTTACTAAAGATTTCCATGGAGAGATTAGAGGTTAAAAGCAGCTTAGTTTACTGAATAACTAGCAACGACTGGGTTCCTCACATCTGAGTTCTCTCTTACTTAATAAAACTCCCCCAACTCTGACCATAACCCCTCCAGTAAGTTCTCTGCATCCATGGGATGCCTCTGGGCCCTCTGGCTGCTTTCACTCAGGACTGCGAGGCTGCTGCCATTTAAGATGTTTTTCTCTAGAGTTTGAGAATGAAAATAGAATATAGTCTATGTGGTATCCACGTGCGTGTGTGCGCGCGCGCACACACACACACACACACACACACACACACACACACACATTCTAGTTCCAATGTAAAACTATTGAATCTTCTAAGACTTTCCTTTTACAAATCTGCCCTATTTCTATTGACATAGATATGTGATTTTCCAGCCAATTAAGCTATGGAATTTAATTCATGTTTTCATTATGGTGGTCTCAACTATCCCTTCTTCCTTTCTTATCTTTTCATAGTAAGGTTTTAGGTGAAATACAATAAAATTTTCACAGATTCCCTTCATCTTTTGTATTGTTTGACATCAAAAGACATATCCTCTCATATTAACCCCACAGCTCTCTGTGTTGCCACGGGTATTGTGAATTCAATATCTGTTTCAAAAGTTACACTTTTTTTCTTTGTCCCAAACAAAGAGCAGATCTTTGCTGTTTTTTCCAAACCAGCAAGATTCAAGCCCTGAGTGAACATTTGGGCATTTTAGTAGAGTGGTGACATTGTTCTCTATAATATGGACCTGCCTGTGACTCCCAAGGAACCTAGATGGAAAGGAATCCTTTCGATATCAGCTAAAATCTAGGATTTATGAAAAGGAAAGGGAGGTGCATGAGTCAACTGGCAGACAGTTCTTGAAGCTGAGAATAAGTATACCGAGCCGATATTCCTGAGAATGGGGGTTTTGAAATCTAAATACTGTAGAACCCAAATTGTAACACAAGACACTTTAATGTAACTAAAAAATTATTAAAGAAGCAGGGAAATAATAACCATTACATATTATATATAAAATATATAAGTATACATACCATATTGTTGATATATTTTTAATTTTGAAAATGCCCCAAGTGCACAACCTTGCCCATAGTGTCCTCAGTGTTATAACGAAGATGAAAAATAAAATAACTTGGGAATCCTCTCCAAGGTGTGAGTGAGCTGCACTGGACTTCCACCTTATAAGCAAGGCTTAGGAGCTTGGGAAGGGTTAAAGTTTTGTCTGTGACACTGAAATTGAGGCCAGCTGTAGGTCATATTCACGTCCCAGTCACAGGAAAATGAACCTGTGAGACAGAACCTAATTATCTGCTAAACCAAAAGCCAGTCTCAGTTCAATAACTTACGACAGAGCTAGCAGCCAGATATAGTGTTACCATGGCAACGTTGGAAAAGGCTCCACTGCGGTTGAGAATAAGGAGGAAAGGAAGGAAACTGTAACCCTAAATGTGCTGTAGCTGTTTGATCTTGGACAAGTGGGTCTGTCTAGAAAACCAGGTTATTCTTTACATGCCTACCATTGTCTAGTCACTGTATTATCTGTTACAATCCCTGAAAAGAAAAATGAAATTATAATGTCTTCTGGGCTTAAATATAATCCACTAGCAAATGGCTAACTGGGAATTAATTTTAAAGAGAAAAACATAAGCTTTCTCTTTCTCCTCCTCCATGTCATCCCCAAATACAGATAAAACAGGACACAAAGGGTGGGGATTTTTGATACCTCATTATTGTAATGAATGAGTTCCGTGTCCATAAAATTCATTGTCATCCTATTTTCCTCTTATCCCCAAATTCTGAGATATTTTTGAGAGAAAACTTTTGGGAATTAAGCAATAACATTTGCTTTTCTAAGGGGTAGGATTAGAAATGCAGAGGGAGAATAATTTTTCATTGTGAACTCTGCCTAAACTTTCAAGTGAAATAAATTCTTGGAATACTGAGTTGAGAAAAATCAAACATTAGAAGGAGATAAGCTGGGCTATATGGTCATTTTTCTTCTTGCCCATTAAACTTTGTAATTCTTTTTGGGAAAGCACTGGATTTCTGAATTTAGAGGATGATATGTCTTATGCACATAAAAACTTCAATAGCCAGTTACCATGAATACAGTAAAAACAGTATCTCCCTAAAATATTTGCAAAAGAAACAAGAGCTTTCCATATGTAAAATGCCTTTAGAGGAGAATTCAGAAGTACATTTCTCTCTCTCTCTCTCTCGCTCTCTCTCTCTCGCTCTCTTTCAGTTTTTCCCAATGAAGACAAATCATGCTAAAGCTTGTCAGTTACAATTATTGGATTTGAAGATATCTGACAATTTTGATATGCCACTAATAATGTAATAAGACACATCTAGCATTTAATGTTATCAATTGGGCTTGCTATCCAGTTGTAATACTAAATTTGAATCACATAGATATATGTATAAATATATAGCTATAGCAGTGTTTCTTATGTATAACTTATAAACACATTGAGTTTGGAATATGGAGAGGAAGGGATATGGAGATTAAGGAATATGGAGATGAATAATATCCTTTTCATATGCATGAATAACTGCAGTAATGCAAATGAGAAAACAGAAAATGGAAACTAGGTTTCTTCTAACAGAAATATCACTAAAACCTTAACCTGAAATTTGCCAACATATTAGAGTTCCTTATGGTATCTGTGAATTTCCTTTAAGAAGTTACACCTTTTAAAAACATTTTACCTTACCCTATTGTTTTCAGTACATAAATATGTAAATATAGAAATCCACAACTTCAAATTCCTTTAAATAACCACGATACATGAAAGGGAGTTTTAGGATTTTAAGAAACTAAAAGGGGGTGGGGAGGGGCATAAGGAACAGAAAAGCAACATCAAAGGGCAGAATAAATTTTCTGATTCATTTCCAGGTAGAAGTAACCTAACCTCTGCTCATGACCCTAACTTGATTCAAGTAAATGGAAGCCAGAAAGTACACCTCTTTCTAAGACAGATGTTTCTGAGATCTGATTATTAAAAGGGTCTTATTGGTTGCAAAGATGCAAACAATAGAGTCTAATACACTGTTTGGTTTCTGTTACTCCTAACATAAATAAGTTTTTTTTTTTCCTTAATCTTTCCACTTACATGAATTAATTAGAAAAGAAAAGGAAACAATTTTATCAGAAAAGCATCTGAAAGAGCTATCGATTCAAATGCTTTTACATTTTAGCCTTATCACACATGATTAACTTGCAGATATAAGCTTAATAATGATGCAAAGCACCAGATTTCACTGGATTCTCTGTTCCATTTGAATTCCCAGAAAAGGTATTAGAAGCACTAAACAAAAAAATATCGTTTTTCTCATGATGTTCTTTTAGTCAATGATTTTGAAGAACTGTGATATGATTTTACAAAGCATAATCTTTCTAAATCCTTCCATTACATTTTCTTTATCATAATCAATCTTTCCTATATTTCTGTGAGTAGGTGTGTTTATGTGTGTACTTTTTTTTTATTTCTAATTGTAATTCTAATATCCACCCAGAAATAAGAATTGTGTGAAGCATACGCTCCATCCAGTATAAAGACATTGTTATGTTCAATTAACATTAAACAAATACAATAAAATAAATTGTAGCTGAAACCAAGTTTACAAATGAAAGTGATGTTTACAAGATTAAAATTATCTGCTTGCCATATGGAAAGTACTCGATGTGTTGACTGACTGAATAAATGGGTGTGTCTGCTACAGACCAAGATAAAAGGAGAAAAAAGCTGTCTTGCTGATTAAACCCCTACCCTTGGTTCTAGGTGGTGATGTGGATCCTCTGAAACTCCACAGCATCCCCCACCTTTTCCCAGCTATCTCCTTGATGGTGACTGAAGACAAGGAAACTTTTCCAGATCTCTTCCATGCCCTGCTGAAGTGCTTTCTTGGGGGTGGGGCGCGTGATCGATTGAAGGTTGGAAGGGAAGGGTACTAGTTCAGATGCTTTCTAGTTCTCCCCTTGATATTCTTACAGGCATCTACAAAGCTGCCTCTCCTCCAGGTTCTAGGTGGGCAGGAATCACAATCCCTGTTGGCCTTTATCGCTTCATTCTCACCTGACAGGAATCTGTTACCCACATCTTTCTTCCAGAATTTGCAACAAAAGGAGCAGAATAGGTGATATTCCTTCTCTTTATCTAATTCTTCCCCTCCCTCTTCCACTTCAGATGCTTCACTACAAACAACCTAGAAAGATGCAATCTGTCCTGTGTGATGGGCAGCTACTTTAGCTCATGTTCTGAACTGTTCTCTACTTTATGGTTAAATTTTATAAATTCTATGATCTAGGTGTCTAGCATTGGGTTATTATTTCCGGCTTTGCCCTTTAGGAATTAAAAACAAAACCATTTCCCTCTCGAGAGTCTAGCTCTTCAAAATCAGAACAGTTTGCTTTGAGCTACTAACTGTACTTGTTATAAGTTTTAAAAAATAATTTACTAGGCATTTTAAATCTTCTATTGACTCTGTTCTTGATTGGGTCTGTCCTCCCACTAAAGGAATAGATGCCACTGATCACGAGTACAGAAAAATAAAGCAACAAGCATAATTTCAGGAAATAATAAAAGTTTAAAATTTTCAGATATTTTTCCACTAAGCTCCTAATCACTCGGCTCTATCAATCCTGTCTTCTAAATATTTCTCCAATCCCTCCTTGTCTTTCCATTTCTACTGTCTTCACCTTTATTCAGGCCATTATCATCTGTCCCAATTATTATCCCAAGGGAATCATTATACATAATTTTATAAAAGTGCATTCGTCATCAGAATTGTTTATATTAAGAAAAAAAGATGGCAAGAAAATCAATTTACACCTATATATAGACTAGTTAAATAAATTATATTTTACTCACACAATAACATAATGAGCATATGCCAAAATGATTATATGTGAGAAAGTGTTCATTTGTAACTTAAAAAGTTACAAATAATTCTGAAAATATTGAGTATATGTATGTGTGTGAGTGAGACAGAGACAGAGAGGGAAAGAGAGAGAAGGAATGAGTATATACTATATAACAGAAGTTATTTTTTGAGTGATGTGATTAATATTTTGGGGGGTTTTCTATTTGTCTGAAATTTCTAATTTTATAAAATGAACACTTGATACCATTGTGAAGAAGGGCTTAATTATTTTGTTAATAAACTAGTTTTCTGTAGAATAATGTGAAAATATCTTAAACTGGCTTAAAATGGTTTGAGACTAGTAGGTTTAATGACATTAGACTAATAGATTTAATTTCATTTGTAACCAGTCATACTACTTTTCCAGTCACACATAGAAGAACTCCAGTATTTTCAGGATATAAATCACAAAGATAGGAGTGAAATGAGATATGTTTCGATAAAAAGATGTTATAAAGAAACGTCTATTTCTTTCCAATCAAAATATATTATTTAGACTGAAGGTTCAGATAAAATTTCCCTATTTTATAGTTTCGTTTAATTATTGAGTGCTTTAAAACCGTTTATGTTCACCTTGACAGAGATTGCTTGTTTTTCTGCAATATCGAGTCTCCCCTTTTTCCTGTTTTTGTTTGCTGGGTGCTCAACTATCCAGAATAAACTCAATGCACCCACTCCCCAAAAGCTTTGTGTACCTGGTAACTAAGATATAAGGCTATATTGGAAGGGGTGTAACAATTCCAGAAATCTTCTTTAAAAAGAAGTATCGTGTCCTTAGTTTTCTCTTCTTATTCTTACTGACTGAAAGTAAACAACATGGTTGAGCTCCAATGTCTTGAGATTACCTGGGGAATAGAAGTCATTCAAAGAGAAAAACAAGGTGGAAGAATCCTAGGTCCCTGACTTCAAAGTGTTGAGCTAGATTTCCATGAGAATGATTTTCAAGCTACGTAACCACCTTCAAATTTTCCATTCCTCATGTGACATCTACTTCTGGTGTCACATTCATACCACGAATCCAATATGCCTGATATCAAAGTTCTATTACCTGAAATAGGAGCCGAGGGGGATCTGATGCTGGTTCCCCAAAAGATTATGATTCTCGTTCTTCTAGTGTCAAAAGGTAAAAAAAAAAATTAGTGTCATCTTCTTTTTTTCTTGCCACAATTTGTAAACTCCCCATGCAAGCTACTCAGTCATTAAATTCTCTTAATTATACAGTTGTGATATTTCTCACATTTACCTCCTCCTTTTCACATTAACTATCCCTAGTGGTTCTTAATTTTGGGGTGGTTTTAGCCTTCACTGAGAATCTTATAAATACTACTAGATCATTTCCTCCAGAAAAATAAATATCTACTCAAAATATTTCATGTACTCTCATGGGAACATGAAACCTCAAAAGGCTAGGGGTATGTGGACTTTGGGTTCGGAACCCATGATTTAGGTCTCATTTTCTTTGTTTTTTTTCTGTGTCTAATTATCCTTGATATCATCTCATTTCAACATGCTCTAACTCTTTCTTAATGGAGTGTCAGTCAATCATCTGACTGAGATTTTACAAAATGCATCTGCATGGGCTTTACTCCAAACTTACTGAGTTTGAATTTACAGGGTAGAGACAGTTGTGTGTCTCTATATGCCTTGTTGAGTAGTTCTGATATGTCCCTCTAGGTTGAGGTCTTACATTATAATGACTCCAGAGTAATTTTGCATCTAACATTCTTGCATCAGCCCAAAAGTCTTTAAAGGGTTCTCAGTGCCAAACACACTGTAAAACACACAAATATCAGAAGAGCCCCTGTGAAAACTGTAGAGCCTCCTTAAGCTGATCTCAGTTCAATAGGCATTTTATAATATGCACCCAATCTTCCAAGAATATTGAATGCCAAACGGCTCAACTTTCCTGCTCCTGCACATCTGTACACATTGCATACTTCACTCGAAACCCAGCCCTTCCGACATTCTCTAGAAACCCTTCTCCTCTATCACAGACTAGCTGAATTCAGTCTCTTCTAGGGAATTTTCCTTGATTCTCAACCACTCAAGTAAATACTTCCTCTAGAATCCCAAAACATTGTGTTTATATGTTCTTTCCGTCACATCTGAACTTGATAACTTCTTTTTACTTCTTCTATTTTCTCATGAGAACATCATGTTCTGTGAAGAAAGAATTCTAATATCATTTTGTATTTCCGGCATATCTAACATAATGTCTGGTTTTGTATAGATTATGAATGAATGGATGGATGAGTAGAAGAGTGGATAAAAAGATTTAACGGTTAGAAGTCTCCTGTTTGTAATTGTTAACTCCACTTGTTCATGGGGTACTTTAAAAAAATAAATTTATCAATCAAAGAGTATTCCTGTTTAGAAGTGAGATTTGGGACACAGTTGAAGACTAACAACAAAGATAATAAAAAAGAAATCACTGCCAGGCATTGTGGTAATCTTTCCATACTTGACAAGACAGAGAAGGTGATGACCAAATTCTCCAAAAATAATTATGTTGAGAAGATCTAAGGCTTCCCTGAGTTTAAATCACTTTGGTAAAAGGAAGCAAGCAAAAATACTAAGGAAGTAGAAGTTTCTTCCACTCTATTTTTTTTTTTTTTAAAGAAACTGTAGTGTTTTCCTAAAGGTGGAAGACCTAATAGAGTAGGTTAATTTTTTAAAATTTTCAATGTCAAGCTCCTAAAATACCTAAAAAGAACTTTTCACACTGTCAAGCATGGAGTTATTTCTATGCCACTTGGGTTGAATGGTCAAAAAAATGGAGGCAGAGTTAATTTTTGTCCCATCTAACACAATTAAATACATGCTATTCCTCATTGACTCTAGAATACTAAACCTGGTTTTTATGTGCAAGAATATAAAATAAAATACCTTTCAGGGGATTCTAGGCTTGAGACCTACTTGAAGTTTGAAATCACTCCATAATTGGCATTAGGTATTATTAGATAATCAAAAGTTAGGTTCAATATGCACATGTATGGCTTGGAATTTTAAATCACAGAACACTTTGCAAAAATTTTGTGAAATGAAATAGCAGTTGCTGCTATTGCCATATTTTTAAGCTATCAACACATCATGTTTAAAATAAAATCTGGCTTATTGGTGGTTTATTCTCATATAAAATTTTAAAATCAATTTTTCCACATTGAGATTGAAGAAGGAAGTAAGAATATGGTTTTATAGCTAAAAGAAGTTATAGGATAACACTCAAATAATCCTCTGATGACCATGAAAATCCCAAATAAGTTTCAAGAAGACACTAGAAAAGACTTGGTGTAGTTACCCAAGATTTGTGAAACGAAATTGATTTCCATTCAAATCAGGTTTTTTACTCTTCTTGAAAATGTCAAGGTGTCAGCCTTGGCCATTATGAGACAGTGATTTATAGTTAAGACAAAGCGATAGTACCAGCTGACTGTCTGGAGCCACCGTACAGTGCCTGGAAAGGCTGCCGATGACAGCCATCACTTTTCTTAACCAATCAGCAAGGCTTAACTAAAATCCTAGTCTTTTTTCCTCCATCTTGATAAAGATATGATAAAATACAATCTAAAAGATTTACTTCGCGGGAAATAAATAAGCGCTGTGGGAGGAAGTAGGTATCATGCTTCCACATACTAAATAACAAATAATGTTTATGGCAATCTATACTTCAGACAATTAGAAACACATATGCATAATAGGAGCATAAACAGATGTTCCAGTATGACAACTTATTTTAATATACTGGAAACCACAGCATAATTTTGTAATTTGATTAATTAGGAAGAAGAATTGTGATGTTAAAATCAATTTTCAAACTCTCTAAATCATATTTATAGCATTGCTCATCTGCATCACAAAAAAACGCAGCAGAATGTCTTGTATTAGAATCATTATTCATAGCGAATTAATCTTTTTCTCATCGAGGAAGATCCCTAAATAGTTCTAGATAGTAAAATGTTTAAAATTGTGTAGGTCATATCATAATAAACAACAGGCCTAAAAAGGATAAGGATCTGATATCCTAATCATATAAAATCATATAATAGATACTATTATATACATATGTGTGTATATACATACATATAGTGAAAGATAGTAGAAATGGAAGAAATTAATTCACAAACCAAAATAAAATATTTTCAAGAACCATAAATATAATGCTCCTTAATATCAGGGGTAAAAGTGGAAAGGACATTAGATTTGCTGTAACACAAGGGCCTAACCATATGGTGGATGAGGACAGACACTGGACATTACATCACCATCCCTTCTGTACCAAACTCTCATTTCTAATAATCCTAAGTAATTCTGAAAATGTCAAATTCCTAAATGAGTCCAAATGCTGACTTTCCTGATGCATGCCACATAGTAAATAATCATGGAAAATGTTAATAAAATGCAATAAATCTCCATGATACTCAAGGTTGAGATTTGCTGTTGCAGATATTTTGTAGTTACAATGCTGTATATAAAACATATTTGGGCTAAATAACTTAATATTGCCTACATGTTGATAGACTACACTCAGTTTCCTAAGACAAACATATTTGACAGAAGCCTGTAACATGTCATTATGTTAAATGATTTAGACATTTGTAGTGGTTGTTTGGACCCCTGTTACATTTTTGCCTGCTTTGAAATTCTTTCACCTTCTGCCATTAACATTAACCTTGTTAGGTTAACCTTGTTCCACCTCCCTACAAGGGCTGTTTAATCTAAGTGACTCACATCTGGACAGAGAAGTGTCTGGAAAACAGAGCCAATCAGAGCCTTCTGAGAAATGCAACTGATGTATAGGTAGAGAGAACCTTTTTATTTTTCCTTCTGGAATCACAAGCTCTAGGAATGATACATGATGTATGTCTCAGTTGCCAGTGGCCATTTTTTTCCAACATAGAGAAAGAACGTGAGAATGAAGCGAACCACCTGAGAATAAAGTAAGAGGGAGAGAGGGAAAGATACGGAGAGGTAGAAAGATGTGGGAGTGGGGGGCGGGGAGGAGACAGGACCAGGGTGGAAAAGGAGAGGAGAAGCAAGAGGAGGAGGAGGAAGGGGATGAAGTGATAGAAGAGTCTAATTAATTAAGTGATTTAAACTAAGGATATTCTTCATACCCCTACTGACTCAAAATATCCAACTCTCTAATACTACTATTTTTTTTATCTGATTTTAAAGTCACTTTAAAATCATCTTCCACCACATCCATATTTTGCAAATCAGTTGTAAATTGGGAGTGAAAAAGACAGAGGTTCACTTCCACAAGGTAACTAGCAGCAGAAATGGTGTTAAAATTCCAGTCTTCTACTTCCTACTTCACTGTTCAAGTTCAATGATGGCATTTATGATGCAAAAGTCTAAAAATTCAAGTTTATTCTGCATATTTTGTTAACTCCCAGAGAATAACCTAATTAGAATGTTTTGGACCTTTGACTAATTAATGTTAATCCCACTTCATGAAACTGCATGATCAAAATTATTATATTCAACTTAACTTAAAAAAAATTAAATGATGGTTTCTTTTTTTCGAGGAATAGAAATCTTATGTATACACCACATTTTGGTCCAATTCTGGAAATACCAATTTTGTAAACCACAATTATTAATATTCTTTGTCAATTTATGGTTTTTAAAGACCTTCGTGTAATATAGGGAATAATATGAAGAATCTAAGTATTGCAAAGTACTAATACCCGACCCATATCTTGTCCAAGACAATTCAAAGTATATAGGTAGAGTATCTCATCTGCAACTAGAAAAATAGTACAAACCACATAGAATGTTATCTATAAAACATATAAAAGACTAAAACTGCTAAATTACAGGATTTATAAAATGCTAAGGCACACAAAAAGGCAAAACGTGTTGAACAGCGGAAGATATCTTTTTGTAGATCACAAACTATCTGAGAGCAGAATTTCTCTTTTTCTCTCCTACAGTTGGCTCTCAGGAAACATTTGATAAAGACTTTTAGTGTGAATGATTTTTGAGTGCACCTGGAGCGGAAATGATTTCCTAATGGTGACTTCCTTACATCCTTTGGGACAGTGCATACACAGTAAATTTTGGTGATGAAAAAATAGTCTGTTTAACAAAGGCAAATAAATACTAAGACCCAAACAGGAATAAATAAGCTAATATTCACTGAGTGCTTTCTTGGTGCTAGAAATTAGGCTAAGCAATTTACTTGGCTTATTTCATTGATCAATCATTAAGTCTACTGAAGTCCTTGATATTAAAATGTCATTAAGACTTTTAAGCAAATGGAAATCAGTTCAGTTGTTTGGTAAATGATGACTCATTTATCATTTGGTAAATGATGACTCATTTACGATGAAAGGTTGCATCTATTTGTAGTGATAACTACCTTTTATCATTAAATATTTAAAATCTATAACTAATATTCATATATCTGACATTTCATTTTAAAGTCAATAAAATTTTGTTAAATGATCAAGTCTTAATTGGCCATATGGGCCCCATGTGTTGATGCAGCCTTAATTCACTGAGTTTTTATGATGGATATTCATTTTGTGAATGAATAGGTGAATTAATAAATCAACAAATTATTTTGAGTTAATAAATTATATTTTTGGACTGATGAATTACACGTGGGCTTCATTCTCAAGCTGGAGCTCTCCACAATGGCAATAAAGATATGTCAGTAGTGGGTTCAAGATTCCATCCTCTTTATGACTTGTAATCACTGAGACAAAAAACGACAACCTTTTCCCAATATCTATGTTAATTCTAAAAGAAGACATTAGGAAAAAGCCTGCTAGAAATTTCACCCCTGAGTCAAGGCCATACTGGCTGTTAAATAAACTTTTTAAGTAGTTCTTTACCTCAATATTAGGACTAATAAGATATATATTCTTATAGATGTGGTTACTCCATATAGAGATATATCTTATAGATAAAGGTAAAGAGCATTTTTTAAAGTCAACAAGAGAGAAAGTAAGGATTTTTTTTTTCTCTCTTAAATTTAGCATCATATAGTCCTATTATCAGCAATTTGCTCTTTCAGAATTACGTCATTGCATTTATTTAAAATACAAATTATAGAATTGATTGGGAGGAAATTAACTAGGAAGAACATACAAGTTGAGTATCTTTCTTCCAAAGTAGGAAGAGTCCTTTGCTTATGATATGTCTAATTGCTGAAAAATATCATCTCTTTGTCCTGTATCTATATTGGGGTGATTTTAGTCAGTGCACTAAGTGGCCCTCACTAGAGCATACTCTATAGAAGGAAACACATTTTCTTTAAACATAAGATAACAATTCCTTTGAGATTCTGTTAATCATTTTTCCTTTCTAATTGAAAAAGTCACCACAGAAATTAGAGTACGAATTTCATTATTCTAGAAAGAATCTTAAAAGTTGACATGTCTTTGAACAATTGTTTCAGAAATCCTTTTTTAAGTACATTTTCATTTTCTGGCATGGCTTGAATTGAATTCTAAACTTTCTGCTGCTTGTCCTCTAAGCCCCTCTGGTGAATTTAAATAGGCTTCCTTATATATTTAGTACATTCAAGAATTCTTTGTCGCAGTGCCTACTCTGCTTTATTATTAGGAGGCTGTCTCGGAAGTCCAGCAGCCAGTTTGTTTTCTGCCATTAATAAAGAGTCTACTTTTTTTCCCTATTTCTTTGAAGAAGTTGAAAAGGCTCCATGTTGGGTGGAGGGGGGCCAGGAAGAGAGAGAGAAGTGAAGGGAACCGACTGTGGTGTAATCCCCCAACAAAAAATGCTGTCTAATATAGAAACCTCCCTGAGGTTTACAAATGCATGGGCTGGGCTTTTCGTGTGATGTATAACAGAGTAATAACTTAGCCATGGCCTAGTTCCCCCAGCCTTGCTAAGAATAGAAAGTCTACTATGAGAAAGACATTACATTTTTAAATCCTACAAAACCAAATGCTTCTGTTGGCTAGTGTTTCAACACCACCTGAATCTCTTACTGAAGATGTTTGGAAACTGGAAAGACAATCACAATGCAAATCTACAATTTCTCATGATTCACTCACATGACCAGAAAAATACACAGAAGGGTTTTAAGAAAGACCTACCAATTCGGATGAATAAAATATTGATGGTGACTCATGGTCTAGGGAAAGCTATTTCAAAGGCAAGGAAAGATGATTCCACAGAATAGTCACTTGGTGCTCACAAATCATCAGACACCTACCAACAGAGAGGGAGAAACTTCTTAGAAAAAAAGAATGGTTAAATCCATCTCATAAAAGAACCTAAACACTCCAAAAACCGTAAAAGCCCAAGATGCAACCTAGGAATTATTATCTTGATTAGTTGACGATCCATGATTATTCTTACAATTGTTTTATTTGATTAGGAATTATTAAGGTAAAGAAATTAAAATCACATTAGTTATATCAACAATGAAAAATTTACTTCACCATATGAGAATTTTTCACTTTTAAATTCTCCATAAAATATGCTTGGAATTAGCTGACTAATTATATAAAATAAAACTAATCTTAAATTCACTTAATCTCAATTACCTTCGGTTTCACCTGTTTTTAAACTTCCGCAAGTAAAAACCATCACTTACAAGTTACTATCATTGGCTAATAATTTACATTTGATACAGCTATATTTAATGTGGGAAGATGTGGGGAGAAAAAGCAACATTCAATAAAAATTAAAGCTAGCTCACTGAAAAAAATTACGTGAATAATTTTATGATGATGTCTCAATTTTTATACTGTTTTTACTAAGACTTTTTAAAAAATAAAGATCTATCATCTACCTATCTATCGTCTATCAATCATCTACCTATCTATATCTGTCTATGATAAATGTCTCGGTGTGTGTTTAGTCACTGACAGATCAGAAAAACTAAATATGGATATGATATAATAATATCACCCGAGTTTCTACTTAGTAAGTAGTATGTAGTTGCAAAGCTACACTAAAAAGTATATTTTCAAATGCTTACAGAAGCCCAGGATTTTTTTCAACTTCTATCAGGAAATTTGATTTCCTTTCCAAATACCATCATTAAGAGATCACTGGGACGTGAGTGCTAAATTAAATGAATAGGAAGAAATTAGAGAAAATAATCCAAGTAATCAAAATGATGCCTGCATTTGCTGCCTACAGAAATGTAGGCTGCACTGCATGTGTAAATGGCAAGAAAATTTGGGCGTTAGCTAACCCTTTATGTGCTGCTCTTCTTGAAATTCATTTAAATAGGACAGCTTGCAAAACCACTGACATATTTATCAGGTAAATTCAGCATGTCCTTTTGAAGAGGAATTTAAGGTAGCATATACTTTCTCTAATTTCATTAGTAATTAACTTGTACTATAATTCCCCTGAGATACTTATACCACTCTTAGACATTATTAACGTGGCCTAATGCTTAAATGACTTTAGAATCTCTCCACACCTCTTCCGTACCTTCACCGGAACACTAAAGTGTTAAGGACTTTTAAACTAAGAAAGATATTGATCCCATGAATCCTGAAATGAAATATAATCGTATTTAGATTTGGCAAAATTCCAGAAGTAGCTTCCTTGATGGATCCTAAAAGGCTTTAAAAAAATACTATTTTGGAAAATTGATGTTTTCCTCAAAGATTTATAGTTAAAAGCATGAGCATCACAATATTAACAGAGCAATACAGAAGAGACAAAAGATAAACTCATACTTCATTGGTCTTTGATAGATGTTTGAGGTGAGTAATGATATTAAAAAAAAAAGGAACTTGAAGTTCATAGTAAATTAGCAAACAATGTGAGAAAGGAAAAGAATCAAGCAGGGGTTAGTATACATATGTAAAACAGTGATTTGCTATTTCAAAATTAAAATGTAAAAATAAACTGGTGTCAGAGGGGGTGATTCCTCATTTCCACCGCATTGAGCAAGCTTGCATCAGGAGCAGACAGACCTTAATATATGCGTCTGGCTCAGGCTGGTCTCCCAACCAGGAAGCCATCGAATTGTTAATATCACTGCTTTTTTTGTATGCAACACACATCATTTCCTCGCTCTTTGTTGTAGATCTCTCCTTTTATTTTAAGCTTAGTATGATCTGATTTTCCAAATCATTTTATACAGCCTCAAAACAATATTATCCTGTGACAGCTACGATAGAAATGCAGAAAAAGTGTCATTCATCTATCTAGATACAGCATAAAGAAGTTTATATAAACAAAGTCACCCATTTATATTTTTACTCACCTTTATGGAAGGAGAGAAATGCTTTATCAATGATACTCTCAGAAAAGACAGTTTATATATAGAAAAGTTACACAGAAAGGGTTCAAAGAATGCATATATGATTAGTAAAAAATACATATTTTATATATGTTTATGAGAGAGAAATAAACATCACTGCATTCTAAATTCAGCTTTGGTACCTTTCTTCTATGAAACAGAAATTAATATATAGTGTGGTTCATAAATATGATAATGTAAAAAGAAAATACCGTGTTTGAAATAGCTAATATCATATAGCCAATAAACATCTATCCTCTACATTATTTTAGAATTAAATTGATGGAACATGTTACATATATTATACATAATTATGTTAAAACAGGCATCTGTAAACATGTATCTGTTGTTTTATATAAGAGGTAGTTACTGATCCATTGGATAAACATTGCTATTAAATATAATCAAGTTTCTGTGTACTTGTATATACATAGTCTTCTATTTAAACAAATACAGAGTTCTTTGTATTGAGAAAATTATGCTTTGAAAAATGTTTAATTACAATAATGAAGATAAAAGAAGTAAAAGATAAATACTACCAAAAATCTTTACTGTTTATATTACCTCCTTTCATTTATTTAAAACATATGCCTATATACATACATGCACACACTTAAAATTTCAGAGATTCTAGAGATATTAAATAGGTGACATAAGTAAATAATCTGAATAAGTACAGTGTGAGTATGTACTTAAACCTATTCTATGTGCCTTGTGTTTATAATTTTGTAATGCCAATTTTTTAAGAAATATAATTCATGGGTTATTTGTATTCTGTGATATTTCAAGTCATAAGTAATTGTAACACATCCAAGGTGAACAAAGACTCCATAAAGTATTCTAAAATACATTCATAAATTTATTTTAATAATGCAGAATACATAAATTTATAGTACCCATGTAAAGCATTAGAATTAAAAGAGTGAAATTGCTTTGTTTCTTCTATTATAGAGTCTCTCATATCCATTTTGAATCTTAATATCTGTAACATTATTGTAAAATTTTAAAATAGATTTAATATATTGATTCTATTTCTAAAAAATACATATTTGCTGTGTCAATGGCTAATAATGTTCAAATATGACATATTAGCTATAGTTGGAATAGGTACCTCTTATACAACTAAAATTCTTATAAAAATATGCATTTCAGTTTCAGCTGATAGATGAATCAGAACAGTCTGACTTCATAGGTGGTGTTTACTAATTTATCTCACACAGTTCCATGATATATACAAACTAAAATATAAAAACTAAAATGTACAATATTATTGCTAATTATTTATAACTCTCACTTAAACTCTTATAAGAGAATGTCTTATTATAAAAAGACATATAAAGTATTTTGCCTGGTTAAAAAACTAAGGAATACTCTGACAATAAATACCAATTATAAAGCAGCATTCTTCTTAAATTAGTAGTAAAATTTAATAGGGTCAGTTAAAAAAAACTGTAAATCATTTTATTTCTAGGCCTCAAGCATGATTATAGCTATATAGTACATATTCTGAGCCATAGTTACGTGGAGATATATAGGTTTTATTTAAGTAGATAATGTAAATATTCTATGCATATGAAAAAAAGTTATAAACCACTCTCTTCATTATTAACGAAGGAGGTATTTTCTTAGACCAGCCACCTTAAAGTATACCAAAGGAAGCAATTTAAAAACACTTATATTTTAATTTTGTTTCTTACCCAGCTATTTTATACTGCTTTTATACGGTCATTATAATATAATATAAATGCGATTCAGTGAAACTCTGTAATCACTTTAGAGTACAGTTGCTGAAAATAGTATTTTGGGGGGTGGGTCATGGTGAAAACATCGCTGATTATAAAGAAGAGCATTGTTCTTTTCTTCTAGGCAGAATCTATGTATGTTCTTTTGTTCTGGTGGTAACTGCAGACAATCAATAAGGTCCAAAGCTGCTGGTTCCCCTCCGCCTAGGTCCCAAGAGCCTGACTTGTGATGTTACTAAAATACCTCACAAGTTAGGGTCTCAGGGACTAGGAAAAGTCTGGTTTGATGCAGTAGAATTCTTCTTCCAGTTATAAGCTTAGAAATTACAGTTGGGTTCAGTTAAACTTTTTCCTATAAATACTAATTAAAATACATACGTAGAAATATAAATGATACATAAAAGTTAGGATGAGCTGAATATTCACGACGACCATTTACAGAGCAATTCCAGACCTTAAAAAAATGAAGAATATGAGAAACAATGCAAACAATGAACAGTTAAGAGTCATTACATTAGATCCAAAGAAAGAAAGAAACTAAAATGGGTTAAAATCTGTTTCTAGCAGACTTGTACAGCAACATCATAGCCTCTATTACATCAAAGAAGGATTATATCCCAGTTAATGGGACCCTGATTGAAATTTTGTTTCCCATTACACTTCTAAACAGCAGAACTGTTAAGGTGGGCCCAGGACATATAACACCTTAAATCTGTTTTAAATATATACTGTTACAGTTAAGACTAAAACAAAAACTTTTTTTGCATGTCATAATTAATACCTCTGAAGCTTGATTTTTCTCTTTGAATCTCCATACTATTCAGACAGCAAATATTTCCATGCATACTCTGTAGCTATTTGAGCAATGCCACTTAATAAACATGTAACTTAAAATGCTGGTAACGTAAGAAAAAAAATGATTCTATATCTTAAATAGTTGCATTAGAAAGCTCAATACTTTTGAAAATGCACAATCCCAATCCTGTATATTCACTGAATTTCCTCCGATCTTTTAGCCTTGTTTGTGGTTCGAGAACAGATTTTGTACTTTAGGAGTGATCCAAGGTTTAGTAGCATAGAACGAAGGGTAAAACAATCGGACCAGCCATAACATAAAAGTCCTGGCCACAGAAGTGGAATCTGGTTCTTCTGAAGTGGTTGATCTTAAAAGGGAAAAGAGGAGGAAAAAAAAAAAAAAAAAACGGAAAGAATTAGAATGTTTTCCTGTAGAACAGGTGAATCATCCATTTCCAAGTAAGCTGCAAGGAAAGCTATGCTGAACAAAATATTTGCTAACTGGCCCCCCTCCTCCACCCTAGTACCACACCCCTTTCCAACCCCAACCCCCACCCCCAACCTCTGTCCAGATCTTTACTTTGCCTTGCAAGACTTTAAATATTCTGTTCCATGATGTAATGCATCATTATATAAGATCTCTTTCTGTTTATCATTTGATTTTCCATACTGAATCAGTTATGGCTTAAAATAGTAAATAGTTTTTAAAAAATCAAACAAAAAAGCAGCACTTACAAAAAGCAAAAAATAAAACAGTCCTGAGATATAAGTCCATGCTTTTCCTTAAAACTGAATATGGCTTTACAATTTTTGACCACAGCATTCAACCAATTATTAGAATGAAAAATCTCACCCCTCCATAAATATGACATTAACATAATTATACCACCCCCATCACGGAGACCCATCCTCCTTAGGGAATACATCTGATGCTCCAAAGATGGAAATCAGTCAGATTTTAGTTGCTCTCCAACGTACCTTTGCTTCTCACTGCCT
>NW_006433378.1:10556408-10621759 GCF_000325575.1 Pteropus alecto | reverse complement strand
GAAATAATTAGAATGTTTTCCTGTAGAACAGGTGAATCATCCATTTCCAAGTAAGCTGCAAGGAAAGCTATGCTGAACAAAATATTTGCTAACTGGCCCCCCTCCTCCCCCCTAGTACCACACCCCTTTCCAACCCCAACCCCCACCCCCAACCTCTGTCCAGATCTTTACTTTGCCTTGCAAGACTTTAAATATTCTGTTCCATGATGTAATGCATCATTATATAAGATCTCTTTCTGTTTATCATTTGATTTTCCATACTGAATCAGTTATGGCTTAAAATAGTAAATAGTTTTTAAAAAATCAAACAAAAAAGCAGCACTTACAAAAAGCAAAAAATAAAACAGTCCTGAGATATAAGTCCATGCTTTTCCTTAAAACTGAATATGGCTTTACAATTTTTGACCACAGCATTCAACCAATTATTAGAATGAAAAATCTCACCCCTCCATAAATATGACATTAACATAATTATACCACCCCCATCACGGAGACCCATCCTCCTTAGGGAATACATCTGATGCTCCAAAGATGGAAATCAGTCAGATTTTAGTTGCTCTCCAACGTACCTTTGCTTCTCACTGACTGACTGGCTTTTACCCTCCACGCACTCACACGCCACCCCCTCCCCTCAGCTAGACACGGATGCCCGAGCGAGCACGCGCGCGCACAGGCATACAGACACCCAGCAAGAGGCGAGGCAAAGCATCTGATGCTGACTCAGAGCGCTCTGTGTGCAGGGGGTGGCGGCGGCTGGTATTTTCACTGCGCTCATCATTAACATTAACTCGCAGTCTAGCATCCACCCTCTCCCAGACCTGCGGGACTGCAGCATTTGCATGACGCTGTCACTCTAGCCTTTGCAGGTCAGAAGATGAAAGAAAAAGAAAAGAAAATGAAGAGAAACTGAAGGAAAGAAAAGGAGTGAAAAGAAAAAGCCCAGGGCTTTAATGAGAAGTGCCTTCATTTCTTCCAGGGTCGCCTTATTTTTCTACCTTTTTTTCTACTTTCTCTGTGGCTATGTCTCAGTTGTTTGACATGTTTCCGGGAGAAAATATCTTGTGGTTCAATGAGCCAGTAGTCAGCTGGTCCTCCCCTCACCTCACACTCTGATCCCCACCCCTTTTCCCCTTAATCAATAAGACAGATCTCCAAATGCAGTTGTGGAAACAAGCTCCGACACAGTCCCATCCTGTATCCACTACCTCAGGAAGCAGGCAGCCAGACTCACAAGTGATAGAGAAATAATGCCAGCAATTCTTTAACAATCCTAGACTTTACTTCATGCCTTCTTCCCCACTCCCCCAGCTGAGGAAAGGGCAAAAGAAATCTTTCCAGTTCTATAGGAAGCCCCCAAACAGACCAAGAGACACATGAGTGAGACTGATCTGTATACATCAATCATTTCTATTTAATAATGAAAAACTACTATTTTAATAAAAATAATTGCTTAATATTTTTATTAGCCATGCTCTCATTTCACAAGAATTATAAGATCTGCCAGCATCTGAATCATCAATATGATTTAAACGGTGGCGAAATCTTAAGTTGCCGGAATGAAATCAACCAACAGGATATTAGTAAATTTTTTATTTTTCTTTTACTTAACTTTAAAAATAATAACAAATAGCTGTGTGTTGGTGATATGTAAAAGTTTTTGAGATTAAGAAATGTTTGCAGGCTATAAATATTAAAGATTGATCATACATTTATAGAAAACATGGATTTGTGTACATACGTAAAAACAATCTATATGCATTGTTCTAAGAGGAAGCAAAATACTTAGCTGAACACGGTCGTGTTTGTGCTACCGTGTTTCTCAACACAAAAGGCAGTATATAGGTATTTATCTGGTTCCTTTGTTCTTCAATTGTTCCCTTTAATGATAGAATGTGGTAAACTGCCTACCTTTCCTTTCTACGTGAGCAATATTGCAGAATTACTTTCTAGAGCTAGCTATCGGTGACTCTGCAGCATACATGAAATACATACAAAGGGAAGAGAAGTACAGCAATTTTCAAGCCAACTCTAATGCTGTCTGGTGCTGCTGAAATTTCAGTTTACTGACACAGACAGATCCCAGCATGCACTGCGGCACTGCAGGACCAACTAAGGTAGCAGTTTGGCAACATATCTGTGGCAACAAACGTGAAGGACAACCATTTGCAGAGGTTCCAAAGAAAACATCACACAACCCATAAAGAGAAGTATCTGCAGGCAGACATGTATCTCTAAAATCAGCTTCTATAGGCTCCTGATTTGAAAGAAAAGGAAAAGAAAAAAAAAAAAAGAAAGAAAAACTCAAGCACAAAAACAAAATACACAGATAAAGAAGTGGGCCCTGGAAGGAAACATGGAATTAAGTACACACTCTCATTAGGATGGAAAAGAATAAGAAAGGGAGGAAGAAAAGGAAATGTAGAAATGGGAAGAGGGAGGAGAATGAAGGGGAAGAAAGGAACAGAATAAAGAGCAAAAAATCACTGAGCACTGAAACACCAAATAACATGAAATTAGACTGCAGAAACCAGATTCAGGAATATTGTTCAAGTTTAGAAGTTAATGAAAAACTGTAACAGAAATTAATGCATGCATAGCATAGCTTTAAATACTTATCGTCAGTAAAAGTGAGACGCCTGCTCAATACTTCCTGTTCTACCTCTCGTTCTACTTCTAAATCTACTGATCAACTTTTAAAGTCTCTTTGCTCAAAGAGTCATCTTTTTTTTTTTTTAGCTCTCCAGCATCTGTGTCCTTTATACTATTTTTTCTTTCCAGACAGTTGCCCACAATTCTCTGGATAAATTAATGTCATGACCTCGCGATGGCTATCAGACATAAAATGTCGACTATTTTAATAATTAAACGTATGCTTACAGCAAACTGCCTACTGATATCTTAGCTCTGTGGACTGTGTACGTGAGCAGCTCACTCCTAGCTCTGCAAATCAGAAATGGCAGATGCAAACACAAGTTCTTCCCCCCTAATCCATGCTATCTCTTTTTATTACATACAGAAAAACACACACATCACTTAACTTTATGGAAGGCATAAAAATATTAGCCAAGGAAGTAGAAAATCAAGAGGAATAAAGGTTTGAAGAAAAAAAAATAACACTGAATGGTCATGCATTTAAAATATTTATATCCAGACAGGGGTTGGCCAGTTTCAAGTGCCCAGGCTTCTGTAAAGACTATAGTTGGGGCCAATAGGAACACAGACTTGATTATAATCAATATTTATTTGAAAGAAGATGTTGTAATCAATCAGTTCAATTACTACTGTCATAGATATGGGTTTAGGGTCTCCTCTGATTCTAAACTACTAATTATCAATACTAAAACATCCCTAAGTGAGACTCTGATGATGGTTAAAGTATTTACAAAGTAAAAATTTGTTTTATATTTAAGCAATGCAACACATGGATGGTCTTGCTAGATCAATTATTTCTATATGTTAGTTGAGTTTTGTTCTGTTAACTTAAAAATTAACTAAGATATATCTGAATGTATATCAAAATAATATATTAAGTTAAATGAAGAGACAACTACTCTGAAATACTTTAGTAAACCTGCCCTCTACCTTACTGCTAAGGCAAGGATCTTTTGTTTTCCATAAAGGACACCAAAATCAGTTTTATTATGGGAATCATATTTAAAAAACTGGTTTAGGGTAAGGGAGAAGGAGGACAAAAACTGATCAATTGTGCAAACTTTAACTCAAAAGTCTGGATGTGAAGAATATATTGCTTTTCATCACTTTCATATTTTCTTTGTTTTATGTAACCTACACTCTCCAATAAGGTCCAACAAGCCACACATAGCCATTAAAATTAAAATTAAAGTAAAGTAAAAATTCGGTTCCTCTGTTGCCCTAGCCATATTTCAAATGTATGCTAGCACACATAGCTAGTGGTTACCATTTTGGACAATGCGGACATAAAACATTTCCAACCTTGCAGAGAGTTTTATTAGACGGTGCTGACAAAAACTGTCCTCATGAAAAGTCTGTAGCACAACTGACCATTGGGTCCCAATACTTTCATTCCAGTCTATTTTAAGAGGATAAATCTATATTGATTTATTTGAAGGTCTAAAATAAGAGAATTCCATTTGACTGAAGAGGATCTAATGGTTTTATTTACTAATAGTTTTGAAATATGCAAGAGTACTTAAGGGGAAGTATTAGACAAAAATTAAAGAAGTTAAAAAAAAATCAGAAGGCACAAAAAAATTACTCAAGCTAAAGTCTCTGAATAAATGAGAGATGTTTATGTGTCTATCCTTTCCAGAAGTGAGAGTCATGGTCTTTTTAGTGTCAAACAATACATATTACATATTTCTGTTTTCAATAAAGAAGGGATATAATAGTATGAGTAGAAAAAATCCAGAGAAAAAGCAATTTTTAAAAATCCTATTCATATAAGGAAGGAAAAGCAGTTAAGAGCAGCAACAACTATGGTTCGAACTCTTTCTTTCCTTTTATTTTTTTAAAAGAGAAAATAAATAATAGTTAAAGGGCAGGGGAGACAAGAATCAGATACCAATGAACTAGGAGGATCTGCTGGGAATCTCCTATCAAATAAAACCCTGAGAAAAAACAGGTGTGTGTGTGTGTATGTGTGTGTGTGTGCATGTGTGTGTGTGTAGACTCCGTTAAGATAATTTTGAGTTACCAGATTCTGGAAATAATTATCTTAAGCAAAAAGAAAAAGAAGTAAAATATAAATGTATATGAGTTATTACTTCAAACTTTTTGTGGTAAAAGAAACAGATGGCTTTTAACCAGGAACAATACCTGATCCATATTTTCTCTTAGAATTTTAGAATTTGGACTAGAGAATGATTGAATGTTTAACTCAGACACTTTTTGACTGTGATGCAAATGGTTTATTTGTCAACCTGAAATTAGTTTTATTTTTTTCTCTTTCTCCTTTGATGTATAAGTGCAGAGCATCCCAAGAAACATGGAAAAATAATCACAAAGATTTCTCTTCCTTTAGGAGATAATCTTTTAGACCCTGGCATGTAAAATCTAATGTTCATTCTTCTATTTAGGAAATGGATATTCATGATTGTAACTCTCTCTAGTTATCTTTTCTCCTTCCTCTTCCCTCTCTGCTTTCTCCAAGTGCAAAATCCACTTGCCAATCAAGTCTGTCCTCAATATCCAGGAGGGGACCCCATTCAAAGCCATACTAGAGAGATGAAGTTTGAGGACAGAAAGTCTGAGATGGGGTAATTAGAGCAACAATATAAACTTGAGGGAGGCCTTGAGGGGAAAGTGACAATAACAGCCATTGTTATACAGCCATACACATGAACAAATAGGATGCTGGTGGAGTGTTTCTCTTTCAGGCAAAAGGCTGGTTATGATAATGAGGGGCAATTTGAAAACCACTAAAAATTATTTCATATCATATTACATTTATCTGAGAAAGTATTTTTAGTAGTTATTAGGAATATATACATATATTAGTAATATGTACTAATATATTAGTAAAAAGAGATGTTTCTGCTTTGTTGTACTTCCTAATAGATGAAAGAGAAAAGAATCTTGGCTTTTTAAGATAAGATTTAGAGGAAAAGGTTAAATAACAGCAAATGGCTTCAGAATTACTGTCATATTTTGACCTTGAATATCATGGCAAAAGAGCAATAATAATTTATGTTTTAGCTAACATAACTATGGAAGAGTATTATTTTCCTTACTTATATAACATTTTGAAACGAAGTTGGGAAGTAAGGGAAATGATTTAGGAGTCAGGAAACTGTTTCTAGTGCCAATTCAGTAAACAATAAAGTCTATGGTCTTGGATAAGTCATTTGACTACCAGAAATTTAGTTTTCTTATCTTTAAAATTAGGAGGAATGACTAGGTTAATCACCACGCCCTAACTCAGCTCTAAAAATTTTGTGCAATGGAAGGGAAGTAAAATAAACACATGTTGGTTATTGCTACCTACTATTTAGATATAATATAATCCTCTAACCTTAATCCGTAATTGTATTATATAATCCTCGCAGTGCTGTCCAATATCATTGATTTCCAGAAAGACTAATAATATATCCTCTTTCTATTCCCTGTGATATCTCATCCAATAACTGAATCTCAAAAATACATTTTATATCAGCTACATAATGATATTAATATGTTATATTAGAACTTTCTATGGATTATCCTATTTACATTTAAATTTTCATTTATTTGAAACAATATATATTTTCATTTTAGAACTAAGGAGGTAGTAGTTTTCTATGATTTATAACAATGTGTTTACACTTTGTAGTATACACACTAAGGAGCCGTAGTTTCGTTGGATAACTTATTTGTAAAAATTAGTCTCTATGAATCAAAAACATTTTAGGATTAATTGATTGAACAGACATACGTTAGCTTTAATGATGCATTTATAAAACCTCCTTAAATGAATTTTAGAAATTCTAAATAAAAAATATATCGGAAAATCAGATGATTTATGGGTTAAAAATCTCTATCAACTATTAAAAAGTTTTAAGAAATCTTTGTTGGTTTTTAAAACTGCTCATTTTGAATGCTGCTTTATTTAATGAAATAGTTATTAATAAAGTTATTGTGATTGCTCATAATCAAATTTTTAGAATTCTCTTCACTAAAATGCTAATTTGAAGTTTTTTTATTATAAAGAAAATTCTTTATCCATTATCATAGTAGGTAGGAATGGAGCATAAATGAGAGAGTAAATTATTTTAAATTAAGAAGTATTCTCTTTATAGATACTGTCATTTCCTTTCCTGATTTTTCTATTAAAATAATGCATATTTTTGAAATGCAATATCACACAATCATACATGTCCTTTTCAAGATCGAGTTTTCACTTTGTTATCTCTATGTTCAGTGATAGAAACTATCCTGATGAATACATTTTTAGAAGTATAAGTTCCATGAGATAAGGTTAACTTTTCAAAACATATTATTTCATGAAGAATGCCACTATAGCATATTCAAACTTTATTACATAGGTTTTCAATATAGGTTGAAGAAGCTTCCATTACATAGGGGTAGAGGAAAATGCTTCTAAGCGTTATCAACATCATTTAAATATATCTGAACAGTGAAGGTTCAAGTGTATCCTGCGTTTTCATCCTTTGTTCCCATCCTTTCCAATCTATTGTATTGATTTGTTAAGGTTAGAGGGTTTACTTTCACTGATCAAGGAAATAACCTGACACAGCAAAACTGTCTACCAATTCAAGGCAGATCAATTCCACCTTTGTTTCCTTTTGGATACATTATGGTTATTCATTCTGCATCACAAAAATTCCATAATACATATCTCAGCTTAAAAAAGGAGATGGATAAAGAATTGTCATTTTTCACGGGGAAAAAAGTGATACATTTGTGGATATTCTCCACACTTAATTGCTATCGAACTTGCTGGGCACTGTAATACCCGATTAAGTGCTTGGCCTCATTTTCAAGATCAGTTGAGAATTCTGTCCCTTTTCAAAATTTTACAAAGCATTAGAAAAGAAACTTTCAGAAAAATGTTGAATTTGTTTAGAAAAATTAGTATCTATTTGAGAAAATAAAAATGAAAACACATCATTGTAACCTTCTTTTCCAGAGCTACCTACCCATTACTTTTTTTAATACCTCAATAGAATTGGTTGAGCTGCTAACAATCCACTGGGCCTGACAGCTTTATAACTTAAAAGAAACTGAAGGACTCAATTTAAGCTACCTTGGGAAATAATTTAAAACAAAGACAAAAACGAAAAACCTTCATACCATGTTACAGTAATATATGAATCCTCTTGGGAGGGTATTTTGTACACTGTACTCTAAACCTGCAAGAGTTACTAGCGTTTTGACTTTCACTAACCTGAAAGGTTACATGCTCTTCCAACTCTATCTGTAAATTTAGATAACAAAGAAAGTATTCCACACATTCAAAACCCTCATAGCCTAAGTGGCCCACAGGCTTGTCATTTTTTTTTTCAGTAACGCTTAATTATATTTCTTTATTTAGCAATATAATTAATTTATTTTCTCTTACGTGCCACAAGCCATAACTCACCACGGGCCATAACTCATTAAGGAAAAGGGTTAAAATAGAGTCTTTTTTTTTTTTAACCCCTGGATACTTTACTATTATAAGGTTTTGAATTTAAGAGAAACATACTTCCATTCCTATGCCTGACAAAGACATGTTTTAAAGTACGCATTAAACAAAAGAAAACAGCTTTTCAATTACTAAACGCAGTGCTCAGTAGGACAGAAAACTTACTGCTTCTCTTAAATGCTAGACCTTTAAAACATTTGCTAGATGACAGCATTATTTTAAAAAATAGTTTCTTTAGCAAAGAATTAAAGCTGAATATGCAACATTTCTTAAGAACATTGAATAAATCTATTTGTCCAGCTTACTTTGCAAAGATTGCGTAGAAAACAGCACCATAAACACTTTCAGTCCCCACACAAGGGCTAAACAAAGAGTCCTCTTTCTAGCCATCTAATCGGGTAATTTATTTTTTCAACCATCACATATAAATCGAAACACAGCTGTAACCAATGACTTGCAGATCCAGTTCCCAGCCAGCTGGAATCAGTTCTGCTGAAACAGCAAGATTTTTACATTGTTCACTTCTGTACATCTGGAGAAATCATTGAGGTTCAAAGGTGACCAGAAAAGCTCTTTAAATAAATTCAACCGACAGTGAAGATTTGCCTAAAGAACTACAAACTCCACATTCACTTTTACAAAATGTTCATTTCATGAAATTAATGCTTATAAAGGCTATCTGCATCCTCATCAGTATAGACTTTATGAGTTGCTAATTGAATTAAGCACTTAAATGCCTGTTTCTTTCAAACAACTTGCTTAGGGTCCTTCAAAACTTTTTCTTAAGAGTTGTAGCTATTTAAAGATGGTTACATTAAAACACAACGTTACATGTAGAAACACCCAGGGACCATAAGAACCTGTAACAAAAACAGATACCAGAAATGTACCTACTCATATCTCAAGTTTAATAATGTTTAGCTAATATAATCCTCTATTTAGATAAAATGAAGAAGAAATACTATCCGAAAGAAAGCAGGCTGGAATACTTCCCTCAAGCTAGTCAGGCAAATCCCTAAGGAGCCAGAGTCCTGGGAGAAACAAACTCAGATCAGGAGTGTTCCACATGCAGTCTTGCAGGGAGGTGATTCTGGCACCAGAAGAGAAACCTAAGAGCAGCAGAGGCTTCTGCTCTACCCTGGAAGCATCTAACTGCACCTAGATTGCAAGTTAATACTCTCCCAAACAAAAACTGACACAGCCAATCCTTGATGTAGAGAGCCTTCCATGAAAATTGGATAAACTTAAAGCAAATAAAAACCCAGAATGTATCCTTGGCATTTAAATTATGCATACTATATTGCTTCAAATGCATCATTTTCTTCACTAAAGCCATCAAAAAAGATATCATCTTGGGAAAATACATATGTATGTCTGACAAACTTCTCAATCCAGTCTTTATCATGTTAAAAAACAATACACAAACAAATCACAAACATACTTTGTTTTTCCTTCTTTAGTTAAATTTAGAAGTAATTTTCATTATTTAGCCACCTTATTTAAATGTGTGACTATTTCAATTATACTGGATCAATAATCAGTAACTTTTTGATGAACTGTACTTCTAACTAAAAGGAATGAAAGAATAGTAAAAAGTATACTTTCAGTTTATACTGAATGACAGATGGTGATCACATAGTAAGTTGCAATTCCTCATTAGATATTAAATTCGAATAAAGGTGGTTAAGTTTATTCATTTGGTAAATAAGTGACTAATTTTATGTGTCAGTCATTGGTACCCAAGATATAGAAAAATATTCTGGAACAGTTAGAAATGTTAGTTAATAAATAATGAAATATTCCATGTCATGAGAATTACCATTAAGAAATTCAGGGTTAAAAAAAAATTTCAGGTTAAGAGAAAATTGCACCTAACAAAAGATGGGACAAATCTGTCTCTGGTCTGTCACTGGTTATTAACTAGCTATGGGTTCCAGAGGAAGACATACAATCTCTCTAGATTCCCTGTAGAAAATGGATCTGATGTTCTTTCCAGCTGAAATGTCAGCATTTTTTGTAGATAATTAAAAAAATCTCAATGTATATTTGCGTATCCTATTGTTCCTTAAACATAAAATGCCAGATTTGTTTTATAATTACATCATTTTGGGAGTGAATACATTTAAAAAAATCTGTCCTTTTTCAGATATGAACCAATTAATCCAGAAATAGCCACAGTTTACTAGATAATAATCTTGATGAGTAGAGAGAGGGAAAGTTAACTTTATAGGAAAAATTCTTGAATGGATATAGCTTAAGTTTGAGTATATCATTTAAAATTAAAGCAGTTAAATTTCTCATTGCTTTAAAATAAGACTAAAATTAGGCAACTCCCACACTCTGTTTTTTACTGTGTTAATAAAATATGCTTCATAAGGAAATTCATATGACTGAAGTCTTTCAATGTTATTTATAAACATTTTAGTTATTTGAATTCACATGTATTTCAGAAACCTGTGATTCCATGTCTATGTATTCATTCAAATGTGCAATATATCAAAGACATCTGTGACACGTGACATATTTACATATATTCAGTCATGATTATATATTAATTATATTTGTAAAAATAAAAATATCCAAGAATGTTCATAATATCTTTCTATAGAAAATCACCTGTAGCAATAGCATGAAAAATTATTCTACAAATACTTGTTCATAACAAGACAAACCAAATAAGACTTCCTGTGACAATTTCAGGTAAGAGAAGAAAAACGGTGAGGGTTCTCATTAGAAAATAATTTGTCTTAGGTGTTCCCCAACCAATAATATCTTGTAATATGCCCAGCTAACTACTATGTGTAATAAATAATAAATTATTCAATGTTGTGAGGATTACCTTTAAAAATTTCAGGATAATAGAAATAAGTTAGTTCTTACTTAAATTTAGTATTATCAAATTTTGATTAACTTTTTACCCTTTTGTTTTTCTCATAATTTCTTTGGCCTTTGATTATAAAATAAACATTTAATATGCAATCTATGCAACATAGGCTATGAAAACTTTATAGAAAAATGCCATATCTATGTCATCATGAGTTGTTAAATTCTAAAACTATATGCCAGTTCTCTTTCTTCTTCAAGAACGTCATATAGTTTTGAACTGTAGACTGAGGAGAAAAGATCTAAAATAGGCAACTAGTCCATGTCTATATATGAATATATTTTTATCTTATTATTTTAAAAGATTTTTAGTCCATTCAGATTAGTTTGATCTTTTTAAGTACTAGTAAGATGTGGTATTTCATCAATACTCCAAATCCTTTGTTAAATATATTATATATAAACTTTAGTGATAATAGTTATAATTTATTTGGGTTAGATGTTAAGAAAGTCACAATATAAATGTTAAAATGTATTAAATTATAAAATGTATTAAATGTATTTAAATATAATTACCAATAAACTAGTATGATTATAATCAATTGTTCTTTAATAAAGTCTTTTTAAACTTAATAATTGATTTTTTAATCATTAAGATAGCATTTATTTATATTAGTTGTTTGCTTATATCCATATTTCATCTATAATATGATCATCCAGTCTCCATGCAGAAATGGTAGAATTTTATATATTTAAAAGTGATTTGGAACTTGGCAAGATAAAAAATAAAAATATACATTCAGGAAAGGGTGAAAAGTTCAGTTTTGTTGTATAAAGATATACATGAGAAGGCAGGAAAGTGGGGTTCAAGAAGAGACATGGAGTGATTCACAGGAAGGGCTCATAAAATAGGATTCTTAATACAATAATACTTCCAAGTTAGGATTACGTATGAATTAATTTGTCTCTTTTCTATTTAAAAAATATGTAATACTTAAATAATTTCTTCTCTATTTCTGATAAAAGACAGCTGGAACTTATAATGACTTGTAATATGCTGATGGATTTATCTTTAAAGTTTAAGTTCACCACTGCATCTGATCAGGAATAAGGATTTTTGAAAGTCTACTCTGACCTTGATAGTTTTAAATTTTGATGGGTTTTATCAAACTCTGGCAAGTCCAATCATTTCTCTATCCAGGGTTAGATATCGGTAATATATATTCAGCTTGAAATACCAAGACAAGGTAATCAAGATATTTAAAAATTCTAAGACTATGAACAGATACTTTGATTCATTGGTTGGATTACCAAATATACTGACTCTTTGTCAGAAAGTGTGTAACACTAAGCGTATTTGAATTTATCCAAGGATTTAGCCAAATTCTCTAGGTTAGGAAGTAATAGGCCATTAATCTGGGTATAGATTCTATGGAAAAAACTACATATATATTTCACATATATATGTGTATATACACACGCACACACACACACACACATTATATATATATTAAATTTAGTGGTTTAATTGATCTTTTCAGTCATTCGGAGAGTGCCTATAAAAATGGTTCATAGATTTGTAAAGATGTAAGGAAATAAAGAATCTACAAGAGGAGCTTTTGTCTTTGGAGGCCTGATAGATATTCCCTATCAATGAGTGAAGTTGTAGACCAGGCTGCTAAAAATTAATTTAATTTGACTAAAATCAGGAACTCTTTCAAGATCAGCTGACATTCGCATTGGGATCAAGTTTTAGCCTTTTCTTTCCAAGTCTCACCACCCTTGTAGTTAAATCAATTTTAAAGAACTAAATTTTCTTCCTTTTCAGAGAAAGAATTATAAAACATTATGTTTGAAATCTTGAGTCTATTTTCTTTCCACAGAACTTACAAATCTTCCAAATATACCATGTTAATCAACATCTATATCTTTCCATATCTTTAAGTAGTAGAAATTTCCTAAAATATTATAGGCACTTTTGTAAGCAAACCAGGGATAGAGCTTGTGAATTACATAAAGGTTATACCTATGAGCTAGAATATTATTCTCATATAATTGTACTCGTAAGCCTTGTATCTGTGCAATTAATTAAAATGAAGTGAGAGGGGGGAAAAGATAACTTAGGGTCAAGTATCTCGATACTTTTTGCCTTTTTAGCACCAATCTCATATAAATGAAAATTTGCTATGTAAAAATTAGAAAAATCATACTCAAATGGGCCCTTCGAATGGCACAGACCTGTCAAGAAGAGTTATACTAAATTACTCTAGGTTATTCCTAGAGATTTTAGTCACTCTTGAATTTAATTTGACATATACACTTATGAGTTTCCATTGTGTACAAGTGACTAAGTTGCTAAAAAGATTAATAATATGAGTGGGGAGAGATGGCCTTTTTCCTCAAACAACTTAATATGTTGTAGAAGAGTCAGACACAAATAAAATTATAATACATGGAAAATGTGAAGCATACTAGTAAATACAAAGTGCTATAAAAACACAGGGGAGAGAGATGATAAATATTGAGTACTATAAAGAAGGCTTACAGTAGGAAGTTCAATTTGTGTAGAGTCTTAAAGGATTAGAAGGACTGTTAGAGGAAGCAAAGTTAGAAAAAGATTTCTAGTTTGAAGGCAGAGAAAGGGGAAGTGTTCAAACGTTCATGCAATGTTTGGAAAATGAGCAGGAGAGAGTGGTGGAATACTAGCTCATGCAGGAAGGTTATTTGGAAAAATGGCCAGGCAGTTGGATAGCAGCATAGTTATCAAGGGTCTTTAATGTTATACTGGGAATTAATTATTTAGGCAAAAATGGACAACTAAAATCTTTTTGAGCGGCGGTTTTTGATTAGTATAATGACCCGACAACAATGAAACCAATAATTACCATGGTCAACATCTAATCCTTATCTAGTCCTGTGCTGGTATACGTCATATCATTTTATCATCACAACGACTCCACGAGGTAAGTGGTTATCGTTATTTGCAATTTATTGACAGGGAATCTAAGCTTCAAAGGCAGTCAGTACGCAAATGATATACCACTAGTAAATGGCTAGAATTTGATCATGGTCTATCTGATTTCGAAGTTCACCTCTTAATTGTTTTGTCAGACCAACTCTGAAAATTAAATTGTCCTCTCTGTGAATACACTTTTGATTTTGGATCACACCAGCCAGCAACGTAGCCTATATCATGCCAGGAAGATCTCATAAAAGATTTCTGAGAGGGCTGAGAATCTAGGAATCTCTTTGTATTCTGAACATTTCAGAAGTGATAGAAGTATTGAATCATAGGTCTGTCCAACCACAAAGCTCATGTTCTTTTTTTCATAGCGTGCTACAATTTGTCTAATTAATAATATAAGTACTTGTATAAAATTTCATCTTGGGAGTGTATCATAATTTGCTTAACTGTTTCCCAACTGCTGAGAAACTCTAGAGGTTCCAATTTGGGGATATTACAAATAGTGTTAAAACCATTACTTTTCTCCATGTGTCTTATTCCCTATTTGAATTTCCTCTTATATAACACTGCAGAAGTGGGAAGGTTACAATGATTTAAAATAGCTAAGTACTTTGGCATAACTGAATAACTGATGGCCTAGAGATGTTTTCCATTTTTATTTGAATTTCACAGCATGTTAAACTTAGTAACATAATATCTAATGTGATTTATTTAAAGCCTTTACTTATAAGTTTCATTCATTCATTCACTTTTACATTAGTTCATTAGTCAACCATTTTGTTGCTCATGTCTTTCTGATCTGGCTACATGTTATATGATTAAAAAATCAGCTAAAGATAAAACTTTTCTTTATTTGGTAGACTCTGAGAGTAGCTACTGAATACTTTAATGTTCAAAGGATATATCAACAAAATATTCTATTCTCTCCCATGTGGTAGTCTCTCAAGTTACATGATAAAAGAACATTTGGCAATGCATCATTGCATCTATTCCAAGGAATAAGGTCAGTTAGTGGAACATCAAAGTTTCTCCAAATCTCCCATGAGGGTTTTATCAAAACAAGAAATCTACCAGTTTGGAGGCTTTTATTTGCATTTCTGTTTCATTCACATTTCTAACATTTTTAACCTTTTGAAAATAAACGCTTAAATCACAGAAAAGTAAGCACAAGTGTATCATAGAACAAGGATTTTTGAGAGGTGTAAATTAATTTTGAAAGCAAACAGCATTCCTAATTTGGGAATTTAATATGTAAAAGAAAAATGGATGAAAAAACAAACTGAAACTTAGAAAACTCCAAGTTCCAATTCTTTTTCTTCCACGTTTATTATGCAATTACAGACAGACTACTTAACACTTCAAGGAAGCTACCACATTGGACTGGAATGTCAAATTTTGCAACTTTAAGCCCAAATGAAAACAAAAACTGCCATATAAATGCAAAATAACATTTCCATGTAACAGATTGATTTGGGTTTATTTTACCTGCTATTTTTAAATCAAATTTTGTTAAATAGAAAAAAAAAATTCCATTGATTTCCATTTCTTGAACTTGACTTTATGCACCTGGAATGTGGTGACAGAGTGACTAGGTTTTGACGACATGCAGCAGAGCAGAGAGTAAAGGATAAAGTCTGAAATTCTTCCTTTGACTGATGTACATAAGGTTTAGTAGGGTAAAACAAAATACAGACAACTACTAGAGTTTTCAGGATCTGAGGGCACTATTATTCTGAGTTAAAGAATCAAATAAATAAAATTTCCAAACTGTAGTAATGCCATCTCAATTTACATGTCCCTTCCAAGAATTTTTAGATTTACAAACCAATGTGAATACGAGACATTTTAGATTCCTTTGAAAAAATGACCTTGTAATAATTTTTAAAATAACCACTTACACACAGACCCTAAGAAACACATCTACTTATGGGAAGGAGGAGGAGGTGAGTGAACAAGTCAGGGGAATGTAATATTTACAGGTTCTTTTACCTGGTTTTTATTCTGTACCTTGGTCTTTCTGTCCTAAGAGCAGAAAGGGGGACTTTCTCACTAGGGTAGGAGGGGATCCATCAGGTAAATTCTTGAATAATCCCAACCAGTTTTAAAGGAAGCTGACATGATTGCAAACCTCAGATATCAAACTTTATCATTGTACAATGAGTACCACACGCCGATACGTCTTGAATAATTTTTATAGCTTTTCCTTTTTATTAACTATTTAAAAAAAATCAATAAATAGTGTGGGGATAGAGAAGGCATATTTCTATTCTAACTACTCTTTATTCTGTTCAGAGGGTATCTGAAAAGACTTTTATCGATATTCTAGACAACGCTTCCAAATAGATCTCTGTTAACTAAAAGATAAAATCAATTATATACATATACATATATATGTATAATTATTTAGAAGGCTTATTTCTTGAAGATAAAGAAAACATATTGAGTATTGCATGAATTGAAGCATACATTTAACAACAAAGGAACAGTAGCAAAAGAACAAAGTCGAGCTTGTTTAATAAAAAATGCTTATTCATTCATTCGCTTCTTGCAGTCAAAACTCCTCAAAAAAAAAAAAAAACTATCTTGAACAAATCATAGAGTTAGAGTTTCTAAACAAAGAGGGAGTATTTGACCTCCCTAACTTTCAGACAGCTATCTAAACCGTGTCTACAATTCTTTAGGATCCAGGTACTTTAGAGGTTTTACATACCTCAAACATATCCAGAATGTTGTGTTCCGTTCTTCAGAATGGTTTGCCCTATCTTGAAAAACACTGTTAGAATTTAAAGAAACCTTGTAAATCTTCCTTAAGATTGAGTACAAAATGTGTTAGATACTATTTAAAAAATATAAAGACAGGAAAGAAAAGTCACAGAACAGTCTGTTCTTGAAGAGAAATAACAATGGTACACAATAATAAAAAAAAAAGATGAAATTACTAAGGGCTTTAGAATTTAACAACAAAGGAGGTTCTCACATTCTTTGCTCTCCTGTTACACTAGCTTATACCCTCTTCCACTTGGGGTTTACCAGACAGCCTCCATATCACAAGTTTGTCATCCACGGAGTGGATGCATTGAGATAATTTGAGAACCATGACTTCTAGTCTGCCTTCCAATCACTAATGCAGCCATGGGATAACAGAAACCTTACTACCCTTGACCTGTCAACTGCACCTCTGTTTCTACCTATATTTGAGATGCTTTCTGTTACCATTCCTATAATTTCCACTGGCTTTTAACCAAACTTTTAAATGGTTCATCTATTGGACCTGGTGATTTTGTGATTGCTTCTTTGTCCTTTGAGACTTTAGCAATGACTTCAGAAAACATTTTATTAATTTTACCCAGTTGTCTTCATTTGAAGTTTAGAGGGCCAGTTTTATGCAAATGTTAACAAATATTGGTTCTATTCATTACAGCGATTTTTAAAAATATGTTCGACCTTATTTTCAAACATAATGTAACCCCACTTCTTCCTCCTTATATATGCAAAATTCATTACACGAATTTTCATTACATTTTCTAGTTTTGACTGGAGCAAAGAAAATCTTTAAGTCCTCCCAAAGTGCAGCAATAACATAGCTCTCAGGGAAGATAACTTGAATAAGAAAGAAGTAGCCAGAGAATTGAATTTCATAAATGTAGTAACAATTTGGAGCTTTAGTCACACTAACCGTATTTCTGACAATAAAAAAAATTCTTGTCTTGAGGTCTGGTTATCAGAGAACATCATTTAGTTCTAGGTTAAGAGTCTATACCAGTATTAAAAGTAATTTATTTCCAGAAAAATAATTAGGAAAGGACATACTGGCTTTAAAATTTTTACTGAAAAGTGAATCTAATTCATATATGATTTAAGTAATTTGTACATCTATAGTACATGTAAGGGAATATAACAAGGCTAACGTTATAAGGCCTCTCTCCTCCAGTGAAAATAACAAATGGAAAAGAAAATGTGGGCAATGATGAAAGAGGTAATGCATGCATTGAGAAGCAATTTAGCTACCCACGGTCCAAAAAGAATCACTAGCTATGTTGGAACAACCTGTGAACTCAACAAGCATCTAAGAACCATCACTTGATGTAGACTCACTGACCAGATTATCTGCCAAGTCTGTCCCTGTTTCTCCTGTAACAGACTGGACCTATGTCTACCTTTGCTACTGCCACCTAACAGGCAGCTTAGATGGCATGGGATAATGTTTAACTGGAATAAATCATGTAGGCAGGACCAAACAAGGCCTAAAAGCTGAGCTTCAAAGAACTATTTAATCATTTGAACACCGGAATTCTAAATAGGCCTATGAAACTAAGTTTAACACAAGCAAAGAAAAATAAAGGGATGGACAACAGAAAATAAAAATATCTGAAACATTCATTAATAAAACGTGAGGGATATATGGCCTTCTTCTGAAGCATAATAACCTAGCACTGTGAGTCTGTACATTGCTGGTATGATGTGAATTTTGGCTGCTCCAAGAAATATGAATATTCCTGAGAAAATAAGGGCAACACAATTTAAGCCATCCCAAGAATAAACATTATTTTCTTCAGAATATGTGTGTGTGCACATATATGTATGTATATGTGTGCTTGTGTGTGTATAAATAGTAAATATAAACAATGGAACTATTATACAGTTAACAATGTTGGGGTTAGAGGCACCAAACCTCCACACAGTTGAAAATCCACATATATCTTTTGACTTCTCTAAAGCTCAACTACAGTCATCCCTCGGTCTATGGGAGATTGGTTCCAAGACCCCCATGGATACCTGAATCCACAGATGCTCAAGTTCCTTGTATACAATGATGTAGAACAATGTATACAGTTAGCCCGCCATATCTTCAAATTCCCTGCAGTGATCAAAAGTAGTTTTTGATCAGTAGCTGGTTGACTCTACAGATGTGAAGCCTATAGGTATGGAAGGCCAACTGTATTTATTGAAAAAATTACACATATAAGTGGACCTGTGCATTTCAAACCCATGTTGTTCCAGGGTCAACTGTAGTTATTTGAACGTTAAATTCTTTTTGAAGAATTATACATAAAGCTTTTCATAACTATTCTAAGGTGTTATATTTTATTTAAGTAAGTAAAACTATAAAACTAAGGTGTTATATTTTATTTAAATAAGTAAAACTAATGTGAAAAATTAAGCGTAATAAAAAAAAACAATGTGAGTAAATCAACAGCAAAAGGGACAGAATAGGTAATACAGTCTATTTCATTTTGAAATCCCTTCATTTTTCTTCAAATAGATAATGATGTCAAAATGCCTATTCAAAATCTCACAATAAAATAAAATAACTTTTTTTCCTCAAAAACATCCTTGGATAGAAAACTTTTCATATGAGTATCATAATTATGTAATTCAAAATAAGCATTATATGTTCAAATACAAAGAGTTTATTATGCCATTTGTTTCCTTGTGGCCCTCTTTAACTTCTATTTATAGGACACAATTCATCATAAGAGGCCTTCTTTATATCTAGTATTCATTTGGTTTTAGTTTAGCTTATTAGACAGTTTCAAGGGGAAAATGTGCCTGTAATCAGATCTTCCCCCAAGATTTACCAGAAGGAGAATACGCACAGGCAACAGTTTTTGAGGCATTAAAAGTAGCAGCCTCAGGATGGATAAACACAGACTATGAATGTTCACACTACATATTGTGAAGCGTTAATTGAAGAATGTTTATTTGGCACAAGAGCCACTCCTTTTTTGTACATTCCATAAGATGGTGGTGTCATGTTTACATGGCTATGCCACCTTGCAGCAGTGCATTCTTCAAAACAATTTTTAAATGCTTTTTAAATTACCTTTCTTCCAATACTAGATTCATATACTTAATTTAATCTATGTTTTGGAACCTAAGATTTAAACAATGTGTTATCTTATAGATTAGATGCCTTTTACGAGGTTGAAAGATCTCATACGTAACTGATTTCACTGCAAAAGGTTGCCATGCATGTACATGTGTGGGTCAACTGCCTGAGGAAAATAAGTATGGTAAATCTGACATTTTCTTAAGTGTGATACTCACTTTTTCTTAGTTTGCAAGAAACATAATGTTTGAAATCCTCCTTTTATTCAACTGAACAAGAAAATTAGCAGAGATTAATCTAGGCCAAATATGGAGTTAAGAGATGCATATAAATATATAGAAAATAATTTTTTTCCCTAGGAAAAATATTAGTGAACAACATTGAAAAAAGTATAATAATTTAAGGAAGACTTTCTGATTTTCATGTGTGGTGTTGTGTGTTAATAGCCAGTGAGAAAAAATGGTAAGGTTTGATTAAGTGGTCTCAGAATAAACCCCTTAGAGTATGGAAAATAAGAGAAACCAGAAAAATATGGGGCCATATTAATTTTAATAATTCAAAATTAAGCTTTATTTTTTAGTATATATTAAACTTGATTTATCAGATATGGAATGAAAGCTATTGGGTTCAAAAAATTTTTCTTTTAATTGACTGTTTTTCAATAGGGATCCATAATTTTCCAATTCTTAAATAGCAAAGTTAGTTTTTACAGTTTCTAAGGGAGAATACAGGGCATGGTAGGTGCATTTAAAAATTTTTAAATCTGAATTCTCTCCCTACAGCTTTTGTTAAAAAAAAGAAAACTAATAAATCTATTTTTCTGAGAAATTATATTAGAATATCATAAAGTTATAAACTCATAGTTTTAACATGGGCAAAAAACTCAGAATCATCGCAATGACTTAGAAACATGTTCATCTGTATGCTCTAAAAGAATTTTTAACTAAAAATTTCACTAAGAACACAAAACAATGACTAAGTGGGATCCATACTCAAATTAAGGGCAAACGCTCTTATTGGATGGAAGTTACTAAGATTTTTAAAATATACATCTTATGAATTTAGGTTATATAGTGTTTGGCCCATAATCTGACAGTGCAGGATGCAGTTCACTACTCAATGGAACCCTTCTTGACTAATTCTATTTAATATTTTATGCATTTCTCAATAGGCATAGCTTTAGGATGAAGTACTTAGTATTTAAAAATCTGTATTCACATTTTAATTTTCAATTTCAAACACATACAATGACTTTTGAAGTTTAAATTACAGTACTTAGAACACTTAAATATGGCTATCATTCTTTTTACTCCTCAATTTATGTCTTCTGTCTATATTATTTTTCAAAAAGCCATCATGTTACACACACACACACACACACACACACACACACAGGTATTTGAAGGTAGAAAATTAAGTAAAAATGGCAAAACAAGAGTGTAGGTATGAGTATAAGGAATAAGTGCTGCCTAGAGTGGCATAAAGGGGGCATATTAGATTAACAATCCACATTGGTTTCAACACCAAAATGTTATTCAGAATTTTGCAGATATATTCTCTCCTAATTCTTGATGCCTTTCAACAAACCAACAGAAGTAGATAAATTTTCAAAGGAAGGCTTGTACTATAACTTATTATATTTTCTGTAGATAATTAGGAAAGGCAAGATACTTGAGTTAATTTATTCTACTTAATGATAAAAATCACAAATGCCAAGAGTTTGAAATGTATGCACGAGTGTACAAACATACACACACACACACACACACACACACACAATTATGTAACTTTAGTATTAGGAAAACACCATGCAAGTAAAACCCAAGGACATACTTTTTCTGCCTGGCAGAATGACATTAAAAAATACAGCTATTTTGGGTGAAGTTTATTTCTAGATTTTGGTCTTGTTAATACAACCTGTTTTAGTAACCATTTCTCATATAAAGTGTGGACTGGAATGTATTGCCTTAAAAATTTGAGTTAACTAGAATCAGCAAAAAAATTCACGTCCAGTAGAAAATAACATGACAAGAAATGATAAAAGCCATTTATGTTAAAATGTTTTATAAATATTTGCATAAATGATTGGTCTTAAAAGCAAGACCAAAATATGTCCAGGGTTTGTTCTGAGGCAAATACACACTTCTATCTCTCCTACATTAATCATTTAGAAAAGAGAGGGATTATTAAAAACAGAATTATGACCTTAAGTTAACATATGATCATAATGAAAAGTAAACATTAAATTAGGTTTCCTCTAGAACATGAAGCCTAAAAGATGAAGATGGTTTTCAAAAAAAGATTGAAGCTTGATGCCTCTCCAATGAAAAAATAATCAAATATATTTTATGACAGGTATTAATACATGAGGACAATGTAAAAAGAAGCATGATTTACAGCGAAATCATACAAAACAGGTAATTACTAGACCTCACTATAATTATCTTGCCTTATTATAGTAACATTTTTTGTTATATGGGGTTTGTTTTTAGCTTTTAAAATCTTGCTAAAGTTTGTGACTTTACTAAGAAAAACATGGATGACATTGATAGTAAAGAAATTGAGAGCAAGTCATCTACATACATATCAAGTTATAGTGTCCCTTGATGGGTAGCCATAGTTATCTACGTAGCAGTAAAAACTACTGACATGGTACAGTTAGCCCACACTGCTGATTTATACCTTCTGGTTATCAAGGGTAGAATGAGTTTCTTGATATCCTTGATTTTTATGTAGCAATCAGATGGTCTGGGCTTTTTGGGTGGGGCTTTTTGTCTACTGATGCCATTCACATTACCTAAGCATAGGTGCAATAGCCTTAATCTACAGTTAAACACCTCTTCCTCTATTCTTGAAAAAAAATATTTTTTATTATTTTTAAATTTTATTAAATGTACTGGGTTGACATTTAAAATATTATATAGGTTTCAAGTGTTCAATTCTATAATACATCATCTGTATATTGCATTGTGTGTTCAGCACCCAAAGTCAAGTCTCCTTCCGTCACCATATACTTGACTCCCTTTACCCTCTTCTATTTCCCCAGCTCCGCTTCCCCTCCGGTAACCACTAAACTGTTGTCTGTGTCTCTGAGTTTTGTTTTGTTTGTTCATTTTCAGTTTTATATCTCACATATGAGTGAAATCATACAGTACTTGAGTTGTTCTGACTTATTTCACTTAGCTGATATTCTCGAGATCCATCCATATTGTCACAAATGGCAGTATTTCATTTTTTCTTATGGCTGGGTATTACTCTATTGTATATATGTACTGGGAAAATATGAGCATTCAATTGAGGGTGGTCAGATGGGAATTTAACCAAAGAATTATAAAGAGTGCCAAGAAGGAAAAAAAAAAACTAACAAATTCTATGTGGGCTACTGTGTTTATCTCTGCAGACCTTTTAACTTCTGTAACCGGAAAATTTTGGGCTCACAGCTTACCCCTTTTCTCCTGATTACGAGGGAAGGGTTACCAGCGTGGAGCAACTTGACAATTCCAGAAAAAGCATCTCTTCCCTCCCCCCCGCCCCCACCCATTAATTTTTGCACAATGTGGTTTGAGGTGGATAACCACTGGGCTGATCCAAGTCGCCAGCGGGGGAAGTGTTCCTCTCCTGGAATGTGTTTAGTGTGCATTCTTCAGATGCTTGAAAGGGGTGACTGCCCTCTTACTGGCTTCTACCCATTTTCACTGGTTTGGCTGCTTCAGTGGGAAGCAGGTATTACTTTTATTTCTTATTGTGTGAGTAATATTTTCATGACATATTGCTGACAAAATGAGTTATGTAAATACATATTATTTAAGCATAATGTCCTGAAAGGAGTCTTAAATTTGGAGTCTTGAAACCTGTTCAGCCAACCAGCTTTATCATCTAGGACAAATTGTGACACCCTTTTGGGTAATTTCTTTTTTTTAAATATTTTTTTTTTTCAGTTACCATTGACATAATATTATATTAGTTTCAGGTATACAGCATGTGATTAGACATTTATATAACTTATGAAGTGATCACCCCGTAAGTCTAGTACCCACCTAGCACCATACACAGTTAATACAATATTATTGACTATATTACCTATGGTGTACTTTACATCCCCGTGACTGTTTTTATAACTGGCAATTTGTACAGGAATGACTTTTAAACACTCCGTGGGTTCCTTAGCTCTTAATCACTGATTACTGACTGCTCTTAGGCTTCTGAAATTAGCTTTCAAAGCAGAGCTTCATTTTATCCACATTTGACATAGTTCTTTTTAATTTTTGCTTTGTTTATCCTATTTTTAAATTGAAGAATGAAGTTCTTTGTTGAGAGAATAATTTCATCTTGGTCGAAGTCCGTCAATTATGAGCTCTTGCCTGGCACTGGAAAAGCAGATAAATAAAGCAAAGCCCCTTTCCTCAAGGAACTTCGTTCAAGAAACTGGTATGTTTGTAGCTTGTTCTTCGTAAGCTTTTCATTTTGAATGGCTTGATGATTAGTGAGTAATGCAAATAGACTCGTTCCATTTATGGGCATTTTACCTATTTTTCATTCAATCAGTAAAATATTTTAATTGCTATTATTAAATACCACTGTTTTCTATGGTTACTTTCTTTTCTCTGAAGAATAATTTAAAAACTAAGAAAAGTGAAATAAATCTTTTAATCTAGTCAACTAGTTTTTATTTAAAAGATTTTTAAAAATAGCAGATGCACTTCTGATCAAAACTCAGGCACACAGCTGCTTTCTAGAGCTGTCTTGTGAGTTCCTGACTCACCCTAAGTCAACTTCATGCCATATTGCACTCCCACCCTAGTTCTTCCACTCACCTAATCCTATTAATGTGCTTATGATTATTCTCTGTTGAGAATTACTTTAGGATTCTGTTATATAAATGATAATGATAATGATTTTTTTTAAGCAAGCCATTTAAAATGATCATATTAGGCTTTATACAGACTTTTATTTGATATTCGAATTAATGTATAATATGAACAATAATGAAAACTAATTAGTTTAGGAATAGTATTGCAATATTTAAACTTTCATTCATTTGTATAGGCCTTTGCCCAACTTTTCTGAATTAGAATGGTTATATATTAAACATTCAAACATAAAGAGGTATTAAAAGAATATCGAAAATAAAAAAAAAGAGCAAATAAATATGCACAGTTTTTATTCCTTCTGTGGAAATCCCACTGCACAAGAGTCCATTGTTCCATCAAAGCCCTTATCACATTGTATTATAATTACTGTTTATAGTCTATTTCTCTGACTAGGCAGAGAGCTTTAGTAGATCTTAACCTATTTATCTTAGATCCCCAGCTCTGACATAATGTCTGGCATATAGAGGATGTTCAGCATAAAACTGTTGAATGAAAAAATAAGTGAGGAAAGAAAATGGGTTTGATGTCCTCGCTCTGCCACTTGTGGTGCATGGCCTGTTACTTCTCAACCTGTGGAAGTCTCACCTTTCCTTTCTATAATGTGGATGAAATAAGGAGTTGTAACGAGCCTCAAAAGTCATCCTGTGTATATAAGTGATAAAGAATTGCATAAGGCTTGGTTAACTTTACTATCCCTTCCCTTAGTCAAAGCTAATCACTTAATATGTGTGAAACATTGGGCTAAGTAATGGGACATCCAGCTCCTTTCTTCATGGAATTGAGAGTCTCGTGGGAGAAAATGCCAGGTAAATGGGCAACCACATTAACATCTGCTAATCATATCGTGACAAAGGTTGGGTAAAGTACAGGATACTAAGTAACACATTGGAGAGTATTTACCACAGCCCCGAGGAGTCTGGGGAAGATTCTTAGACACTATGATATCTAGGACTGATGTATATCAGGTAAATATTTCAGGCAATGAAGGAGGAGATGAAAAGACTAGGAGGGAGGAGTGAGTGCACGTGAAAGGGGGCTTCAAATATCCTCAGGTCCTAGCCTGTTCCAAAAATCATGTGGCAATGCTTTTGTAATCTTCTTTTATGGTTCATCTGTTTCAGAAAAATGTCTAAGTTAAATTATTTTTTTCTTCCATCCTGTAGGAAGTTTTCGCTTTGGAACTACATTTCCCAAACTCTCCTAACTCATATGACCTTATTTATCACTTTTGTGATTTAGCATGTTCTACCAAAGATATAGCAGAATCTTATTTTTGCGATGCAAAAGAAACTTGTTAATGCTGCTGAATATGTTGCACATTACTGAATTAGTTTTAAAAATCTGAAAGCATCTTATCACTGCCTAGTTCTACCTTTCATTAATTACTGGTATTATGCAGCTTCCTTAAGGTAAAAAGAATATTAGTCACGGAAATATTTATATTGATAAAATTAGTGATTTAATGAAGGTTTGCCACATTATATTGCTGTTTGTGATTAAGTACTACATATTGGGTGTTGTGTCTGCATCATATTTTGTATGTTTCATGTAAATACCATAAGCGTATGAAGTATACACTGTATTGACAAGTAAAGATATTAAACCATGTACTAAGGTCAGTTGTCTTTAGACAATGACTTCTTTAAAGGAGTAGTGAAAAGAACATGGGCAAATCAGTAAATCTAGGCTTGATCCTTCACATAGCCTTGAACTAGCTCTATGGGTTCAAGCGGTCACTTAACTTTTCTTTAACAAATGTTTTGTTTATCCTTCTCATTTAAACTTTAAACAACATGGAACCGGTGTTTGCAAGAGCTTTCAGTGGAGATTAATTATAAAATAAATACTCAAAGTTTATTTACTTATGAGTAAATCCTAGCAGTTAAAAAAAGCCTCCTACAATATTATCACCTTCTATTTCAGTAAATGAATCCTAGACTAAGAATCAAATACCCTGAGCACTATTTAAAATATAAATGTATGTTTTACTGAGTCACTGTTCACATTGTCGTTATCTTCAGATATCGATGCTTGAAATGGACCATAGCAACATCAATAGCGGAAGACAATTTTAAAATAACTTTAATAGATCCAGATTTCCAACGTATCAAATAAAAATAAGATGGAAAGAATTAGAATGGTATTATGAGATCCTTAGGTATTTTTCTCGAAAGGTTGATTTTAAAACGTGTTCAAAGAACAATTTCATGGGTTGAAAGGAAGACACAAGCCATAAAATACTTCCCATAACATTCACACCATAAATGAAAGAGTTTGCTTTACTTATTTTGACCTCTCAAGAATTATAGACACTATTCTCTCTCTCTCAAAAATGAAAGCATACAGTAAAAAATCAGGTGCCTTCCTGGTTCCTACAAGAATTGAATTGCTATTACCTTGGAGGATGAACATGGCTTTCAAACCATATATTTATTACACAAGTCATTATTTTTCAATCCCAAATTTCCTAATGATAAGATGCAGTCTATTTTAATCAGATTGGCTTCCCTTATGTTTCTTAAGTACAAGAGATGCCCATCTGGGCCTGCAGATAATGATGCCATGAGATGGCAGTCTAAGTTTTAGGCCACAAGCAAGGCATTCTTCTACTAAAAATAAGCAGCCATTTAAATACTACCATATCTTGTTTTGCAAATCTATCCTCACGCAATAAATAATCGTTTTGGGTGCAAAAGTTAGTCATAAAATTCTCCATTAGTGGTTGGTAATGGACCATAATATTTCATATTTGTAAAAAGTGCATTTGGAAAATGAAATGCTAGAAGGACTGGCCATATAAGAAATATTAATATTTATATGAGATAACCTCATAGGGCCAGATTTCCTTTTTACTGACAACTGCCTGCATAGAATATTTTCCGTTTTCTTGAGCAGAAAGAGCTTTGCAATTCTATCACTTATCTATATTAAGCTATATTAATACTCTGCTTTGTTGTGTCCTAGCTGCTTTAATAGAAAAATGGGAGTGATTAATAATTGTTAGTTTTACAATAGATGTGATAAAATAAATCAGAAAGCAGTTTTGGAATGTTAAATGTATTACAGGCAAACAGTATGAACCTATGTCTAAATCAAATCTGACTGCTCACAGCAAATTTCCATCCTTCATTATTAACACACAACCCTAAAGGGATGAATTTCAAGCAAGAATCAAGAGAGAATCTGGCACCTGTAATTGTACTTTCAACATAAGGTTATATACATTCCCAATGTGATACCGATAATACTAGAGGAAATGTGTTCAGTTTCCACTGTAGTCAACGAACTGATAAAGTTGCTTCTGAAAATAGAATGAATGGATATCACCTAATTATACACAAAGAAATGAATTCTGAACCCCTTTATTTCCTGTTTTATTTACATAAAGAACGATCATATTTTCAATGATCAACTCAGATTGGATGAAACTGTTCCTTTGAATTTTTACAAAGTAATTAATAATCATGATGATTACGAGTTAATATTTATTAAGCACTCACTATGAGCCAAGCACTGTTCTGCTACATCTGTTATTTCGTTCACCCTTTTCTACAACCTTTGAGGTTACACTGCTTTACATATGAAGCATCTGAGGCACAGAGAAGATAAAGAGTTTGTTTAAGGCCATACATTTAACAAATGATTCCCAACTCTACAAACCGACAATGAAACATATTCTATATCTGTTTGTTGATTTCTCTCTCCCTGAGCAGGGAAATGAAAGACTCATTGAAGGTTATTGCTTAGTTCAAGTGCTAATTACTAAACACAGAGTGTGCATCCTTAAACCACAGTCTGAACTAGCCAGCTGTTAATTTTCAAGAACTGAAGGGGCCTTTAGCATGGACATTCAATGGGTCTATAGCCCATGGCTGTTCTTGGAATTTTGCTAGAACTTAGATGGAAGAATATTAGGTTTCTCTAACTGGTGTAGAATAACTGCTGCAGAAATCGAACAGCTCCAAAGAGACAAAATTGTGCATGCAGTATAGGAACCCCAGAATGGGGAAAAGGAAATCTGAATTCAAACCAAACCTTAGTTTCCTTATCTGTAAAACATAGAACCTAATAAACTTTGCTGCTCCTCCTTGGGTTATTATGAAGTAGAAACGAGGTAACAAGCATGAAAGTAGTCTGTACACAGCCAAGACCAACACAAAACAGACATTATTATGAAGTCAAAGCTGAAATATTCAGTTGTTAGATAAAAGAAAGGGCCGTTTGATGTCATGGGTAGTAGATCCACATGTCCCGATCAACTTTACCTGGAGAGAATAATACAGCTGTGGCAACAGTTTCCCCTGGGCCTGCCTCTAGGAGTACGCAGCATTATGACTCCAAAGCCAGGAAAGTGACTGCATTATAGAACCATAAGAGTGCCTGGACCTTATAAAGATCAGCTTTATATGGGCCACTCCAGGATGATCAAAAGCTTTCAAGGAGATTTTCAGTAAGTGAAACTGTAGAATAAGATAAAGTTTAGATGAAAGGAAATATAATATAGCACTAACTTAGAATTACTAAGTCTGGCCAGAAGTGGTTTCATGACAATCACTTATTCAGAAATATCCACCATTGTGGTTCCACCCTGGGCCAATCGTTATGAATACTAAGCCAACCAGATAGATGTAGTTTTCTAGTTTTTGAAAATTCACAGACAACTAGGGAGGTGGATATTATACAATTAATCACAAAAAGTATATTATTAATAAGTTTCAACTTCAGTTTTCTTAGTTATTAAATAAGGACATTGGTTGGAGTAAATGATTGCAACATTCCTCTTGCTCATTACCAGATTGATTTTTTAAAAGTGACAGTCTGAAGAATAAAAAAGGATAAAAATATCAATTAAGAAATAAGAGAGTGGAATTGCCAGAATAAGCAACTTAAACATTATTAATTACATATTAATGTGAATATTGGGGATAAGCAAATCTTGAAGAATGAATGCAATTTTGCCAGCCATAAAAGTAATCGGAAAACTTTTTGGACAAAAGGAACTAATTAATCAAAGACTTTTGTGTTCATCTTTATCATACCACAATAGTTTCCACTTATTGCCTCTCATGTGTCAAGCAATTTATAACATAATTTTAATTATGTTATCTCATTTAATCTTATAGAAGCTCTATCCTGTATTATTGTCCTAGTTCTAGATAGAACAAAGAAGGCTTATAGTGACAGCCACTAAATGATACAGCCACATTTGTGTTCTGGCTGCCTCATTCCAAAACCTGTGCTCATGTACCTTACCATCTTACATTACACAACACTTTCATGAGCTACCTTTGGGCATGGAGCGCCAGTCTGATCATAATTAGTGGTGTATGAATTTGAGCAAGAAAGAGATGGGTGCAGGACACGGAGGAGGTGCCTGACACAAGTTTATGTTAGTCCACTGAAAACAGATTGTAAGTTCTTTAATGTCTTACAGAGGAATTTAAACTTTATTGTGTAAATAAGATAATACAACTTTGGCAAAATACACACTATGGGAAAAGAAAGCCAGAGGCTTAAATGAAGGTCGATATGAAATATTGTAAAACTGAGTAAAAATCTAACTTAGAAATATTAGACATTTTAAAAAAATCTAATTACTTTAAAATATCCCATAGTTTACTTTAAAATATCCAAAGAAACCATATATTACCTATATTACTTTCAAATGTGTCATTAAACAGCTGGAAAATAATAACAACTTTAGACACTACCATTTACTCATGCATTATTCATTTGAAAATACTTATTCAGTTACAACTACATGCTAATTAATGAGTCAAACTCTATATGAGAAAATGTATATAATCACCAAACATTTATGTCTGACAAAGAACTACATCAAGGAACAGAAAGGTTAAATAAAATTGTCAGCATTAAAGAGCAAGGTAGGCAGAGATCTAGAAATGACCAGAATTCTTATCCCCCACCAAAGCCAGGTCTTCTAATAAATTCTATTAATAAATTCTAATAAGTTGTCAGTGAAACTGGGGGAAGAAACAAGCATTTTCTGAAAGTCCACTATAAGCAATTCAGGTAGGTAATTTAAGTTCTCACTTAGTTCCCCCCAAAATACCATTCTGTGGCCATAAGATCCCATATGACAGAAGAAGAACTTAACTCTGAAAAGATCGATTTAATAAAGAGATCAAGTTTCTAGCTTTGACTTGTGACTATGTGACTTTAAAAACAATCTCCTTATCTTTATGTGCTTATTTTCTTCTGTATAAAATAAAGGAAAGGGGGCCAAATTGGTAGGATTAATTGCCTCATAAAATGAAAAGATTCATTGCGTGTGAACACGTGGACAAACGTGTGTGCCTAATGTAACTTGATGGGTGACACTTAGAAAGTCTTCAGGTCCGTTATTCTCTGCCCAAAGCTGTAAGACTAGAAAGAAGCTTGGGGTTGATGAGTGTCAGGAGAAGATCCAGCTGGGAAGTTTGGCTCTGGTAGGGGTGTGAGCAAAACTGGAAAGGATAGAAGGCGTTGAGCTGGGAGCAGTCAGGATGGGAAGGAACGAAAAGATCAGAGTGTGAGAAAGGAAAAAACTGCAACATGTGCCAATACGGTGAGGGGTTGCCACTGACCTCTAGGTGCCATGAGAAATATTCAGGCCAGTCTAGGGCAAAAACAGACACAGTATACGTTACGTATATAAGATTTATGTTGTGATGGAAACTGATGATGTTTCAAAGCTAACAAAGATTCTAAAGTTACTGATAGCAACAAAGCATGTGAAATGCAATCAATGTGTTATTTATATTAACTCAGAAGTAAAATTGTTTTAACCAAAATGTTCATTTTCTGAAAAAGTTTTCCTCCGGAACTCTCAAAAAAAAAAAAAAGTCTGTTTTAACTAATGCAAAGACAGCTTAAAATATCACAGAATACACTAGGTAATGTGGCTTATATGTTATAACAAATTTTTAATCCCTTGAATTTTATGCTGACATTATCAACAGCTTCAATTTATTAGACGTCATTTGCTAAACAACTTTATTTAATCATGTAAAGTAATATAGTCTAATAGTTATTTTACATGATCCTAACATTTAGGAAAAAGTATATGTTCAATTTTCTATTATTTTAATATAAAACATTATATATTAATTTTATGTGCTTTCCCCAGATATTTCATGAATAAATCTTATTCTGTTTTCTTTATTAGTTTCTATTCTCTTATTTAATGTGAGCGGAGCAAATATGGAGAAATGGGATAAGACACTCCATTACGGAAAATGCTGCTGAAAGAGATGCCAAATAAAAATACAGGTTGTGATACATAATAGTTTTCCTCCGGAACTCTCAAAAGTAAATCTGAATTTCAGATAAACAATGAAAGACATAGAGATCCTAAAATTTATTCATTGTCTATCTAAAATTTAAATTGAACTGTACATCTCATGTTTTTATTTGCTAAATCTGGCAGCACTGTATCTAAAGCCAATGCTTTGGAATGAAACTGAGCAAAGAAGGTCTACCTTCCCTCCACTTAGCATCTATTCATCGATTTGAAAAGACCTACTGTGAAAGCCACAGCACTTTCATAGTCATCAGTATAATCATCATAGCAGTTTAAAATGGGCAAAACAAGATCACTATCCGAACTCCTAAAATCTCTGACACCACCATAAAGAGAATAACAGGTGCTTCAGGCCAAGCTGGTAAAGAAAGATGTTATTTCCGGAAGAGTATTTAAGCCCACATCCAAGACCCAGGGAGGAGGTGTGTCCTTTCTGTAGATTTGGGGGCCAGGGTCAGAGCAGGGGTTAAAGGGCATCAGGCCCTGGATGCGTTATACTATTCAACTTTGGATGTCTATGTTGATTCCTTCCTGCCAGTTATCTTGTTCTGGGAAACCACCCAACACCCTGACATAGTACTCTACCTAGCTTGAAAAGAGGGGAAAAGAACAATGTTCAAAACATCACAAACTTTTAAACTTAGTTCAAAAGTCTCCTATATGTTATCTAAAATGAAAATTGGTTACAATAAAATTATTGAATATGCTCTACTGCATGACAAACTGATTTAGTTTCTACAGATAAAAAAAATTAACTTAGTTTTAAACGTTGAGACCCACCCAATTTTCTGTAAGAAATGTTTAATGTCAATCAATCTTATCGCACAGGCATGGTGTCCATGCCCTAGCTCATAATGAAATAATGAGCTTTTAAGAAAAGAAACCTGTTAGGAAGAAATTATAGGACTGACCTAGCTTCCAATGGCAACACATGACAAAGATTGGCCAACAATTAATATATTAATTATACTGTAGCTAATGCCTTCCAGTTTCATATGAACAAAAATCTACATTTCTGTAGCTGCTCTTAACTGATTTAATTAATTCAATAATTCATTCATTTATCTATTAAATATAATGTTTTTAGTTCTGGCACTTGGCTAGATCTAAAAAAAGATCTCGTGTGTAGTAATGGAAGCAGTTAGGCAACAGGAATAGTGAGATCAAAGAGAAGGGGAGGCGGGGTAAAAGAGAAAGACAGAGAGAGACGGAGAGACAGACAGAGATAAGGAGAGGCATTGAGAAATTGAGAGATACATCTACTCTGAGAATGAATAGTTTAAAAATACTCTGTTAATTCTTCCCTAGAAGTCTGTTTATAAAATTCCCTGTAAGTTTAAATGGTTCATTTTGTTTGCGGAAATGCTGGTTTTTTTCCCTTTTTATTTTACATTTTATAATTTTATTTTCTCAAGAGTCTAAAGAAGTTCGATAGGAAGAAATTGTTGCCCCTTTTTACAGATGGAAAAACTAAGCCACTTAACTGCAATTCATCACTTCACCTCATTTGTATATAGACAGTGGTGACAAACTGCTTGTTTTCAAAGTTGATTAGTACAAAATTGATCAATAAGATTGATACAAAAAGGAAAAGACTCCAACTTCAGATATGTGAAGAGGGACTATAATTTCAGAAGAAAAGGTGAGAATTCTTATCTACTACGATCTAACAATGAGAATATTAAAATGTGAAAATAGCAAATCTAGGCTGCAAAGCTATGATGTTCAGGAATCACAGGGAGGTCTCAAAGAAGATAACCTGCTCCCAGGGTTTCCAGTGGCTGACTCTGCCTGTGAAAATTCCATATTGCCCAGGGCATTAAATAAGTAAACAATACACTGCACCATTTAATATGCGTAATGATGGTCATAATAATTAGATATATTTTTTTCAACTCCAATTATCTACTAAGCACTATGCTTGCTAAATACCATGTAATCTTTTAATCCTCACAAACATAATACTGGTGTTATGATGTTCACTTTACAGATGAAAATCAAAAAGCACTGATGAAAAGATCAGCTTTTGTAGTAATGATTGATGCAGACTTGTTATAAATTCAGGTGTGCCTGACTCCAGGCCGAAGTTCAATCTCTGTATTACTGGGGAATAAGGAATAGTCAATAATTGTGCACTTTAGTTTAATGTGCAATCAAAGACCAAGTTTTTTTGGAGCAGGGGTAATCTTTCTCAGGCCTCTGCAAGCATATCACAAAATGGATGTCTATTGGAATTCGTGCCTATGAGGACATAAAATCTGAATACCACTGAGGACTTTTTCAAACTACACCCACATCCTGCCCCACATTCTTCTCTCTCTTCATGTTCTCAAGCAATAAAATTGAGAACCACTGTTCTAAGAGGTCTTAAAACCCAGAACAAGGCAGAGATTAATAAGCAGTGTCAAGCTAATATTATTAGAAGAGGGGAGAAAGGAGGTCTTCTTTGAGTCCCTAGATTACGCAAGGAACCACGTTCAATACTTCTCAAATACCAATCAGTTAATCTCAAGTAGTCTGCTTATTGTACTCCTGTATTTTGAAATTCTTAGACTTTAAAAACAGAAGGGATCCTTCTGTAATAGATGCAGATCAATATTTATCATCAAATAAACATTTACCACACTGAGCTGATAAATTCCCAGTGAGAAGTAAATATATTTGCTGTTTTTAGGTAGGTCTGGCAACCTTATGCTATTCTGTTTTGAAAAATCAGAAACAGGAAAGAGTTCACTGAACTTTGGTTATGTATATATCTAAATTGAAAGAAATACTGGTCTAGGAAGTTTCAACTAGTGAAACTGGAGTTCCATTCTAAGTGAAGTAGAGCAAGTCTTACATTCAAACTTCACTGTGTGTACCTACTGCTCTCAGGTTGCTGAGCCTCTCTCACTGGAGGTATAATAACAAAATAGTTGAAATCGACTCCTTTGGTATAAGACACATGTTTCAGTCCTATGATTTACCATCCATGTGGTTGTAGGAAATTACATAACCCCTGCCTGTGGTATTCTCACTTTTAAAAGAGGACTAATACTGTCACAGTAGAAGCCATCCTACCTAATGTGTTTGAGATCAATAGTTGATGGATTAAACAAAAATACTAGTTAGAAAAGGAAACATAAAAATACATTAAAACAAATATCTTTAATTTTTTTTAAAACATGAGCACACTTTCTAATTTTTCTAATATTTTCATGGGAGACAAGTCCTTTCATTAAGCATGGGACTGATGACAGTCTTTTTACGTTTCATAAATTGTACTCACAATGCATCACTTTAATGGACCCAGTCATTTATAAGCAAGAACACATAATGACACTGATATACTAAACTGAGAAATGGTTCAATCTATACTTTTATGATTTTTTCAATAATTTACAGTTGAATGTTCAAATTTAATATGACAATGATTTTAGCTATTCCATTTTATTGAATCCTCCTAAAGAATTAAACTATTCTCTTTTCTCAACCATGGGTTTAGTCAATTAATTAAATTATGCATATATTATTAACTAAATTACATATAAATTATATACAATATGATGTTAAATTAAAATTTTACATGGTTAATTACATATATAAACTATATAATTTGAAATATATATGTGAATTGATACGTGGACAGATAAGAGATTTACAAAAGTCATGAGAGAAGGATTTCAAGTTTCCTACTTAATTAACTTCTGGCACTTCAAAAAGTATTAAACAGTTTCTCAATGCAGTTATTCTTAAATTTTTTGAGAAATCATGACAAGAGCTGGGGCATTTTCCTGAGAAAAATAAACATCTACATACATTTAAAGTATTATAAGTATCTTAAAAGGACCCAGAGACTTAACGTGTTCATCCTGTGGCTCTTATGGATCTATGATCTTAATTATGAAAACTTGTTTTTTTATTTTTGCACCAATGTGAGAAGCAACTTTCTCATTAGGTTTGTATTGACTAAATGCTTCAGAAGGAAGTGCAAACCTCTGTAATTTCTAATGTTTTGGCTTCTTTTGCATAAAGTTTTAAAATTCCATTAGACTAACTCTATACTCAAATAGGAGCAAAATAAAAAGAAAATAAAAGACAAAATAAAACGAATGGAATTCCAAATCAATTTGCTTCCCAAGACATTCTTCCCCTAAATCTTAATTCAACTACAGAGGAAGTATTCTTAACTATTCACTACTTTACAGATTATCTGACATTTTCAACAGATGCTCCCAGCATGGCGAATACAAGCGAGCTGCTTTCCAGAATTGCACTGTCCAATACACAAGGTACTACTCACATATAGCTACTTAAATTTTAATTAACTAAAATTAACTAAATTTAAAATTCAGTTCTTCGGTCACACTAGCCACTTTTCAAATGTTCAATACCCACCTGTGGCTGGTGGCTACTGTTTAAGGAAGTACAGAGAGACCACTTCATCGCCTCGGAAAGTTCTAGAACACCCAAGTATTTCTGCTCACAACAAGTAATTTGTATGGTTGCAGTCAGTTATGTCTGTTCCCAAACCGGTCTATGCTAGTTGGATTAATATAAAATTCTATAATTTAATAAAATATTATATAAACCAATTTAAATGAGTATAAATGAGTATAAAAAGAGTATAACCAATTTAAATGAGTATAAATGAGTATAAAAAGAATGAATGATGTTCTACATCTGAAAAATTTTGAAAGACAATAAAATTCCATCACTTTAAAAAATGCTGTTGAGTTAAACATAGGTAAAACAACTTTAAAAAATTAGAAAAAAATCAAAGAGAAAATAGAATTCCTCTCTCAGATTTCTTTGCATTGTATTTGCACTTAAAGGCACTTCTGAAGCAACCAAATTATTCATAGATGATGCATTATGGGATTCAAAAAAAAAATGACTAAGATTTGTAATCAGCAGGCCAAACTCAAAAATAGTTTTTGGTTTCCATGAAAACACTGGCAAATAAATATATAATCACATTTTAAAATTTAAACAAAATATATATTGCATGTATGTGTTAATTTTTAAAATCCATTTTTTTTCAAAAATCTTTCTGGATTAACTGATTAAATACTGATCTTAACTGTATTAAATAGAAATGTTTGTACTACACAAAAAAATTGTACACTTTTTTTGTATTACTATAAACTCACTGTTTTCATAATTGGTTGTATCATCTACTTATCAAGTTTAAGGTCTTTGGATTAAATTACATTGAAAATTTATGGATAGGAACCTGATAAAACTCTAGATTTATACATAATTGGTCTTTTAATTATAACACAATAAAATATAATTAACTTCAGTTAGTCTTTAACTCTACTCAATTGCCTGAGTGTAAGACTTTATATAAAGATGACAACACTTGAACTTTGTGTTTATTTTATTTAACCTTTTAATTTTTCCTGACTTGAAAATGTTATCTATAGTATTGAGAAAAAAGTATAATTTCATAGTTTTGTACATTATGATATAGATGCAAATAAAAATTTAAAACTTACTTCTCCTATGGCTACTATAATTACTACTACTACTACTATTACTACTACTACTACTACCACCACCATATTTCTTTAATTAAAATAGCACCAAAATAATATTGCAATTGGTAGGTGCTGCTTGATCAATAATTATTTTTCATTAGTCAATTAAGTTCAAGAAAATATTTAGACATTCATAGATCATACATGTCTATTGAAATAACAGCAACACATGTATGTCTGAAATAATACATAAGTGTATAAGAATTTATCTTTTATACATCTTAGAATTAGTTGAAAATATCACAGATACTCCAAATTATCTAGTTCAACTATAAAAATGATAATACATTCGTAGTACATTCATCAAAAGAACAGATTTATTGCAACTTTACTATGTGATGACTTCATATCAAGATGAAAAACTGGCTGCCCTCTGGGGGCAAATTTAGATGGACTGAAGAACTTATTTTGGATATCTTGAAAGTGATGAATATGCCTTCCTTGGTCTATCACAGTCCACATTTCTTCCTTTTGTCTTAAAGTCTAGTTTATTACACTGCCTGGACATTGAAGTTAAGGAAGTTCATGATTCCTGTTACAAAATGCTATCTTGCATATCTCACCGGGAACATAGGTAATTGAGTGAACTTAGTTATGGTTACCATTTCATGTTAACTTTCATTCTCCCAAACAACGCAATGTTGACAGGTTAACCAATTCATACTTCTTCCCTTTTAATTTACTATACACCATCAACTGCTAGGCCATACTCCCTTCCTCTAAAGAATAGTTCTGGGAGGAGAGAATATATCACAGTGGAACAAGAGAATATATCACAGTGGAACAAGTGGAACAAGATAAGTTTCTTTCTGTGCCCAGAAGAATAAGAGTGTACTTGTACTTGAATAAAAAGAATTAAAGGGATATGGAGTTCATTTTAAATAACAGTAATTATTTATCTATCACTTTTAAGTCTGAAGATAAATTATTTTATTTTTAGTCTTTCAGAAATAAAACCTTATTATTTTAATCAATTATACTTTTTTAACGACATGATCCAAAAATCTATTGATAGCAAACATAAAATATTTCTTCTTGGATAGATTATTGATCTGGACAGAAATCTCGGCTGTGTCCATAGTAGTTAGTAGATTGACCCTGACAAAATCATAAAATATTCTGGGCTTCAGTTTGGTCATCTGAAAAATGGGCCAATTGATCTCTAAGTTTCTTACCATTTATAAATCTGGATTTATTTTTAATTTCAGTCAAGTATTATTGAAGTGCCTACTAAATAAAAGTACACATGAATTATACAGTTTACAATCTAACTTTGCTATGTACCATCTAAACATATAAAAAGTAACAGGAAACACAAGGCTGAATGGCTGGAGTCAAGTAAGTGCTCCAAGAGCTCAGAGTAAAAGGAAACAGAATTGGGATTTAAGAGAGGTCAAATGTTAGGAAGAAACATGGATAGTTTATTTAACTCACACATTACACATAGTATAGTATGAGGTTAAAAATGAAGACATGCACAAAACAATGCCAATTTAAAAATCAAGAACCATAATCAAGCAGACTTCCCAAAAGTTAAAAGTGATATTCCTAATTTCTCTTAAATTCTAAATTTTTAAAGTTAGAAGAATACTTATAGATTTGCTCCATTGCATCACATAATGTTTTTATTTTATTTAAATATTTTTTGTACATTGGACAAAGAGTTTTTTAATTCATCCTACAAGCTGAGCACTGGGGTAGTAGTTGTGTTCTGAAAAAGACAGATATTTCTGTATACAAGGAACTTAGATTTGTTATAATAGAGATTAGCTAGTTTTATAAATCATTTAAATGGTATGTCACATGCTTAATCAAAGCTGGACTATAGACCTCATAGATAGTCTTAAAAATTTTCCTCATCCCATAATGATATATTCTGGAGAGTCTAGACATATTTTGGATAACAAGAGACTTAATTGATGAAGCATAGTTTATTTTAAAGTGTGTATAGGTTCTCACCATTGTCCATAGATGATCCAATAGCTAAAAAGAAAGTATGTATATTGCAGGAGGTAGATAGGTAAGTCACCTTTGGCACATAAGAGAAAATCCTGTGGGAATATAAGGTGCCAGGGCTATGAGGATTCAAAACTGAGACAGTCCTTCTTAGAAGAAGGCTTTGTGGATAAAGAGGATCTTGAAGAACATGATATTAACAAGCGGTGGGTTTAATTGGAAGTGGTAGTGGATGGTAGGAATTGGTAAGCAAGTAAGAGATAAATGCTCTTTTGATATGTCAGAAGCTTCACTTAATGATTTTTCACAGGCATTCTCTACAGATCTTTTAGGGGACTTGTATGGGTATAGTCAGGATCAGTGACCTCACGAGTTATTCCCATATTCTGTTGAAGAGAAAGTAGGCATGAAGTAATGCTCAGAGTGGCAGAACCCTGTATCACATCATTGGAGGGATCTTGAGGAATCACCTATGCTCATGAGTCAGCATTTGGTAATAGGGAATAACAGAAACAAAATGATTATTTACAGAAAGTGACTCATTTATTCTAATAACAGTTTATGTACTGCTGGCTTGTTTTCAAGAAGACTCAGTGCAATTGCCAAGTAATTTATCTGATTCCCTCGTAGTTACTTTGGCCAATTTAGTTCATAATGTTATGAACTGAATTGGGCTTTTCTGGTAAGCCCCAATCCATCTGCTTTGCAGTTGGTTTTCTTTTCCTTTCCTTCTTCCTTCCCCTTACTCCCTTTCCTTGCTTCCTTCTCTCCCACTCCAACTCTTTACTGCCTCATTTCACAAAGCATTTAAGGTAAATCAGCCACTATGAACATAAAGATACACACATAAACACACACAATTCAGTGTTTCAAAGATATCAAAAGAGATATCGGTTAAGTAAAGTATCATTCACTGGTATTTGTTTTCTGACTTTTCATACTTCCTCTGTTATCAAATATGGAAAACCTGGGATACAGTAAAACATGACCACTCTAAATTCTTGAAGGAATTATTCAATTCGCATAGTTGTTCCCCCGTTGAATGTTAATTCTCTAAATGCACAATGTTTCCCAATGGTTTCTTAGACATAATTTAACTATTTCTAGATATCGACACCAGCAGTGGTCCTGAATCTTGGTTTCTTTAAAACTAATTCTATCAATTTGCACATTTGCCATTTAACATTTTTTTTCATAAATACATAATAAGTTAAATAACCCTACAGCTGGATGAGCAAAATTTATTATTAAACCCTAGTGAAAGCATAATTTTCCCATGTAGTATTCTCACCCTATTTTCTTCACTGATGCTAATCATATCCTCTGCTTTTCAGAAATACAATGATTTCTGCATGACTAATACAATAGTTTATAGCTACATCTTTATCACTTTTCAGCCATTCTTCTATGGTACCAGTTCACTTTAGATAGAGTAGATAAGAGAACACAATTCTATGCATTTACCATATTTTTATGATTTTAGCCTTAAACCGCACATCATAGTTCACTTCTGTGATATACTTTATTGCACTGCATGGAAACAGGCATTTATTGGTAATAGTGTTCTATTTGGCCCATCAATGTGTACGTGACTTGATCTCCAAATCTCTGCACTAAGTACCGAGATACACACAAATACATATATTCCCATACAAAAAAGGGAGCAGTGGAGGCGGGCAAGGGCTAAACTATTTGCAAAGATGTAATTGTTTACCACTAAGTTGTCTGTTTCTTCCACCTGTGTTGAACCTCTACCATTAGACACAACATTGTTTCTCTGTCTCTCTTTTTCCCTCTCTTATCTATGTCTCCTGCCTCTTGCTCATTGTCTCTTGATTAGTCCTTTAAAAAGACATTTCTTTCTTAGAGACTATTAGTCTTTAATTTCTGTAGACCAAATAATTTTGCTTGAAATCATTGGTATTCAGCTTTTTAAGGCTCATGTGCTCTTGCTATTGACTCAAATTTTCCTTCTTCTCTACCATTGTTGGTAAATTCTAGATTCTGAAATATTCTAGATTCCAGAGTGTTTCACAGCTTATCAACACACAGCGAGGGTTATATAGTTTTTAAACATACATTTGCATCTACAAATGCTTTTTATGTATTCAATGTTTCATGCTTGGAGTTTAAATTAGTTCTGATATCCAGAGCTATTTAATTCTGTGACTGAAATACGATCTACATAAACTAGCCTCTCCATATAAATTGCACCATTCACTGTCACTAAAGTTGACAGCAAGTTAATGGACTCCAAAGAGACCCGTATGCTTTGTACTGACAGAATTTGTAGGTATTTCCTTTAAAGAAAAATGTGAACCAAACCTCAAATTGTACTTCTTATACTTATTTATTATTAATTCCTTGACATGGTTCTGGTTTAGTTGTTGGCTTATTCAACTGATATAGTTGCATAAAAATAAAGAATAAGAGATAAGGGAAGTATACAGATACAAAAAGCTGATTTTCAAATTGATGCTGAAATAAATACCATTGATCTGGAAATTAAGAAATTTAAAAATTCAAATGAAATATACACGATCTAAATTTAGTATTATAATCTAATGACTTTATTAACAAAAATAAATTGTTCTATTCTTTTTATTCTAAAAAAAAGCACTCCTAAATTTTAAATTGTATGTCTAGGATCAATGAACACTCAACACGGTCAAGAAACAAGTCAAGTATATTACTGACATAGAATAGTCTGGGAATTAAATTTAGGGGAACTTTAAGACCAATAAACAAAACTCAGATTTGTGACTACTGTTGTAATTCATTCAAATATTCAATAGAAATCATCACAGAGTGAGATCTTATACTCCATTCATTCATCCAATAAATAGTTATTATGTGTAAGACGCTGCTGTAGGGAATACAATAAAAAATAAGATACGACTTTGCCCTCAAGGAGCTTACAGTCTAGTATAAAAAGAATAAACAAGCACTTAGCCATAATATAAGGGAGAAAGTGATGTGTCATAAGAAAGTATCAGACAATGTGCTATGAAAGTCATTGACACTGGCAGACTTTTTTTTTTTTACTATAGTGTCTAAGTAGCCAATAAAAATAGAAAGACCAATGGTCAGCTTGCAAAATTAAGTGCTAAATTTTGTGAATCAATGGATGACAAAAGCTGTATGTAATATTAATGCAATTTAAATCACTCCTCACCCATTCTTTAAAATGTTTGCTCACAGAGTAACGACTTATTAGAAATACCATCTTGCCAGTGTTTATAATTAGATGTAAATGGAATAATCTAATCTTTAGGGATGAAAGGATCATTTTAATGTAATAAAGCCTCAAATTAATTATCCAAAATACTCATGACACATTACCTTCTTGCACAGAAATTGGCTCAATCAGATTAAAGTGATGAAGAATTCCTCGATGGCTCAAGTGTGCTCCAAGGAAAGCTAGAAGGTTGTACAGTTAACTCCCAGGGTGTAACTCTAAACCATACAACCTACTACCTCAACCCGGATGCACACAGCTTCCACTGTTGCTTCAAACTCCTTATCATATCTTCAGTCAGGTCCTCCAAATATGGCGGCCATACACCTAAGGGCTTAGCAAGGATATAGATATAATATTCTAACATTTTACCCATCGACTTAATATGTGTCTACTAAGACTACTCTAACATCTTGTGTTTCTAGCATAGGTCGTACAAAATGTCCTCTGACATCTCTCCTGGCATAGTTCTACAAGCAATTAATGATACTTTATAAAAAGTCAATAGCATTCAGCTTCATTTTTCAAGAGAAAAAGGCTCAATAGTAACACATAAATCCAGTTGCTACATTTAATTTTCTCATTGAAGTTGATAAGATTACACTCACCAATGTAATGGGAACTGACATTTCTGAATGGTATCCATTCAGATCTTGGTTCAAACTTGCCATAAAAATGCAAGTTTTTTAAGCAATTTACTATACTTGGATTCAAACTTGAATGGCTGAGCTATAAACTTTTCCCAGTGGTCAACAAATGAATCCTGCCTCATAAGATGAGGATTAATATATACCAGAAAAACAGAGGAAAATATAACTACTTCAAAAGTAATCAACTAGAGTTTAACAAGAGTTTGATTAAAATATTACTTAACAGCACTGTGTATAGATAGCATTTTGTCAGATTACCACACTGACACAGACCCATAGAAGCGAGCTTGTGCGGTCCACTTCACCACAAGATCGGATCTACGGGTTTATGCCAATGGGCAACGTCTCACATAGGCTCCCTATTGAAGCAGAATTTGTTGTAAATATCTGATGAAATTAAAAGATGAAAATAATATTGATCCTTTAATATAAATATTTTGAATGCTGAAATGCTCTAAATATACATATTTCCAGTTAAAGGCCTTCATAAATATTCTAAACTAAATATGGGTTTATATACACAAGAATTTAAAAAATACTATATTGAAAGATTTTGCACAGATTACTTGTTTTAATAGTGAATATTTTAGAATTAGACTATTCTAATTAATGAAGCGTTTTAAAAGAAAAAAATCCATACATGCATGTATGAATTATGTAATTGTGAGGCATGAATGTAGTGTTATAAGCCTATAATTAAGACCAAATTAACTATTAAGCTAATTGTGTAAGAGTTAGACTGTTTGTTCTAATTCTTGTAAAATCTTGGTTAGTGGTTTCAAGGAATTGGTAACATTATAACTTTCTCACAAAACAAGTAAAATCTTATTGACTAGGCAGAGAACACAGGAAGTTATTTCAAAGTCCTAAATATATACATAGTTGTCTATAATTGTAATAACACTGAAATTAACAATATTTGGATAAATTAATACCAGAAAATTAAAATTAATCACACATTAATAGCATTACTACTACTATGCGCTAACATTTATACTCCAAATCTACTGCATAAAAGAGGCTATCATTTCTCTTATACACAACATATTTAAATTTATTTTTCAAAAATGATAGACTGAAAACATAATATATAGCTACATACAACTCTCATCTGGTCAACAGGTTGGGCAAAAATAGTTATAAAAATTTTTTTAAATCACCAGACAATAAGAAAAAACACACAAAGAGTAAATATAAAGCCAGCCACATACACGTATTTTAAAATTTTAAGCTCAAGACCGAGAAAAGTATTACTTCTGCAACCATTAACCGTTTTACTCATAACCACAACATTTAGAATTTCTCAACTATACCCTCATTGTGAAAAAGTGTAATACCACATAAAAATTTCTGGTTTTGCATGTTTTGAAATAAATAAAATAAAATGTTTTATAGACTTTATAAACAGAATTCAATCTACATAATTTTCATCATTGTTTTTTAAATTATTCCCACACTTATTAATAAGTATAATAAAAAATTAACATTCATGCATTCAATTTCAATATAAATTCATAAATTTAGATGTGAAATAAAAGGCAACATTTGTTTTGGGTTTTGTCATAACTATAAGAATGTATGTTTTGGTTACATTGTCTTATTAGATTATACATATTTTTTAAAAAGCATTACTTTTCCTTCCCATAGATTTCACTTCCTTTTACATGCTACAAAAATAAATAATAAAATGCACTTTTTCTTTTTCCTAAATAACTTTCTATTCAACCGTATTTCACCTATGTTATATGTATGGATAAATAGATATTATTCAAAGGGACTACTCAAACTGTATATTTCTCACAAACTCAGACAAAAATTTTTCACAAAGGCAGGTAATATTATAAATTCTCAAGCCATCAATGAAAATTCCAACAGCTAGATTCATAAGGAATATGAAACGAATTCTTATAACTAAACAGTCAAAATTATTTTGCTTTTTCTTTAAAAAATATTAAATATTAATTGCTCTTTTTCTTTTTTTTTTACCTGAGATGATTTCTCCTATGATCACTTTCTTCACGTCTCATATCCATTTTAAGTTTTTCCCTAAAACAACCACAAAAGGAGAAATATCAGACAACTGCTGTCTAGGAGGAGCATCTGGGTGGATGGTGGGAATGAAGGTAGACGATCGAGAAGAAAACAGTTATCAAAATGCGCAAAACCTTTTAAACTATTTTTTTTACAAGCCTTCAAAGACTCATAGAGCCCCACCCTAGGTTACTCATATGACATATAATGTGGCTTCATAGTTTGCATTTATGCGTTCATTTTGGTTGGTGGTGTTTTCACAGTAACAGTTTTGAAAGTGAAAGGAGGCATGGCTGTTAAAGAAGCGACTAGGTTTTGCACAATGAACAAGTGAAAGCTGAAAGGAGATTTGGATTTGGCATGGAGCTTAATAAGATAATTAAGAGTATTGAGATTAATGGCTCCTAAAAATAACATTTAAAATAATGTTTTTCAACTAAAGGATCTTGAAACATGAAAACAGGTTTATAAATGTTAATTAAGCCTGTGAAAGTTGATGTTCCATTAGCTGAGGCAGCATAAGGGAACAAGAGCTATTTTTTAAATAATTAGGGAACAATAACCCATGAACTTAATAAAATGTTTTATTTGAATGTTATCAGTATATAAGGTATTTGTAACTTCCCACAATTCTTCGGAGAATAACAAAAAAAGAAAGAATTAATCGGTTCTATAATATTTTCTCATTGTTTAACCTACGTATTTTAAATATAAAATATGATTTTAAAAGCACAACAGTTTGCTAGTTTATTATTTTCAGGGAAAATATTATAACATCAGTTTGTAATATACACATTATAGTCTTCATTTATATATGTTGTATATTTCAAAAGCATTTTCTCTTTTTAACGATTTTTGAAGATGTTTAGAAAGTTTTAATCACAATTAAAATAAGTGGAATACACCAGCTAATCCTGTCCCATTGAATCAGGCAAAACTGGGTTTTGTTATAAAATGCTTAAATTGCTTAGCAATTTAATTCCTTAAACAGACATAACAATTAGAATGCAACGCATTTATCTGCTGAGGAAATCCATTGCTATAAACTTAAAACAAGTTTGTATACATTTTTTTTCCACTAAAATACTTACTGAATATTTCCAACACACTCTGCAAAAGCTCTAAGACAAAACATTTCTTTTAATGTATATTTTAAATGAGTATTATTGTGGAACAAGCCTATTTTCTACTTTGCAACTGAGAACATGATTTTTTCAGTCCTATTTCTGTTATACTGAAGACCTGGTAAATTATTTAAATATAACTTCCCCCAAACTAATTTTATTTATCAGCAGTTTAATGCATATTCTAATATGACCCTTTTTGTAGAAGTTCAAAAAGTTTCTTCTTTCACATTGCAAACTATGAGTCACAGCACATGAAAGATTTAGTTTCTTTACCAACTAGGGCTAAATGCTCACTTTTCTTAGATAGCAAAAACTAACACTGCACACAAAAAGTACAGATAACATAATAATCGTTCCAAAACTTCTATATATAACAAAAATAAAAACATGTACCATCTTTCTCATGAAGATTTTTCTATTTTTACTTAAGTTTCTATTCTAATCAGGATTAGAACAAGAGAGCAAAAGAAAAAAGTTAATAAGAGTAAAGTGGGTGATGAGTTAAATAAGAGTAAATTGAAAGTTCAAGGATTCCCTTTTCTATAACAATAGGTTTAAAAAGAAACAACAAAAAAAGTTATACCTGATATGAAAGGTGCGATTTCACCAAGAGCAATATATTGCTAATTATGCCATAGTTTTGAAATAATAAAAATAAAGAAGGCTCATTTGCTTATGTTGCCTTACAAAGCTGCTTTACAAAGCTCGATGTCTCTGTAGTTACACAAGCCAATGTTTGCTTTTTTTTGGTTTGTTTTGGTTTGGATTTTTGTTTGTTTTGTTTTTGAGCAGGAACGTCTCATTTTTTTTCCAGCACTGTTGCATGGAGTGGGACAAACTCAGAATTTTTTTTTTTCTTCAGGGCTCCTGTTATTTCTTGGAAAAGAGGACCAGGGTGCTTGTCTTCATTTTCTTCCTTCTCGGTATTCCAGGCACAAAGCACTGCGCAGAAGCTGCACCAATCCTTGCTGTCCCTGGCAGAAGAATGGTAGAAGGTGGGAGAGACCAGGAATCCTTCCAGGCTGTGCTGACTTTAGAAATGAGGATTGCACACGTTTGTCTCCCGAACCAAAAGGGTGAGAAGGCAGGGTGCCAGTTTGCTACACTGCTGCAATGATCTCATGCTCACTGCTGCTGTCGTCCTGTTTGCCCAGTTCAAATGCCTGTTCATTATAAACCAAAAAAAAAAAAAAAACCACTACTTGGATTCTTCGGTAAGCAGAAAGAGTATTAACATTTTAAAAAATCAGCAGTAAGAAAAAGCAAAAAAAATGAAACGCACATACAACTTTAGGATTCACTTGTTATGCCTCAATATTGTTTATATTTTCCTTTTTTTTTTATTCCTATTTAGAGATAAGCAGCAGAATTTATCAGGCGTGAAAGGGACAGCCTCCTGGTGGCCTGCCAAAAACCCAGAATAAAGGCGAAGTTGTGCTTCAAAGCTCAGTCGCTTGCTGAGTCTGGCTAAAGTCAAGTATTAAGATCCACCATTTTCTGAGCCATGCTAGAAAAGAAGAAAAAAGTCAGGACGGTTGCTGCTTTCCAAGTCTCCGTTGGCACCATCACAAAATCTCAGTCGTAAGGTCACATGATTCTCTGCCAAATGTAGAGTGCGTTCCCATCAACCATTCTGCTGATACTGCGAAGGCAGCTATTGTCTCGTTTAGACCCAAAGTTCAGCCCACTCTTCATTGAATTAGCTGAAAAACGCATCACCTTTGGGGGCTGGGAGTCATGGAAACGTCTACCTGGCAAGCTGCCCACTTTTTCTGCCCATCAACCAGAGATGGAATTGTGCTGCCTAATGCAATGATGACTTGGAATGTGAAGAGTCGTCCAAAGTGAATCTGATTCTAGCAACGCCTGTTTCACTTCGCACAGAAAACTCAGGCTTCTTGTAGTCCGGGGGCTGGGGTTGGGGTGGGGGGAATCTTTCCTACTAAATGTAGCAAATAAAGGTCTGAGCATGCCTACTCTGCAACTTTACTTCACAACACACCCAAACCGTTCTCAAACGAAAAGACTAAAACTCCTTGCAAGTTTTCTGAGTTTAAAGCATCTTTTCCTCTGTTTCCCTTTCCTTGTAAGTGAATGCAACAAGCAAGACATTTGTTTTAGTCTCTCACATTAAAATTTAAAATCTCCAGGATTCTTCTTGCTTTTTATTACTTTCTGATTTTATCTGGTACTGATTTTGTACTACATGGCTACAATACCTTCGAAGAACAGTGGGGATGCGTGACTGCTGCAATCTCCCTCAAAGTAGTCCCCTGACAGGAGATCCAGTTGTCTCTTCCGCCACACTACACCCCTGTGATAATCCTCATCAGTACCTAGCACAGCTGCTGTGTATGTTTGCTGAGATCGACTTGTATTAGAAGTGCTCTTTCTGTTCCTTCACTGGCTACAGTTTGCCTGTTTGGCATGAAAGATGCCTTTGAAAGATGCAGGGAATGTATCAACAGCTCTTAGGCAATAAAGTGAAACGATCCCCCTCCCCAATGAATTTCCATTCTACCAGGTGACCAAAGTTCCCATGGACAAACATTTCCATACTTTCTAACAAAAGTACAGTGAATTAAATCTTTCACCATTTCCTTAAGCAGAATCTAAAGCCAAGCGGGAAAGCAAGTCTATTAGTATTTGAAACCAAACATACTTAGTAGTACTAAAAAAGAATCACGTTCTTCCACCTGCATTAAAAAATGTTTTGATGATGGGAGAATCTTTCTCTAAAGTATAATTACGTTTGCAAAAAAATTAAAAGTTATATTTGGGGCTTTACAGAATGATGGACTAATATTATCTTTCCTCTATGTATACACAGAGACACACACAATGCACAATGCATGACAAAGACATAAAAAGAGAATCAAACCATGACTTGCCTAAGAAAGGAAAATCATCCAAAAAAAATTCAGGGATCTAGGAAATACATCCTAAAATTGGCCTATGGTTTTTTTTGTGTCATGTTCTTCAGGTCACTTTCTTTAGGAACAATAGGAGTGAATGTGTACACACACGCACATACACACACACACGAGAATCATTCTGTGTATCCCCTATTTGTAATTCAAAATATAAACAATCTAAACCATAAAACAAAAACTTGCACATGGGCTGAAATTAAAATTGCTTTTTTTTTTATAAATTGCAAAATTCTGGACAAATTTTGCTCATGTCCTAAGCACTTGGTTAAAGTGCCAGGTAGGGAATTAAGCATGGTTGGCAGACACATGTGGCCCAAGCTTCAGCACAGCAAGAAGAAAGTAGATAAGTTCTCATAGAAAGAAAACTTTAAAATTTCAGTTCTCATTCACTTGTTCAGTGGATATTTATTAAATAAATATAATAGGCACAGGGGAACAGTCATGAATCAAATTGACATGGCCCCATGTGGGAGTCATTCAAGAAGAGCTTTCAAGTGAGAAAAGCTCACTTCTAAATATAAGTGTTGCCGGCCCTGAAGGAGCATTAACTGGCAACAAACCAGCCAAGAAACAAACTGGTAGAAAGTGGAAAGTGGAAGTGAAATTGACATTAAAAAATAAATTACAGATAAAGGTGTGTTCTCTGTCTCAAGTTTTCTCTTTTTAATACAAAATTTATTAATCAATTTTTCCTAATTGTGTTTAATTGCCTTAAAGAAGCTAATGTAAAACTTTTATGCTACCCTCCCAACTTAAAAAAAAAAAAGAAAAGAAAAAAGAAAAAGAAACATAAGACATTCACTTTCAGGAAGATGAAGCAGCCTTGCTTTTCCTAATCTTACAGCTAGGTACAACTAAAAGCCTGGGCATTATAGATAAAACAAGGGAAACAAGGGTCTGAAAGATGAAGAGAAGACGGACAGGTCAGGGACCTTGAGACCCAAAGGACAACATTCAGTGAGGTCCTTAGATTTTAGTTTTGCCTCATATATCCAAAACATACAGCAGCTGAAGAAGTCTGCAATCCAGAGACACCAACTGGTACAGATCAGAAAAGCCTCAATGAAAGCTTCCCTTCTCTAGGCAAAGGACCAGGAAAGGGTAGCCCAGAAAGACAGGAAGCACTGGAACAATTCCACTTTGTTCCACACACCATACAAACACCCACGCCATACCTGCAAAAGGCCCAAGGGCAAGCCTAGCACCAACCCTTGTTGGACTAGAACGAGGCATCCCAACCTCCTCTCCCAACCCCAGGTTCTAAGCAGAGAAGTGAGACTTTCATTCCTGCCAGGAGTCCCTCCTCCACCCCACCACAGTATCATTGGAGACTACATAGGCAGCCTGGACTTCCACCCCAACCCAGCAGTAACGAGGCATCCTTCTCCCTACCTGCTAAGGTGGGATCCAACAAAAGAGGCCTCATGGAAGGTCAGGACATTAGAAACTGCCCAGAAGTAACAAGGCCACTCCATCATGCCCTCAACCCATAAGGTTGAGCGAAGGTGCCAACGAAGGCCACAGCGGGAGCAATAACATATCACTCCCATCTCTCCTAGCTAGGGAGGTGTCAAAGGGGACCTACAGGGGAACAGGAGCTCTCAGCCCATTCCGGAAGTAGCATGAAGCCCACCCACTCAAGTGTCAATGGTTGCTGGAAGGGGAGACCTGGACTTCTATTTACACCTGGCAGTGACATGGTGTACTCTCCTTTCTCTGCTGGAGTAGTGACAGTGGAAGCTAGCTAAAACAGAGGTTTCAGTAATATCCAGGGTCTCATAACACATACCCAAAATGTCTAGGTTTCTGAAAATCATTTGTCATACAAAGAAGCAGGAAGATCTCAAACTGAATGTAAAACAATAATCAATACATATGAATGTCAAAATGATAGATATATTAGAATTCTCTTTCATAGATTTTAAAGCAACTATCACGAGAATGCTTTAATGAGCAGTCATGAACATGATTGAAACAAATTTTTTAAAAATTAAGTCTTAGCAAAGAAATAGATGATATAAAGCATAACTAGATGGAAATTTTAGAACTGAAAAATACAATAACTGAAATAAAAAAGTTAAGGGGGCAAAGAGAAAAAACGGTGAACTGAAAGAGCATTAGAAATTACCCAATCTGAACCACACAGAGAATATATACTTGAAAAAATAGTAAACAGAAACTCAGGCAACTGTGGAACTATAAGAGAAGATAAAATATTTGTGCCATTAGAGTCCCAGACAGAGAGGAAAAAGAGGGCAGAGCTTAAAAACATGATCAAGAAATAATGGCTGGAAACTCCCCACATTTAGCAAAAGGCATACAGACTCAAAAAGCTGAGTAAACTACAAATAGGAAAAGTCCAAAGAAATCCACACCAAAACAGGCCATAGAAAAACTTCTGAAAACTAAAGACAAATTAAATATCTCAAAAGCAGCAAGAAAAAACAACCTTACCTATAGGTGACAAACAGTTCTGACAAGTGAGATTCTCATCAGAAATCACAGAGGCCAGAAAAAAGAAACATAATATCTTTAACCCATTTTTCATTTGCCCCAAGAATACGGTGCTTGCAGCTGCAGCATTTACCCTGAGATAACTCGCGGATTATAGTTCTAAACTTACTCCCAAAGTTTGCCACAAAATATCTTGCTTTTATTATTTTTTGCATAGCTCTATAGTTTATAGATAGTCTTTGGAAACAAATGACATCATTCTATTTATAGCATTTTGTTTTTAGTAGTGGTATTTCTGTTTACAAACTATAGTAATTCTCCATCGCTGAAAATAACAAATCCTAGAAAACGTAGCATTCCTATGCATGTTGTTATCATCATTCTCGAACAGTTGTTAGTCGAAGATTCATTTGATGAATCCGATTTATGTATACATTTCTGTTACATTAGGATTAGAAACAAGTTCTGTTTAGAAATAACTCTAAGAACAGTTTTTATATTTTATTTTCACATTGAAAATCAATCTGATTTGCTTCAGTCTCAAAGAGCGTGTTTATGTAAAATTAAATTAATGCTGGCAGCGAACTGCACTTTTCTTTCTAAACAGAAAATGGGATAACGGTTGAAAGAAAAGAACTGTCATCTCAGACTCCTATATCCATAGAAAAGTCAAAATTCTAAAAATTTTAAATATTGTTTAAAGAACCAAAAGGAAGGAAGAAGAAATAAAAAATAAAAAATAAAAAACAGAGAAAAAGGATAAAACAAAGAGTAAAACGGCAGGCTTAAGCCGTAACATATCAATAATTAAATTAAATATAAATTCTCTGAATACACCAATTAAATGGCAGAGATTTACTTAGTGGATTAAAAAAGAATAAGTCTCAATTATATGCTATCTACAGAGAACTCAATTCAAATGCAATAATATACAGAGGTTGAAAGTAAAAGTTTGGAAAAAATGTAAAACGCAAACATGCATAATTAAAGAAAATAGAAGTAGTAATATTGATATCATATAAGCAACTTTAAAGCAAAAAAAATTATCAGATTCAGAGATAAACATCATAAAATGATAAAAAAGACAATCCATTAAGAAGACATAAAAATTCTGAATGCGTATGCACCAAATAAAAGAGCTGCAAAATGTAGAGTAAAAACTGGTAAAATAGGAAAAAAACAGACAAATACACAATAATAATTGTAAACTTCAACACACCTCTATCAACAATGGATAAAACAACTAGATAAAATTAGGAGGGATATAGAACTCAATGATGTCATCAAACAACAGGTTCTAATTTACATTTTTAGAACGTACTACACAACCATAGCAGAATACATATTTTTTCAAGTTCCTACCAACATATTCCAAGATAGGCCATATCCTGGTTTATAAAATAAATCTCAACAAGTTAAAAATAGGTGAAATTATACATTGTATTTTTGGATCATAATGGAATCAAACTAGAAACCAATAATAGAAAGATAACAGGACTATCTCCAAACTCTTGGAAAGCAATCAACTCATTTCTAATCCACATGTCAAAGAGGAAGTCACAAGGAAAAAAATACACTGGAGTGAATAAAAATGAAAATACAACATAGCAAAACTTGTGGGACACAGCTACAGCAGTGCCCCAGAGGGAAACAAATAGCACTAATTGTATACATTAGAAATGAGAAAAAGTATCAAACCAATAATCAAAGCTCCAATCTCAAGAATCAAAGAAAAAGAAGAGCAAATTCAACCTGAAGTAAAGCAGAAACGAAATATTAAGGAAAAGAGCATAAAAAAATGAAATTGATAGAAAAAGCGATAGAGAAAAATCAGTGAAGCCATTAGTTAGTTCTTTGCAAAGATCAATAAACTCAGCCAACCTCCAGTGAGAATGACAAATAAACCAGATAGAAGAAACCAATTACCAGTTTTAGGAACGAAGCAGGGTACATCACTACTGACACTGCAGATACATAAAGACAATAAAGGACAACTAGAAACACTAAACTCTTTGACAACAGAAGAAATGAACAAAGTTTTCAAAAACACAAATAACTACAACTCACCCAATATAAATTAGGTCATTTGATTAGCCTTATAACTCTTAAGGAAATTAAAATTTTAATTTAAAAACTCCCTCAAAAAGAAATCTCCAGGCACAGATGGTTTAGGTAAATAATTCTAACAGATAGTTTTTAAAAATTTAACACCAATTCTACACAATTTTTGAAAAAAATGGAGGGGAAAATGTCCAATTTATATTATGAAACCAATATTATCCCGAAAATTCCAAAGTGTGTGGAAAAAGAGAAAAGTATAGATCAATATCCCTCACAAATATAGACTCAAAAGTTCTTAATATTATATTAGCAAATAGAATTCAGCAAAAGGAATTATACACTATGACCATTTGAGGTTTATTCCAGGAATGCAAGTCTGGTTCAATATTCCAAAATCAATCAATATGATCTACCATATTGAACAGGTTAACGAAGAAAAATCACTTGATAATATCAATGGATATAGAAAAAGCATATGACAAACTTTAACACCCATTCATGATTGAAAGTTCTCTGACAAGTAGGAACAAAGGGAAAACTCTCAATTTAAAGGTAGTTTACAAAAAACCCTACCATTAACACCGTTAATCTAATGGTGAAAAACTTAATGCTGTCCCCTTGACATCAGCAATATGTCTCCATTCTTATTCAATGTGTTGCGGCAAGTTATATCCTAGTTAGTGTAATAAAGCATGAACAAAACAAATAAATAAATAAACATGTAGACATGCAATGCTAATTAAAATCACTCGAAAATGAAATACTTAGGTGTAGATCTAAAAAAAACTTTATAGAACTTGTATGCCGAAAGCCATAAAATGCTAATAAAGAAACCCTAAAAGATCTGGAAAGACATATTATGTTCATGGATTACAAGTCTCAATGTAGTAAAGATGTCAATTTTTCCCAAATTGATATATAGGTTTAATGCAATTCCTATCAAAATCCTAACAAAATTTTTTGTAGCCATAGATAAAATTGTTCTAAACTTTATACAGAAATGCAAAGGCACTTGAATAGCTAAAACAATTTTGGAAAAAATATTGGAAGGGATTATCAAATTTTAAGACTTATTATATAATAATATATTACTTAATATACTAATATTAGGCATAATTAGCTATATAATATATTATTCATAATAATTATTGTAATAAATTACTATTTGATTGTAATCAAGACTGTATGGTATTGGTAGAGGAGTGGGTACATCAATCAATGGAACATAACAGAGAATCTGAAAATAGTTCCACATGTATATGCACGACTGATTTTTTGACAAAGATGAAAAACTTATTTAATGGAAGAAAAATAGTCTTTCCACAAATGGTGCTGGAGTAATTGTATGTCCACAGGCAAAAAAAGAAAAAAATCAAAAGAGAATTTTGACCGGTATCACACATATTACACAAAATTAATTCAAAATGGCCACAGACTGAGATGTAACATAAAACTAGAATACTTCCAGAAAATAACATAGAACAATGTCTTTGGAATCTGAGCCTGTGCAAAGAGTTCTTAGAACTGACACCAAATCACAATTCATAAAGAAAAATTGATAGATTGGTCTTCATCACAATGAAAATTTTTGCTTCATAAAAGACTCCATTAAGAGGATAGAAAGACAGGCTAAGGTAGAAGAAAATATTTTCAAACCACATAACTGAAAATGACCAGTATCTAGAAAATATAAACTCTCATAACTCAATAGTAAAAAAAATGAAACAATCCAATAGAAAATGGGCAAAAGATAAGAAGAGACATTTTATCCAAGAAGATATACAGATGGCAAATAAGCACATTAAAGGACGCTGAACATCATTAGCCATTAGAAAAATGAAAATTAAAATCACAATGAGATATCACTATACCCCTATTAGAAAAGCTAAAACTAAAAAAAATTAGTGAAAACACTAAACATTGGTGAAGGTATCAGATCACTTATATTATTGCTGATTGAAATATAAAACTGTACTGCAACTCTAGAAAACAGGTTGGCATATTATTTTATAAACTAAACATATGCTCACTATAAGACCCAGCAATTTGACACTTAGGCATTTATTGCAAAGAAATCAAAATTTATGTTCACACAAAAACCTGTACATGAATGTTTATCGCAGCTTTTTTCATATAGTCAAAAACTGACAACAACCCAGATGTCCTTCAAATGATGAGTATAGTCAAACTCTGGCACATACATACCATGGGATACTACTCAATAACAACAAAGAACAAATTATTTATATACTCAGCAACCTGGAAGATTTGAAGAGAATTATGCAGAGTGAAAAAAGCCAATTCCCAAAGGTCATATTATATATGATTTCATTTTTAAATTCTTGAATTGATGAAATTACAGAAATGGAAGCAGATTGGTGGTTAAAGAGTTAAGGTAGGGGGAGGAGTGGAGGAAAGTGGGCGTGGGTATAAAAGGACAATATGAAGAATCTTTGTGATGATGGAAATATTCTGTATCTTGACTGTATCCCTGTCATTAACTAGGTTCTGATATTGTACTACAGTTTTTAAGATGTTACCACTGGGAAAAACTGGGTAAATAATATATGGTATCTCTCTGTTTTATGCCTTACACTGCATAGGAGTTTTCTCAAAATAGAATTTGTATTTTTGAAGTAACAAATACACCAAGGCAGCTGCTTTTATTGGTTGTTTGCACTATCTTTGTGTTGTTGTAAAGAAACTGCTCTTGGAAAATCTGAATGTACTATTGGTTTATTTGGATTTGAAATCCCAGAGTGCTATGCAATAAACATGATTCAATCAGCTGGGAAAATCAGCTTGAGAAGATGTTCTATCTACACCAAGGTCAACAGACTTTCTGTAAAAGGATAGATAAATGCTTTAGGTGCTGCATGTCATATGGTCTTTGTTATAACTGTTCCACTCTGCTCTTGCAGTATAAGAAGGGTCATTAAACGTACATAATAAAAGAATGTGGCAGTGTTCCAATAAAACTTTATTTATGGAGAGCAAAAGTTGAATTCATCAATTTTTTCATGTAAAATATATTTTATTTTCCAAATATGTATAAATATAAAAACCACTTTTAGCAAGTAGATTGTAAAAAAACATGTCCTGGATTTGGCCCACTCGCTATAGTTTCATGAACTCCGAGCTAAATTATATTTTTGGAATCTTCTATTGTCTCATGTTTCAATTTTGTTTCCTTTTAATTTTCTTCTTGAACATCTTCTACATTGCAAAAGCTTCTAACTTCTCTCATTAAAGAATTCCCCCTCACTATCCTTCCATTTATGTTTTCTTCTCTTATGTTGTCAAGGGATACAAACAGAAGTGTAACTGTTAAGAAATGAGCTTGTGATAAAATAGAAAATTAGATAAAGTCATCTTTCCAATATCACCTTTTGTTTAAATTTCTTCATAATTTTACTGAGAAATATTTCTGCCTTTTACTGGGCCTCTTGAGGCAAACCATTTGGAAGATTAAAATTTATTTAGACCAGAAGTTGAAAATAAATAAAAAGGCTATAAGAAACAGTGTAGTATATTGTGATTGTAGATGATACTTGCATACGGTGGCTATGGAGTTTGGGGGCGGTGGGTGAGAGGAGCAGAGATGAAAAAAATAGCTCATGACAATAGAAAAGAGATGGAAATTGTTAAATTAGTTAACAAGCGGGCCATTGGACTGGAGCAGCTTTAACACCCTATAGCTTTAGCAAACAAACCAAAATCTAAGCTTGTAATGCCTCAGAGCTAAGAAATTGAAACCTAAGATCAACCGATCACAACTAACCAATTAGGCTTTTTTCCAAATAAGGCAATTGCTTAATCTATAGCCAATCAAATGATTTCCTTGGTTTGCTTCAGCATCTTCTTTATAAAAGTCTTTTCCCTAGTTCCCATAGTGGAGTGTATCTGAGCATTTTTAATTATTTCTGTTTTGGCACTACACAATTGGAAACGATTTTTGCTCACATAAACTTTTAAAATGTTTAATATGCCCCAATTCATCTTTTAACAAAATTAAACTTAAATCAGTTAAAAAAGAAAACCATGTCAAGCACAAAGAGAAATTTAAAAACAATGCCTAGATGGGAATAAGGATAGTAAGTAATAACTTGTATATTCTCGAAGTCAAAAAACTCCTTTGAAGCCAGGGAGTAAAAAGGTAGGCTTCTACTAGAATTATTGTTTTCATGAAAAACAATATTTTTCCCCCACATAATTATGCTTAATTAATGACATTATAAAAACAGTTATTATATTACAAAAAGAAGAACATTCTGAAGCCCTCAAACAATATTATCTAGAATTTCCTTAGAAAATCAGAATGAGTAGATGCAGAACAAAGCCTTTTTGTAAATTAACTGACTTCAAATAATTAATGTAGAAAATGTAATTGCTTATTATTTTTACCCTTATGATCAACCACACACCAAGACACATTAAAAATTCATGACCATTCATTATCTTTATATCAGATAGGAGGTGATGAAAACATTTCAATTGGAGTGAGAAGTTTTACATAAACATGATTTTTAAAATACTGACCATTGAGTAAAATGATGTTTTGTCATTAATGATATGAGTTAATGTGTACACATAAAAGTCACATTAAAGCTTTTTAATAGACAGATGAATAGAGAAATATTAATTACTATTGAGCACTCTCAAATTATAGGTTTGATGCTAAGCAATTCTTGTGAATTGATTAAGTCGATAACTCTAAGATTAGTTTCTTAAACCAAACTTTAATGAGCAAGAAGAAGTTCATACATGTGTGGCTGTCTTTGTTAGTATAACACTACCCATCACACTGGGGAGAGAATGCTGCTTTTAAGTGTGTGGTAACAGTGGTATTTTAAGTGGCTTGGGGTTTTAGCCATTACTTTTACAGTAACTATAGAATTGTACAGTTCAATTTTTTATTTTTCCAAAACATAGAAACTGAATAATATGCAATTTTCAATATATAGGTCTTTTCTTAGTAATTAAAAAAAATGCCTCTTTCTCTGCTTTTGAATATCCGATTCTTCTCAGATGTAGGGACTTGGCCCAGAAGCAATTAGCAGATTCATTTGGGCTGTGGCTGATTTAAGGATTTGGGGTACTAATATCATACCCCTGAAAGTATAGAAACCAGATTACAAGGGCCTAAAATAAATTGATACAAGCCCATAAATTCAAAGTGAACAACATAAATGGTTTCCTCCCATAGGACTTTCATTAAGCTTTAGTACTATGTTAAGAATTTGAAAAGATAAATCATGAAGTTTAAAATTAATAAATTTGGGTATCTAAAAATATTGCAGACTGGTAAAACTTGTTAGTTGTCTTACTAATTTGACTTTGTTTAAAAAAAGCATTTATCTTAAATATGTATGATATTTTATTTCCTGTTTCACATACCAAGTGAGGCTCCCATATTAAGCATGGCATTCATAGAAATATGGCATCCTTCTGCCCACTTAGTAGCTCTACTTTATATATTAACAAATTTTAGAGGTCAATGGCAATAAAGGGCTATAAGAACCTCCGTTTAGCAAAATGGAAGTTTGTATTAGAAGGGGTAAGTAACAAAGTCATAAATAGCCAAGATATTCCTTTCTACTTAATAGGAAGCACCACAAGCGTATCCTTGATTTGATATCAAATATTCATGATTTCACCAGTCATGAAAGTAAGTGGTAAAGTCTTTGGAAATCAGCAGAGCATTAGCCAAATCTGTTCAATGGAGAAAAGATCCCAGATCTGAGGCAATATTGGGAGTACTGCTGGGAGGGACGTGGCACTCAGAACTAAGAACACCTATTCATTATTCTTGTTTAGCAACTGGATTCTTTTATAGGAATGTTTCCCTGCAGTCAAATGAATATGTTCAAGTAATCAAGTGTAATGACAGAATGCTGGTGGAATCAAAACGGAATAATTATTAATTAATGCCATCTCAGAAAGATAGAAGCTATCTATCCTACAATGTATTAAAGTGTCTAAGTGCACTAAGAAATTGAATTTTGGTTTCCTATTCACCACATCTCCCTGTTCTTTTTCCAGTGTCTGTTCTCAATTATAGATAGCACATTCTACTTTTGAAAAGTCTCATAGGACCTGACTTTACCTTCACATATGTATTGTCAACGCTTGACACTTTAAAATAATTTTGATTTCAGATAAAATTGCGCTCAACCTCCATACTAACTTGTTGTTGTGCTGGTGTAGTGTCATCTTACAGGTTTGCATATCATCTGTATGTGTGATGACAGATTCTCCTGAAAAGGGGTGTGGTTGAATCAAGGGTGGGAAGAATTAGGAAAACATGGATTATTCATATGTTGACATCTGTACTCCATTGTGTTAAATTTATCCCAGATCCATCATGGGAATTGTCCAGATTATTGCCACATTGATGGCCACTGGTCTGACTACTTCAGTTTTTATGTCTCCTTCATCTCTGTAGGAGAACCAAATGAAAATTCCATAAGATGCTTACATTTGGAATCATCTCATGAGCTATAGAAAGAATTCATTGTTCATATTTCGCATGCAAACTTTTCTCCATTATGATACTAATATGGGTAACATAGGTTGTTGTTTATCAACAACTTTTATTTAGTAAGTAATGCAAGGGTAATTTTATTCATGTTATGTTCCTGAATTAAGAACATTCTTTACAAAAAACCATGTGTAAAGAAATAAAAATAGAATGAAACTGATTTGTACGTGCATTAAACCCACTTTAGTCAGTTCTTTCTTCTATTGTTCCTCAATTCCTTAGTTACATGAAAGATATAGGAGTATATATTTTAAATGACACTATCAGAAAACAAAATGTCCCACAAATTATTTTTTAGTACTGAAACATTATTCTATTGACAGAAAAATCATTTTTTAAAATATAACTATATATATTTAGAAAGCATTGAATATTTTGACTTACTAAAAAGAATATATTGTCATAATTTTACTTCTCTTGATAGATTTCGTTTTCTACATGTCTTTGTTATGGGCTTTGGTTATTGAACTTTGGTCCCAGTTCTGCAATGGAGCAAAATAGTCTTTCATACAAAAAAAAAAAAAAAAAGAATGTGCACCAAGAGAATGAACAAAAAGTCACAGAATGGGAGAAAATATTTGCAAAAGACATAGCTGATAAGGGATTGTTATCCAAGATATAGGGAGAACTCTTAAAACTTAACAAAAATCAAACAAACAACTGGATTAAACAATGGGCTAAAGACCATAATAGACACTTCACCAAAAATATACACATAGCAAATAAGCATATGAAAAAATGCTCCATATAATTTGTTAACAGGGAATGTAAATGAAAATAACAATTAGGTACTACTATTCACTTATTAGAATGGCCAAATTTGAGACATTGGCAACACCAAATGTTGGCAAGGACGTGGAGCAAAAGAAGCTCTCATTCATGGCTGGTGGGAATGCAGGATGGCACAGCCAATGTGGAAGACAGTTTGGTGGTTTCTTATAAAACCAAACATTCTTTCTATATAATCCAGCAATCATGCTCCTCTGTATTTACTCAAAACTCTGTCTGATATTCAGTGTGGTGGTACCTAGAAAGCACCGAAAGAAGTGAGCATTTAGTGTAGTATCTATTATAGCCCACAAGCAATGACATACCTGATTTTAGGCAGAAGATAGAAAAGAAAAAGATAAAGTTCAGGTGCAATGCATATACATGAATAAAATCATTGTTGGTTGCACATTTTACCTGATTAAATAGTTCAAGTATGCTACAAGGTAGACTATGTACCAAGACTATGTTTTCGAAATAATTGTGAAATTAATTTCTAATGAACAGACTCCATACATTGTTCAGAACACATTTGTGTTTTCTTATTATTCAAAAATGAGAAATAATATGAAAAGAGAAGAATTTATTGTTTGTAGTGTTATTTACTTACAGTTAAATAAAACTATTCTTTGTAATGTTTTCAATTTATAAAAAGAGAACATCTATTTGTTATTTTAAGATGAAAAGAGAAGAAACTAGATTAGTAAACTAAAAGTAATATTTAGATGCTGAATATATACTTTGGTTTAATAATAAGAATCTAACAACTTGAAATCAAACTTGTTTCAGAAAACAGAGCTTAGACTATAATCAGAGATGGGGTCAGAGTTGACTATTTAATTTTATTTGCTTTGTTTACTACACAAACAATGCATGCATGATCACTGTGTTTAACTGCAAGTATTTGAATTTGATAATGGTGGTTCCTAGAAGATAAATTTCCAGGGTGTGGAGAATGGATCTGTTTAACTATTCAGTCTGAGCTTCTGAAATGTTAACATGTGCATGTGTATACACGAGATTTTCTTACATATGTTGAGAAAGCACAGTCAATATGTTTCATTTCAAAAGGTTTTTATTGCTTAGATTATACTACAAAATGCCTTTCGCCATATACATAATAACAAGAATCTAAGAATACATTTATAAGGTCTTATCATGATATTTAAGAATTTATTTTAGAACTTGCCCCCTCCTACTCTCTTCATTATCATTTCTCCAAATTATAGTTGAAATTCCTTTTTTAAAAAAATGAAAGTAGCGAGTTGCAGAAGTAGATTTCTTTCTACAGTTACAGATATTTATACTTGCTAGTAACAGGGAAATGTGTCAACCTAATTCAAGGAAGAGGTTTTCAAAGACTAGGAAGTTACTGTAGAAGTCTCCCCAAGATGAATACACCCACATGCTCCACCTCATTTACTCAGGGAAATATGTTTCAACAGAGGCTGGAAAACTGTGTGGAGGGATCCTGTAGAATAGATTGCCCTGTTGAGACATGGTAAACCAGATCATCTGAGGCCCACTTTGCATCGTGAGGCTGGGTAAGTCATTTAGTCATTCTGTGCTCGCTTTCCTCTCCTTTGCAATAGGAATAAAGATAATAATGACCTCATTGGGCTGTTGAAAGAATTAAATAAATTCATCTAAAGGGGTTAGAACATGTCTAGTACCTAGTAAGCATTAAATAATGTTAGCTATTATAGCTGTTTTTTAAGCCTCAGTGTTCTGTGCCCAATTGAACATATTTAATAACAAAAAGCTATCTAGCAATATTTTCTAGCAACATTACTTACAAATATCAATGATGCTACTATTATCGTACATTGATACAATGTTATGTTTTACACATATCATTTGATAATCATCACATTTTTAAAAGTTAAGCAAGGCAGGTGCTATTATTCTCATCTACAAATCAATGAACTGAAGGTGAGAGTGATTAACATTCTTGCTTAAAGTAATATATCTGAGATATAAGACTCAGGAACAAAAGTCTTCTGATTCCTATCCAAAGTCTATTTTTTTTTCAGTAAGCCTGTTGTTTTTTAAAAAAGTAAATCTTTTAGCTTTTATTTTTTCTTCTTGTTTTTCTCTCTCTCTATCTCTGTCTCTCTGATTCTGCCTCTGTCTCTGTCTCTGTTTCTTTCTCTCTTTCCTCTCCTCTCCCTCTACTCTACCTTTGGAAGTAGTGAGGATTAGGAGGAGATGAAGAATATAAAATTATTTTTCCTGCATAATTGTACTGAATGTTTTTTAGTCTTGTTTAGACCACTAGATATTGTTGTTGTCGTTGTTTTGAGGTGGGGGGAATAAAATTTACTGAAAATAAGTAAAAGCAAGTAGTTCTGGATTTGGAGAAACCTGGGTTATCTGGACTGGGTTATCTGAACATGAGGAATGTGTGGAACGTTTGGAGTTGTTTTGCGATAACTTCTGGAAAAGCGTTCAGTAAGAATTCAACTTGAATTATTCTGTCATCCAGTTTTATCAACATAATAAATAAACATACCAAAGTTGTTTTTTTTGTGATCATTTTCACCAACAGAAAGCCTTGCTTTAAAAAGCATTTTAAATAGATTTTCCTATGTAATTTTGAATCTTTTTGATTAAATTTTATTTTTTTTCAAATGTGGTGGAATTATTTTTGTTAATAACTTCTCTAAAGATCAAATTAAAGAACTATAAAGAATAGGTGAACTGCATCTATTATTAAAGAGAACTATATAAATTTAACTGTCTGTAAATCTTAGAGTTCTTAACTTCCAATTATACAGCCACCTTAAATGGAAACTTGAGATGGAGACCTAAATCTAATCAACATTTGTATATAAATTCAAGTTACATTTTTTTTGTAAACCATAAACATAGATTTTTTTTTAAGATTTTCAAACAAAACATCTACTTTATTATGTTTAAATAAAATTTTATTTATTTAAAATATATAGTGTCTGATATTTCATTTTTTAAAATACTAAACTAATCTATAATACAGGTTCATTTAAAGCAAATTATAAATCTAGAAAATCCATAAGAACACAATTATCCTATTAGATTGCATTACATGTATTCAGTGTAATTAGAATAGTGTTATGATGGAAAATCTGGAATTTCTGGTTATCAGATTTTTTTCTTTACTAGAGGAAAACATATTTTCTGTCATAATCTATATCAGTCCAAGATAGTTGAAAAAGCATAGACTTTAGAAAGAAAATATAGGTTCACACTTGATAGTTATCATAAAACTTCTTATTTGGACAAAATACCACACATATTAAAAGTAAAAGTATTATGGCAAACAGGAATTTTAAATTGTGAATCATGAAATTAATACCATTAGTCTTGTTTTAGTGACTGAAAATTCAGCTATATTGTCATACAGTGCAAATGAATTAGACAAAATTGACTAAGATGCATTAATGATTACAAGTTTTCTTAAGATAGAGGAGAGAAAAGAAACATGTTATAAAAAAGAATCAAAAGAGTAATATTTAGTCACTTATTTTTATAAGAAGAGCTTTTGACAAGTTCTAAAATACATAAAAGTTTTTGTACTGGGTATAATCTTATAGTCTTTTGCCTCTGAAAAAAGGTAAACAAATGTGTTAAACCAACCCAGATCCTCCTGCCTCTTTATTATTTACTGGGCTTAGAAACCCTTTTGATAATGACAAATTTATTTATTTATTTAAATTTGGAGGGGCATTTATTTCAAACTATTTGAGAAGTGGAGAAAGGGTTTGTGTCCCATTAGAATGTAAACTACATGGGAGCAGAAATATTTGTCTATTTTGTTGACTGCTGTATCACTGGTGCTTTAAAGAGTGCCAGGGCACAGAAAAAAGTCTCTATAAATATTTGTCAAATTAATGAATATTGAATTCTTCTCACTTTTATACCAACTTAATTTTCTAAAGTGATTTTATCTTTGTGGGGAAAACAATAACAACAACAACAACATGGTTTTATACCAAAATTTAAACTGAAGATCTTCATTGACCAAAATAATATTCTGAAAAAAATTAACAAATGTGGAGTTTGCTTTATAAAAATCATTAGTATATCTGTAGTCTTTATGCTCAAAATCACAATTGTAGCAATGCAAACATATTCCTAGAGTCTTTCTCTACAGATTGTAATAGAATATACATTCAAAATAGCTTTTATTATTTCT
>NW_006433378.1:10518512-10556368 GCF_000325575.1 Pteropus alecto | reverse complement strand
TAGTATGCTTGCATTTATGTTTTTTCTAACAAACATCATTTGAGGATAAATTCTCTCTTCCTCAAGTGTTTCTCAAACTTACATTTACGAAACACCTGTTACAACAGGGTTCCTCATCAAAAGTACAGGAAACACTGTGATTAAGTCAAACACTAAAGAGCTAAAACATATTGTGGCATTGCTAATCCACAAGATTTACATGTCACATGGTGTTTAAAAATGTGTTTGCGTGAGTTATCTCATTAGACTAAAGTTATGTTGAGTTTATCATTAATGATAATGAGATAGCAAAATTAAAGAGCTACATTAAAGAGCTACATTGAGTCTCAAACAGTTTATAAGTATTTATCAACCACAATGTCCAGACAGTGTTAGCTGTCATTTCTGGCATTTTCCCTACTTTTCATCTTACACTGGCCATTTATTCAATTAAAAAAAAATGTGTAGGTGAGCTAGGGGGTGGCAGGAATTCTTTTCCACTCTTGATGTTTTCTTTCACATAGAACAATACAAACCTCTCTCTTTGTCTTACTCAAATTCCCAGTGACCTAATCTGACTGATATGTTTACAGGAAAAAACTGTCCATATATAACTCAATTCCCTTTGCTGACACAATTTTTTGGGGGATGACCATCCCACACAAAGAGCTATCTGGCAATAAAATGGGGCCTGACCCAAAGGGAGATCTAGTTTTTCTAATCTGAATGAGTAAGTTTGTCTAATTCTGTTATTAAAAAGCCCAAATACCTTTGGGCCTAAACTATATTCTCCAATCTAGTCCACAACAAATAGGTATTTTGGCCTTTCATCTGCATCCTCTTCTGTCACCTTGTCTTACTTCACAGTTGATTCAGAACTCAAGTGAGCCTGTAGAGTGTGTGTTTCTCAGATCTCTTAATGACCCTTAAAACCTATTGAAGAAAAATCACCATGTGGAATTTTGCTTCCCTTGAAATTTGAAATAGATTCAATTTGAGGTTATGAATTAGTCCTTTTACATGCTTTCTTTAGATAATTCTTAGTTTTATTTATTCCTTGATGTCCCATGAGGTCACAGAAATTGTCCTGTGTGCCCTTTCATAGCCATTCTGAGTGCATTACTGATGATTCTCTTCATATGTGAACATTACTGATAAATCATTAACAAGCAGATACTGAGTATAGTTGGGGATTTTTTTCCAGGAATGCTGTTGGATTTACTTTCTCTTGCCTGGATTTTTTATGGTTAGTGGCATTTAGCTATGAGATAGTTGGCTTGGGTTTGAACTGTAGTCTATGAGTGACCCAGAAGAGAGCAAACCTCACCGGCCCGCAAAGGGATCCAATCCCTTGGGCCTCATTAGCTCCATGACTCAAACAACTGAGCTAATTAATAACAGGTGGATAATTATTATGAATCACGGATTCACTTCTTGAAGAATTACGGTTTATAAATTGTATTAAAACATATTTAGGATAAACGGGTGTGTTAAATATATGTGCAGAAGTAAATGTTTTCACTGTCTTTTTTTTTTTTTTATCAGAAATCTTAACATCATTGTGGTAACTGCATCCGAATAGAAAATTGATCCAGAATAAAAAACATACACCAACGCCCCATGCCACACACACACACACACAAACCACACACAGAAACTCATACATACACAAATGTCTGTACAAACATCCGGTGGTATTTATAAGCTCTCCCATGGATATTCAGTATTCTGCATCAACAATTGTCTTTGGTAAAGAGAATAATGCTGGGAAATATAGGAGGCAACAAGAAAAGAGGAAGACCAAAAATGAGATGAACTGACTCCATAAAAGAAGCCATAGGCACAAGTCTACAGGAGTGAGCAGGGCTGTTGAGGACATGGCACTGTAGCTATCTATCATTCATTCATAGGGTGGCCAAGAGTCAGAGCTGATTCAACAGCACATAACACAGACCCATCAACAAATAGTTTTGATCAGTTTTCTTTGTTTTTATTTTCAATTTCTCTTAATTATGAAGCAGTGCTCTAATTTCTTCCTAAAGGTCTACACACTCTTTTTAGTTCATTTACTTATGACCTACCTTTTATTTCTCTTCTCTGCATTCTCTCTTCCTATTATACATAGACTGATGGGAAATAATTCTTTTATAACAGAAGAAACAATTTCTTGAAAAAAAAATAGTGGTAAACTGAAAAAAGTCTAGAAAAATAATTTTTCCAATAAAAAATGAGAATACTAATCTTATTAGCAAATACATTTTTTCAATTATATTGTTAAAATATATTAACAAATAAATAAGCAAACAACAAAAAATAACTGGTTGCTCCATGATGATTAAGCTACTTGGATGATCTGCACTACATTATAAGTGATTAATTAGTGGCAAAAAATGTCACATATTTCCGGAAATTCCTTTTTAAAATTTTATTTTCTGCTTTTAAGACAATGAGATATTTGTGCCTTTTAGATATTAAGAAATACATAAGATTCTTTTTCTGACTTATGCTCTGAATGAAAATTGTATTATAATACTAAAGTTCCAACTTGTGAAATTTAACTATAGTTTCTCATGCTGACTTTTTTATTTATATGAATTTCTAATGGAAATAAATTATTTACATGAGCAATTTTCAGATAAACTTCATACTCATATATTTTAGAGTAATAATTTCAAGTCCCTGGTTTGAATCTACCCCAACTTGATTTATATTAATGCAATATAGTTAGAATTTTAAAAACTAGATCTACTTTAAGGCTCTATATAAAACAGCTGCTTCATTTTTTTTTTTTTCCTTTTAGTAAGATACAATCTGGTTCAATCAACTCTTGGTCTTTGCATTTTGATTTAATATCTTAAATATACTTTACATGTCTATTTGATAGTTTTCATTTCCTGAAGTACTTGTCAAAACAATCAAAACACTTATTAAATATTGCTTTACATTTTATTCGTCATTTGCTATTTTCGGTGTTAGAAGAAGCTAGTGATACCTTCTCTCTCCATGATCCTGGCACAATTTCATTTCTACCATCTTGATGTTCTCATCTAAACTATTTACAATTTCTCTTCATCATAAACAAGGAAGTATTTTTATTTTTAATTTCTTTTCTAAGTAGGTAATCTCCATATTGATGAGCATATTTAATTATCACTATATCTGCAAGAAAAGAATAAATTGCCCCCAAACAGTGAACTCTCTATATAGTTTAAATCAATTTTTCTCCTGAAGTTTCATAGGCATTTTAGAGCCAAAGACAATTAGACTATCTGTCAGGATCTTACTGAAGCTTCAATACAGTTTTTCTTGAGGCAAGTACAACTCATAACATGAAGTTTTATCCTCCCCTTTTAAACATGATAGACCTGTATTGCCCAGAGCGGATTCCTAGAGATTTTAAAATGTGGGTCACCAATGTCTTTCTAAAACAGGAGTTGCAACCAGAGAGTTCAATGAGCCCTAAAAAATACCTGCTTCATTAAATATAATTTATACAATATTTTACTTATACTTCTAGAATTCTTCTATGATCCACAATGCAGAAATAATAAACAGCAATATATATATAGGTTATGTTATGGGTTACAGTAATATAACCTATAAATATCTGTTATGTAAATAACATTCTTTTTAGAGACATATAAATGACAAAAATAGACTAGTAGATACATAGAGATTTGGTAAGAAGTTGTTGTATAAATGTTCAAGGGGAAAAAGCATATTAAAAGCAATCTTTTGAGCTATCACAACAGCTTATTTTGATCACTTCATTGTCAATTTATTGATATTAGGATATCCGTTTTTGAAACAGCAGGACAAATGGAATTGACATGCCATTGATGATACAACATATATAACATTAATATGTCAAAACCATCCTGTATTGACCCCCTTAGTCAGGTTAGAGGCTATATAGCAAAAGCTAGCATCCAAAGGTTAAGGCTCTTTGGTCCAATTGTGAACTAAAATAAAACAACAAAAACAGCAATGACACCAGCAAAACACTGTTTCTTACATTCACATTCTAATTACAACATGGACCTTATCCTTCCAATGGGCAGGAAAGAAAATTTCCCACTTTTCGGGCAGAATCCTCCTGCTTGTATTGCTGAACTCCATTTCATAAACGACCCTAAATGGTATCCTCATTGACAAGCCTGGTATGAGTTAATTCTTTAAAAATGAAAAATGTACTCATTTATGATTCATAAGATTCATATAAACATTAAACTCATATCTTCATCAAACATGCTATTAATTTAATTTGGAGTCTGCATTCTGATAATGTACAGAATTTGCGAAAAGTTAAAAGGCCTTCTTAGATATCAAACTTAAAAAGAGAGAAATTGTTACTTGAACTTTTTACCATCTTTCTGGAAGCCAGCTTACCTTTCATACTATACGTGGTAAACTGGTTCAACTATTTAGTAGATAACATTTATGATAATATCGGAGATGGTCTCCATTATGTACCTGCTACTTTCTAGTCCATAGATAATAAAGTCTTCAGTCCCAAGCTATCGATTGAATCACTAACCCTCGCCAAAAATCTCAAAAGCACCCACTGCTCTTCCTAATGGGGAAGGATATGTCTGGTTCAGCAAATTCTACTGCCACTGTTGGAAAAAAAGTTCAAAGTACGTGCTCTTAGTGGATTCATAATACTATGTAGTGCTATCTTTGTATAGACAGAACAATGTGGAATTTTAATAGTGCCTTTAACTGAGAGATAAGGAATGCATTAACAATAACATATTTTGCTCACAGAACTAAACCAACAATCTTCAGACCAAACATATGAGGACAGTTATAAGATTAAAATATAGATATATCATGTTATTGTAAATTAAATGCCTCAGGTATCCTCTCTTCTCACGCCATTCTAATTGCTACCACCTGAAGCTAAAAGCTTATCACTCCCTCCACACCTGCATAATTGCAACTTTTCCCTATGGACCTTCATGACTCCAGGCTGCCTCTTGCCTTTTTTTCTACCCTTCAACTGTCATCTATACATTGCATACCACTTTCAGGCTAATCCATTTTAAATGCTACTTTCCTCATATTAAAACTCTGCTTAAAAATCTATTATGGATTCTTATTTCAAACCAAACACAAACTTTTCTCCCTAGATGTCAAGACCATACATAAACTGTTTCCATCATTCTCTTTTAAATTTATTTACTGAGATTCACCAACATATACTGCTGAGTCACTTTCTCATTGTCTCATTAAAGGTCTCATCCAATGGAAACAGCATTTGTTCATTCATGAGCTTCCCCTCATACCGAATGCCTTCCACTTTTACCCTTGCTTCACTAAGTTCTACATAGTCTTCAACATTATAAGCCCGATGCTTCGATGAAGTACTCTATTATATTTGCCACCATCATTAGGCCCCATCCCCTCTCAACACCTATGTCCCTAAACTCTTCCTGGTAAAATGGCTTTTTTATTATTACAGTTTCTTTCGTGTTTTTTAGATTCCTTTCCATAATTATACCATAATATATTTGAGGAGAGGCACCATGTTAATTACTTTGGTATCTTTTACTGTGACAAAAACTATACTAAAATACAAAACGCACTTAAAAATTATCGATCAATTGCAGTGCATTTCCACAAGCAATAAAAAATGAGAGCATTATCTTCTTTCCCATTTCGAAATTCACAAAGCATTTTCTTCCTGCTTTTCCAGTAATAGAAGAGATTTTCAAGCTATAACAATTTTTTTTTTTTTTGCTCTGTAAGTTAAAATTCGTTACATGGTACTGACTTTAAAAGGTAAAATTTTGTATATAATAATTTTTGAATTTTATAAATATATGTACCACAGTATTTCAGAACCATGAGAAGATATGTAAATACCTAATTTCTCTATACACTTACTCAAAATATAGAAACTAACCCAAAACACTACACAGCATTTAAAGCTTTTTCTAGTTCCTTAAAAATCAGCACAACTGTATTAATTGTATAAGAGAGACTGGAAATAAGGGCACCTTTAATAATTCTTTATAACAGTATTATTTTTGGATCTCTTAAGGAACTTTTTTCTTTCTAATTCTTTTCATTTTTTAAAACTAAATAAGCTAGCAATTAAATTTTTTCAAGCTCTGTGATCAGTAACAATAAGACACACCTCAGGGGTGATCAATTCTTGTTAAACTGCACTATGAGCATTGGACAGATTTAACCATTTTAAAAGGACTTTTGTCCTTTTGTAAAAATTCAGTTTATTATTTTGTCTCCACATTTCTTTAAATGCCACTTATAATTTTAGAAATAGGCTCTCATTGGAATTCTCGTAAAATTTTTATAGACTTGTAAAGATGTGACATTCTAAAGTCAGAACGTACAACAATTCTATTTTGTAATTACTGCTTTCAAAACACAGGGATCACTGGTAAATAATCCCAAACAACAAAAATATCAACAAGGGGTCCAAGAGATGTTTTCCTACATGAAATTTCTAATTTCTTTGGGTCTTATCATTTTCTTGTGTTTGCAGAGTTCTATCCTGTCCACTTGTTTAACTATTTATCTGCTTGCATATATATTATCTTGGAAGATCAGTGGGCATAACGAATGTTGATATTACACAGATAATATTACTGTTGACAATGAATATTTTGATACTGACAAATATTTTATTAACTAATATTTCTAATATGAATAAAATAGTGAGATGCTTAGTTCTCTGAAAAAAATGCAACTTAGGAAACGGTTCAAAACACATAGAGGTGGAGATTGAGAAATACAAAGATTGTATAAGATAGACTGGAAAGGTCAAAGTCATGGAATGGTCTAGGGAAGCTAGTGGAATGTGTTTTTCTGGTGTATGTAACAAAATTTGCAAAGCAAAATGGAGAGCTGTGATAACCAATTGTTTCTATATATGTATTTATTTTAGCATTGTAGGATTGTTCTCTGAAATATGTTATTTTTCTCACTTTGAATTCAAATAAAGCATTTTTAAAAAATACCAACCAAAAAAGGGGCTGTTGTATATATATAAATATAATACAGGGTTACTGTTTATTTTTTGTACAACTTTACTACACAGGAAAAGCTCAGAAAACAAAGAAACAAATCAAGAAAACACTACCAATCTAAAATACTTCTTTTTATTTCAAATTACTTTGTGTTAAACTTTAAATTCTATTCCTATTTTTCCTGCTCTTAATTTTCCAAAATAACTATTATTTCTCTGGCAACAGTAAAGAGAGGAGGTGATATATCAATACGTTTTGTTTTATCTGCCTCAAGAAAATTCTCAATGATTAGCAATGCAATGCCTAACAGTCCCCTTTCTTAACCTCTATCCAGCTCAGCAGCATTTTAATGAAAGCTCAAGTTCAGTAATATGAAGGCATTCATTTCCTTGGAGCTGACTACACCCAAATCATCCTTTTAATAAACTAAATGTACTGGTGCCTGAAACTGAAATCATTGACTTAGTATAGTAATGACTCTGTTTTTTTCCTACCAATATTGCACATAATTATATTCATGAATTCCACTTTGTGAGCTCTATTTCATACTCCCCTCACATAAAAAGAGCAATGTTTAGTTTTGTTTTATAAACTCGGTTACTATTTCCAAGCGTCAAAGCAGAGAGGATGGTAGCCCTGGCCAAAAGACGTTGTCCTTTGAGATGAGTAAGTGCCAGCCTCCTTGCCATGTTGTCTACTTGAATGCCCTGTTCATCTTGAGAATTTCTTTGTATTTGCTTTGCTCTAGTTAGTTGGCATCTCTATCCCTCTATAAGAAAAGCATTTCTATGATTAAAGAAAATGTGCTGGAAGCCAAAACGACCAACCAAAAAGGGAAAAATTAAAATATTTTTGGTGGGTTATATTTTCCTTTGTTTTTGGCTATAGAGATTTTTTGTTTGTTTTGTTTTGTTTTGTTTTACAGGCCAGTTTAACTAAAGTGTTGATCAAGTACATTGTGTGGTCTGAAGTACTGTGGTTTGGTGCCACCTAGCCAGATGAATTTCTATTTTACTTAGGTTCTCAGACTTTTCTATATTCTATGACTCCAGAGCACATTTCCTACATAATATTCATTTTATTAATAAAGCAAAAAAAAATTCATAGTGATATGAGATGAAAATACTAGAAACAGATCATTTAAAGATAGAAACTATTGCTTCTCTGAGAAGTAGGGAAGGATTCTAGTAATCAATATTTGTCAAAGGTAAGGATTTAGATAACACTATAAATTGGTACTTAGTATTACAGGATGGAATTTATATATTGAAAATATTTACTTAAATTTCATCTACTAGAATTTCCTCAGTTATGAAAATAGCAGAAGTAGGGTGAAGGAACTGAGAGAGTTTCAGTTTTGTCTGTCCATGCTTATTCTAAGCAGTCAAAAATATTAGATTGCTATAAGGTCTAAGCATTAGATTCAAGTTTAAAGGTTTAGAGGAAGATGAACAAAAAGGGTGATGAGAAAAAGAGACCACATAGAAAAAGAGAAAAACTAAAAGAGAAGAAAGATCAAAGAAAATAATAAAAGCAGGAGACAGGCTGATTAGAAGAAATACTGTTACAAAGAAACCAGAAAAGCTAGCAACACATAGCACTTGGGTTTGGCAAATTTCATTTTGTTTTAAATGGGAGCTAAAGCAAAAAACTGAGGTTTGAACTGCTGAAAAGCCAACCTATAAGGCTTAGGATTTAATTTTAAACTCAGCTTTTCACCATTTTTCTAGTGTGGAGGGCTCTTTTTTTCTTTTTAAAACAGAGTCTTTGATCTTTTGCCTTAACGAGTCTGGCCAATATGTAAAGAATCAAAATTGTGAATGCTAATGCTTCTATTTTGTTAAATCAAGTATTAAACAGTGTACTATTTGTGTGGTCTGAAGACTATTGGAATTGTACTTTGTGTGAGAGAGGTGTTTGAAGATGCTGAAAATGAAGTGCCTAATCAGGAAGCCAAAGTAATTTTTTTTTGCCAGAAAGATACTTTATTTATTTTAGGTGAATTAAGCTGAATAATATAAAAATATCAATTCTCTCTAGCAGAGTTTATCGATAATTACACTGGAGAAGTTGGTCATTAATAAATGTGAATCCTGATAACTCAGAGTATGACCTGAGAATTTTGTCTACACTACTTTTCGCTTTAAATTCATCTAAACCAATAATTATACTTCCTTTTATTTCGCTATCTTCAATAAACACTTCAAAAAATTAAAAGTCTATCCAGACTAGAGGAATAGCAAGTCTACTTCAGAGAGTTACTTAAAAAGGAAAACTTAAATTTAAAAATTACTGATTGATTTCCTACATATAGTTTTTATAATTGGACCTGCCACTGGTTATTAGAAGGACTATCACAATTTATCAAGCACTAGGTGCAAATATTATGCACATGTAACATATAATCAGACATTTAAATGCAAATGTAAATATAAATATATATCCAAATGAGACAGGTATATTAACAGATAGAAGGAAAGAGATCAATTTATTTTCTAGTTTTTGAAATTACAGCTTTAAACACAAGCCAAAAGAACTGAGTATCAAATCAATTGGTCTATTATTCATTAATTATTAATTGGTAAACTGAGTATATATCTTGATTATTATGTTCTCAATTTTTTCTTTGGGAAGAAACATGTGTTTGGGTGAAAAGAAAGCAGATTATCAAACATGAAACACATATATCCCAAGAACACTACAGAAATAAGCAGAGTTTAATAATTACCATTTGGTGACAGTTATGCAAGTTACTTTGCATAATTTTTGAATTACATTTAAATGTACACTCATACTTCTATAGAACATAATTATCACATGTAAATTATTTTAAATTATTTTATTTGGTTCAAATACTTATTATTTATATATCTTTAAGCTATTCTTCAAAGACTCAGCAAACAAATTGGATGATCATTCCTGGGAGGTCTAGATTTGTAGACCTTATTTGAAAACACAAGATTTAAAAAGGGTCTACTGTTTATAATTAAATCTGACAACAGTGGGACATGCTGTCAAAAAGTCTTTTGAAATATCAGTATTGGGACTTTTCAGGTAGACTTGAACACCAAGAACAAGAAAATGAAAAACTAAATGCAACATTTGACAGAGAGGGATCTCAAATAAATGTTAGGGCATATTTACTAAATATGAAACCGCAGGTAAAATTTCAATTGGTAGAAATGGGGGAGGGGGAATTATAGGGGAAAGGAATTGAAAAATATAGCAGTCTGACACAATTATAAGGTATGTGAGAGAGAGTTGAGAAGTTTAGTGAAGAGAAAGAAGATTCTGGCTAGGCTGTAAAGGTGATAGTAATTTGGACCACAAATTTGGAATTTATTTTGCGGATAACTAGGAAACACTGATAGTCTCTGCAGAATGTGGTCAGGAGTGTGGGACAGGGATAGCACTGTGAAAGTAGCGAATCAGAGGCAAAAAAGAGAAGACTAGAAGCTAGAAAACTATTATAAAAATGGTGTTAAATGTTTAAAAACTTTATCCACTGACTACTGTAAATGAAAAATCCAGTTTAAAATGATAAATTATGAATTTTTATGCTGATATATAATCAAACATCATAGACCTTACCAATATTGGCCAGAGAAAGGTGAGTTTGGAAGTCTTGCACATTTTTCATGGTAATGCAATTTGGTATTATTTTTCTGGAAAGAAGTTCTGCAGAATGTATCAAAAGCCCTAAATTTCAGGACTGTAGTAACTTTATTTCTAGAAATATATCCAGTGAAAAAATTAAAATGCAGATAAGTACTTCTATAAAATAATAGATACAAACATAAAAAATATTGAGCAGTGACAAAAAAGCAGGTAGAATGAGTTTAGGTATTAACTAAAAATCAAAAAATATGTATATATGATAGATATTGCATGGAGACTAAACAATATCTAAAGGAAATAGTATAAATATGTGAATAACTTTTTTTCTGGATGGGATTATTCATTTATTCATATGAGAAATATTATTAAGCATCTGGAACATACCTGTCATCATTTAGTATAGTTATAGATATATGAAAATAATTCAGCTTATAAAATATTAGGGAGAGTTAGGTACCAAATAAGTGCAATAAATTGTTCTGCTTGATGTCCATTCATAGACTGGAGGTTGCACAGGAGAGAGTGGACAAAACTGAAGAGGGCCCTGAGCAGGCGACACTGAGGCAAGGGTAGGGACATGCAAGGGTGGGGAGAGCATAAAGTAGCAAGAAGACTGAACAAAGAGAATTATGCTAGAGAAGGTGGTGAGGCCAACTTTTGCAAGGCATGGAGGGAAAAAGGATATTGGGGAAAAACTGAGTATCTTTTAATCAAAATAATAGAAGATTAAGAAGTAAGAAGAAGCTAGCCATGGGTCTAGAAGAGAGTGAGTTAGTTCAGACTGAATGGAATGAAGGTTTCAAAAAAGAAAGAAGGGTGTGTAAGTTAATAAATGAGAAGATAAACATCTCAAAAAACGCTTCCTTCAAAAAGGGAAGATGTGATTAATTTGGATAAAGGAGGAAAAGGTCTAATTTTTACAAAGAGAACACTTCATTTTCTTAGTGCAACTTATTGTCAAAAGTTTTAATTTTTTTTATCCCATGAATACATGAATTCCTTATTTTAAACCTAAAACGAAAAACCCTTTTATATTCTAATGGGTTATTGATGCTAAAAATACAATATTTTTCTTGCTAATGAAATTCTGAGCTGGAAAAATGTTAGTAGTTAAACTTGGGTGATTTTTTTAGATATCAAATTAGATATATTCCATAAAATTGGATACAAGTCTCTCGCAAAGTAGATTGGAACAATATTAAAATAAGCCAAACTTATTTTAATTATATATTGCATCAAGAAACTCATGAAAATAAATTTGTTAAATTTCTTTAACATTCATTCAAAGGAACTCATTGTCCCACCTTCCCCTCACCACTGCCCTGTCCTCTGGCAAACGACATATAAAAGTTTAGAACCTAAGAAGAGAGTTTTTTTTCCCCCCTTCTTTTTTATTTTTGGTTTTAATCTTCTCCTTTAGAAAGTTAAAAAAAAATAGTTTTGTTTTAGAAACATTTCAAATTCTCTTGATATTTATCGACCATACACAGGTCAGAGCTTTATGTAGCTCTGTCAGGTCAAAGAAATATTACACCAAAGAAAGAAGAGGATGACTAGGAAAGGGAATGAGAGGTGAGGATTTGGGTTGATAAAGGATCAACCTATCTAATGTGTTCATGAATAGTGATGGATCACCAAATGACCTGAATGATAACATTATTTTTGTCTGTGATGCAAATTTTGAAAAAATTGAGATTTATAATATGAATGTAAATGACTGTTATAAAAGACAGAGGTTTTATCTGTTTATTTATGACTTGGACATGGCTCAAAATATATATATTTTTTAAAGTGATTATAATATGATGAAAATAATGTTACAAATTTGCTGACAACTTAAACTAGAAAAAAAGATATCAAATTAGGTATTTAGGTTTTATCTCTAGCTTTGATAAAAGTTCATTCATTTGCTCAAATAATATCTTAATGATGAAGTATAGTAAAATCTAAGTAATAATGAATCATATAATACTTCAAGGCTATGGGATTGATTCATCTTTTGGCTTTATACCTCATATTGTCTTACTAATATTAATCCCACAGAGATCTCATTTATGTGTATAGGTCTAATTAAAAGTAAAATATTAGCTGGACTAAAATATATTTTATAAGATTTAATGGCTGACTACAACCTACTAAATTCTCAAAGAAAAAAATGCCTTCTCAAACTATGTTTATTTCTGTGGTCATTTAACCTTTCTGTACTTTGTTTTACAGTACAAAAAATGAAATCTCAATTATGCTAATTCACATGGAGGTGTTATTAAACAAAATAAGAGTTTACCAATATGTTATTAAGGTCAAATATTTATTTTTACTCCCATTTATTTTTATGTCACTGGCATTGTTTCCGATGAGCTAATACAAAAACAAAAAAACATAGCCACGTCTAAGTGAGTGAGATCATTGAAAATTTCAAACTTTGAGAAGGTTGTTCTTCTTTAAGTTGGGTGCTATTATATATACATAAAAATTTGGTAGAAAGAAGTGAGATCCTGAGTGCTGAGTAACATTTAATCATATATTTGAACAGAAGTGGTTTTAACATTTGTGAGTCACAATATAAAGTAGATTGTTCAAAAATAAGATTTGTGGTAGTGGAACAAATATCGGAATTTGGGTGTTCTTCCTTTAATTTTGGAAATATTCTTCCTAGACTTTGGAACTTTCTTGCAAACTTTGGGAGTCATCTAAGATTTCCAGCTTTGTGGAAACCTTCCATGCATGAATGGTTACATCTTATCAGTTTGACATCTAAAGTAACTTTTGAATAACCTACATAACTACACCTCTTCTAAGTCTTCTTTACATCGATAACTCTTCTCTTTCTTGACCTTTCTTGTTTGATCAATTTATTTAGTTTTCAAAGTTGTAAAAACTTCCAGAGATCATTAAAAAATGTAAATCATGCCCATTCTGAAATTTATTCATTATTCTTCATTATTTTTAGACTTTCATTCAAAGTCATTAGAATTGCATTCAAAACTCTTGTGATCTGGCACATGCTTACTTGTCTTGCTCCTCTCCGACCTGTTTACTGTGTTCCAAACACCATATTGTTATTCCTCAAGTGTGTTTTTCCTGTCATCAATATTTGCTTATGGTATCTGGAACTTTCTTATCCATCTTGATGGTTGGCCTGACTCTTCAGATCTCCACCTTTGTATTTACTCCCATTTATTTTCCAATTTATTTGTATTCCCTTTTCTGAGAAACCATACCTGAGGCTATTAAATGCTCTTAGATCTGTGTACATCCTTCTGATGACAGAGACTTAGGTCCATGAATCCCCAAAGCCTAGTATAGTGCCTAGTACATAGTATATGCTTATTACTCATTGATGAAATTCACAAATGAAAATGCTCTTGAAAAGATGACAGTAAATGATGGGAGGCTACCTACGGGCTTTATGAATTTGGGCCGTTAAATATTTCTGAAGTTCAAAAAACTCAACTTAGATTTTGTGAAAATAATGGAAACCTCATTTAAAATAGAATCAGGAAGCCCTGTAGGGGGTGCTCTCATGCTCCACCACTCCTATCTTGGCAAACCATCACAGTTTAAGAAACATGTTTTACAAACCCCAGCAAGAGAAGGAAGATTTTTCTACTTGCTCTGCATCAACTCATCCAATAAGTCATTATCACCTTGAAACTCTTGCTCTTTTGGAAGGGACTTTTGTTCAAAATTACCCCTCCCACTTCTTCCTCTCCTCTATAAAAGCAAGCCCCTCTCTTTTGTTCTCCAGGCTTATCTATGGTCACCACAGCTTGCTTGTCCCAAATTGCAATTCTCTGCTATTTCCAAATAAACTCAGTTCTGCTTTTTATCGTTTGTTAATTATTTTATTTGAGGTGGATGATTTATATATTTTGGATTCTATATATTTTAGATAGCTAAGTGAAATTGATGACTAAAACTTGGCATCTCTTCTTACCGACTGTGTGCAGGGAAAATAGAGTGGCATCATATAAATTTTGTCTACTTTCATAAAAGATATTGTTGCAAAAAGGTAATTTGAGAAAATCATAATTTGTTCATGTACTACCTTACCATTCTGGCTTTTCCATTACCTGGGTTGAAAAAAAAATTACTGAGTAATATCATGAGTGAAATATTAGGGATATAATAATGGCTGTACTGTTAATGTCTCGGTTTAGTCAAAATACTAAGGTTTTAGAAAGCTGTATAGAAAGTCTGTATTTGTGATTGGGAGACTGATGAGTGAGTCTTCTCTTCCCATTGACTAATTCATTTTGAGTTTCACTGCAGGTTCTTAAGTTGACTGGAGACCTGCTCTTCACAACACTGACTCGAATGTATGGAGAGTTCAAGAATCTATTTGGTCTCCATAGACATCTTAAATCAGGAGGTGCTCTAAGGTCGTTACTGATTAGACTGAGTCACTGAGGTTTGTTATAAAAAGGAGTAAGAGGTAACATAACTATCACATGATGGCAATGAGGTAAATACAGGTTAACTTTTCCCTTTGTTCAGTATATGATTTTCCAAATACAGAGGCTTATCAAATAATAGTTCTCTGATTTAGAAAGTATATTTTAAATATTTTTCTGGAACCATCAAAAAAGGAAGTAACTTTTCCTTTCTAATAATAGTAGAACATGGAAATATGTCCATAAGCAAGGCAAAGCAGAGAACTAAGGCAATTATAAAGATAAATTAGGTACAAAGGTTGTTTCTGCTTCAATAATCCAGGTAATTGAAATTAAAACAGTTTCAAGCATGTAACTGGCACAATCTTCCTCTTTGCTTTGGCAGTAAAGACACATGATTTTTTTTCATAAGCCTGGAACCAGTTTTAAGATGTAGCATTTTTCTTTGTCTGCAGCATATTTTGAAATATAGAATGAATTACTAGAGTTTCAAATGATATAGTCAAGCAATAAGTTAATTTGCCAGCAATAAGTTAATGAGAAAGTAAAGCTTTAACATGACTCTACAGAAAGAATTGGCACATACTATCCTTGCTATGTATATAGATCTGTATATTAGATGTGCATACATACATGCAGAAATATATGCATACATTTCTCCAGTTCTGACATTCTCTCTTTCCCAACAGACACCTCACATTTTTTTTTGTCTAAAACTAGATTTATTTAGCTATCTCTCTCTACTTTCCAAATATTTACTTGTCCTCCCATATACTTTAGCTTAATTTAGGATATCATTATGCATCCAGGAATTCAAGTCATAAATATGGGACTTGTCCAAGTTTTCATCCTTCCCTTAACACTGTGATTTACCTCTTCCCTTTTGCTATCCCTGAAATAAGTGAGAAGCTCCAACGATTCTATTTCTCAAGCTCCAGTGACTTCTAAATCTATGCACCAGTGACCCTTCCCCATTCTCCATCTCTTCTTTTGTTGCTCTGTGAGGTCTTTGCCATTTCTTGCCAAGACTAGTGAAATGGCCTCCTTATTAGTATCACTGTGTCTGTTCTGTCTCCCCTGCACCTAGTCATCACAGTCAAACTACAATACAAATCTCGCAATGTCATATACCTGTGATGCCTAGAGAACGCTTGGGGTTTACTATTACAGGAAATATCTCCATTACATGCCTTCTACTTTGTCACCATTCCCAACTCACCTCTGTCACATTATTTTTACTACACTTTGGAGGACTATATATCTTACCTTTTCTCCCACTCACCATGCTTTTTTTACGTTTGCTTATCTGTCTTACCCAAAACACTGCAGTCACTATGGGAAAAGTTCCTGTGTTTTATTCTTCTCATTTCCCAAGTCCAGTGTCTGGTCCATGACAGTTTTTTAATATACTTTGAAGTGAGCTGAATATAACTGAAACTGAAGGTTGCCAAAGTAAATTAAACTTAATGCAATCACATATTTCCTTCTTTTCAGGTTTTTTGTTTTCCTATCACTATTTCTTATGCTCACGCTATTCTGTCTCTCATGGTTTTTCCTCTTTTCTCTCTACATTTCTTCTCTCTTCATTTAAATATTTGGAAAGCTGTGCATTGGCTCTTTCATCTAGAAGTGGTAATAGCAGCACTGGCCACTTTCTTGGTCAGAGGAACTTATTAGTGTTTTGCCAGCAATAAGAATTTTGGGTTCCTGGTGGTTGAGGGAAAGAATGAGTTCAGAAAGGAAATGAACAAGAGAATGTTCTAAAGAATGCAACGCTACTGAAATCAACATTTTGGGATGCAATGCAAACAGATGTGAGAGGAATTGCTATCACCCAATATGGAAATCATGAGCTGAGCTCTTACTGTCTTTTGAGACTTTTGATACTCATATGCATGCACATGAGCATGCATATAAGTGCACACATGGACACAGGCACACACATATGTATGCACACACACACACACGCACATACACACACACTCATACCTTTACACTTTATTATGCCTGAATTGTCCATTTCTCCATTTTATAAACCAGTAAGATCCTACCCATTCTTCCAGTTCCAGGTCAAACGCCACCACATTCTAGCTCACATTTATCCCACTTTACTCTGATAGGAATGACTACAAACCGTGCTAAATAATATATTTTTAATTTCTAATCTTTTGTGGAAAACACAATGTAAATTAATTACTCTATAAGTGGAATAATGAAGAAAAGGTAGAAAAATATATTTAATATATCAGTTTAGAATTATTAGATTCAGCAGAAATAAAATCAATTTGTAAAAATGCTAAAAGGATTCTAAATACTTATTCCTAAATTCTCTACTTATGCCATAATGAATCAGAAACTGTGTGAAGTGGAAGCAGTCCACAGATCAGGATTTGAGGAGCTGAGTCTAAAGAAACTAGTATTAACTTACAGAGTGGCCAGTGTGTACATGCTCGCTAAATGAATTAACAAATGTGTTTCAGTATCGGCATGGAAAGACACCAGAGTTTTTTTTTTTCCTTTTCTTATTTTTGACACGTTTCACATATTTCTTTAAAATTTTTGAAATATTTGCTATTAGCATTGCCCAAGTGATTCAGAGTTGGAGTTTCCCAGCAGGGGGTTTCAATCAGTAATTAATCCATCCCTCAGCTAGCATTTATTGAGCATAATATATATGCCAAACAATGTCCTAGATGTTAGAATCCAAATTTGCACATAACACGGTCTCTGAAAACAACAGAATGTAATCTTCAAAAGTATCAGGTTAAGAAAGTCAGCGAAAGTCTGTGGAACTTTTCTACATTCGTGGAGACTAATCAAATGTGACTACTAAACAAGGCACATCATTTGGCAACAGATTCTTACACTCTAAAGGGCAGTTGTTGGAATTTATTTGGACAACTGATGAAACTCAAGTGGGATCTGAGGATTAGATGGTAGTAATGTATCAATATTAATTTCCTGATGCATTAGTTGGCTCCAGCTGCCGTAACACAATATCATCTACTGGGTGCTCAAGCAACAGGAACTTAATTCTCAACAGATTTGGAGGCTGAGAAGTTCAAGATCAAGGTGCTAGCCCAAGCCATTCCCTGGTGAGCATGCTCTTCCTTATTTGTGCTTTCACATGGTTGAGAGGGAGAAAGGGAGTAAACTCTCTGATGTCTGTTCTTATAAAGACATTAATCCCATCACAAGGGTCTCCCCTTCATGACCTCATCTAAACCACGTAGCTCCAAAAGGCTCCTGCTACAAATACCACTACATTGAGATTAGGGCTTCAATATATAAATTCAGTGGGTGAGACACAATTCAGTCCTTGGAATGTAATTTTGACCATTTTATTGTGATTATGTGGAAAATGTCCTTGTTTGTAAGGAGACATATCCTAAAGTAGCTGAGGATAATGAGGCATTAGGTTGGCAATTTACTTGAAAATGATTCTTTGTACTATACTTGCAAATTTTCTATAAGTTTATGATTGTCTCCAAAAAAATTTTTAAATGATATTGTTTCTGGTTTTCAGATTCGCATTTCTGCTTGGAAGAGACATGTGAGCAACCGTAATTAAATATCATTAAATGGAGTGAAATATATGGTGGTGTAATAAAGAATGGGAATAAAAGAGGGAAGCGTGAGTCTATCCAAAAGGAAAGCAGGAGAGAACTCAAAGAAGTAGGTCTTAAACAGATCAGAATGTAAGGCAAATCAGGGGCCATTGGACTCATATTTATTCATTAATGACTTTGTGACAGAATTTGCATGTTTGATTTTTATTTTCTCCATGCATGTGATTTCCATTATTTTTATTCATTATTTCTTTTTTAAGATTAATAAAACACAAAAATAAGATTTCTTTTGTGAAAAGAAATGATGGTGATAAATTAGTAGTTTAAGGTTAGTTAGGGGTCAGATAAAAATGTGTCCAAAAATAATATTTCTTAGCCATCATTCTTTTGAATATCATAATCTATTTTAAAATCACTGTCTTAACTTACTTGGTTCACTCTGCTTTCGCCCTTCAGAACTCCAGAGATAGTTGAAAAGTCTTATCTGGCAGGTCTCCATATTGTTTCCTATGCCTATGGCCCTCCCTAAAGTATTATATGAACTTTTTAATGGATGAGGGAGAACAAGGGTTAGAATGTTCTTTGATTTTCTGATTTCTTATAGACGTCTATGATTCACTCATTAATTGAGTAAATATTTACGCGATAATGATGCAAAGGTAGCAAAATGCTTAAGGCTTATCTTGACTCTTTTAAATGGTTTTCTTTCTTTATTTTAATTTTAAAAATCTGAGCCAACATTAAAAAACTATTAGATTTCACATAAAAATTCCAATATCCAATTCCCTATACCTTCAAAAGTTAATGGCCCCTAGAATATACAATTGACCAAAAATTTTCACTGGAATGAGTGGAAGTAACCCTTGCATGACGAATATATAATCAGTTTTTTTTCCCAGTCTACTCCACTCCCTATTATATAATGTTAGTCTGTTTTATTCACTTGTGTTGTGTGCATGGTTCCTGAAGATACTTGCATTTGCAACTTTGGCCAAATAGTGGGAATGCTCGGACTAGAAGGACGTTGAGAACAAAGACAATTTAATAGTATGCATTTGAAATACTAAATTACAAGCTCTGTCAAGCAAAAGTCAGCAACAAACTCAATTTTTTTTTTTTTTTAAGAAAAGATTGATGGAAATCCTTTCCTCCTTCCTGACTTATCCCGTAAAAAGGATATAAAGTTAGAGTTGTGTCTAGTGACTTCTGCAAATCAGATGAGGAGAAAAACCATTATGCACTAGGCATTACATTCAATTTCAAAAGAGAATTTTACACCCATTAATTCTTAATTTTTCTATAAAGGAAAATGAAATTGGTACATTGGTTCAGATATTTTAAATTTATATTACTGCTGAATGCAGGCTAATGTGGAATTACAGATTCTTTCAAGCATACTTCAAACTATTAATAACTCTACTTTTGCTCGTTGAGACAATGTCAAAGGTTCGTTTAAATGGCATGAGTAACAATTTGCATTATACAAAGTACCGAAAACAATACTCCCCTTTGTCTAATAGAATTCGCATAAATTTCTTCTTTTGTGTATTACTTCTATTTTCTAAATAACAATTCCTATTTTTAATACATAGAGACACTTTTATTACTGTTTTAGCAATCATAATAATAATCTTACATGTGTACAATACTTTAAAGCTGACAAAGTGTTTTTAGGTCCACATGAGGTAATATATAAATAAGTTCAGCATCATACAAATATTTTCATAAACTTGTACTATTTGGAAATACTCAACTTGTAGGTATAATTTTGAGCATGAATACCACAAAAATATTTAAATTTAATATACAATTTTAAATAATTTTTATTATATATCAAAACTGTTTATATTACTTGAATGTCATTCTTCAGAAGAATTATTATTTGCACCCTAGATAACAGAAACTCAGGTGGCTGCCCCTTATAAAATTTTGGCAAGATAAAACATTTTCACTTGATTTCTCCCCTCACTAACACTTCAATCCAATTTAACTGAACTGTCATTTTATTCAGCATCTACTAGATTCAAAGATGAGTAACACATAGCCATTATCCTCTAGGGGTTAACAGCCTACTTGGGGCAAATAGATACATGTAAGATTAATTTTTGTATGATATAATGTGATGAGATGTATTTTTCCCTAAGTGTGATGGAGATGTAAGACAACTGGTGAGAATGAGGAGGAAGGGAAGAATCTCTTTGAATACTTATGGAAGGAGGTGTCGCTTGGGGTGAACCTTAAAAAGACTAGTAGAATTTTAGTTTTACATACCTGCAACACAGTTGCATGAACGTCTATATTAGCTTTTCTTTCCCCTGACCATTTATGTGCACTTACCTAATAATATTTTATGCCTCTTTACTGTAACACTTTTTCTTCACTCCTTAATTTCCTGATTCAATGTACAAATGGGAATTATTGTTTTGTATGCCTGCCAAAAGTGTAATTAAGGAAGGTCTTCTTTCATTCTATTTAAAGTTCTATTTTAAAAATAAATTTAGAGAGCCTATTAAATAAATCATGGTCCATCAGAAATATTGCCTAATATGCAGTCATTAAAAAGGATGAAATAGATAATATATATTGACTTAGAAGGATGTTCATAATTAAAATGTTAAAAACAGAATCATGCATATGGTATAAAAGCATTATGTGTACATATTGATATTGATGATTATGTATATAATGAAGGAATCTGAAAGAATAAATACCAAAACTTTAACAGTAGCTAACTTTGAAGGAAATACCACTTTCTATTTAGTATAATTCTCTATATTCCCCATTCTAAGAATTAGAAAATTACTGTGACTTTTTAATTCAGTAATTTAATTCAATAATTCTTTACTAATTATTCAAGAGTAAATAATTTAATTCAAAATAAATTTTAGAAAATGTTAAAGCTCATAAATTATATGAAAATATAAATTCAAATTGTTGAAAACTCAGTTTCCAGCAAAGAATGATAATTTTAAAAATCATGTTTATATTAGGGCAGAATTTTAATTTTATTAAAATTAAAGCCAAAATAGTTTTTAAACAGTTACCAGTATGGCTCATTATTTTCTGTCAATAAACCAAATCTTGAGTCATAATCGCTTAAAGATGAAAGACGACAAATGTAACAAATTCATTAATCTGTTTTATCATTTTTCAATGCTTCAGTAACTAGAAATAAAATTTTCTTGGACAGTATAGTAGACAACATATAAAGATTAAGTAGAATCATAAAGCCTCAGGATTCTTCAGAAAATGATGCAACGCTCCATCACAAAGGCAACTACAGACTAGAACTATACTGTACCAGCTAGAAAATCGAAGGATTTCTTGGCCCCACCCAGATCTACACAGGTATTCTTTCCTATCAGTGAGAGCCACTCCTCTACCACTCAACCAGATCACCAAAAATAACATGTTCTTTCCATATGGCATTAAAGAAGTCCCAAATTCATTTTACATTGCTTGTTTTACTGGATCTTCATCTCAGTTCAGTGAGTGAACAAGAATGATATTATTACATGTATTTTGCAGATGAGGAAACTGCATGCTAGAGGCACCATAATTTGCCAGCCACAAAGCTCATGAGCAGTGAGCAAACTATTGTGTACAAACACATAGCAAGCATGTGATCACTAACTAAGGCATAAATAAATGCAACCTGCCTTGACATTTTTAAGAGAACAGGCTGACTCCTGACCCACTATTGATTTTTACGTCATTGTTGTTTTGTTTTTGTCTTATGTTTTTAATCTTTACTGTCCTGCCTCTTTTGGGCATTGAGCAGTTTGTCCTGAATTAGAAAAGAGGTGCTGGAATGTGGGAGTGGGAAGCTGACCTACATCTGTACGATTTGCATATGATTCACCACAATTAAACAATTTTGTTTGAAATAGCTACAATTAAGCTATTATAGAAGTATTTACTAGACTAGGAATTCTAAATTTATCTCCACATAAGTCCTAGCCAAGAAAAAGAGCCACATTTTCTGCTACTTTTACTAAGTTCTTCAAAATTAATATTTATATTATTAAATCCTGATAGTTAACTATACGTATGGTAAGTTACTTAAGTTGTTTTTAAGAAATTACAGGTTTAAAATTGCAAAAAAAAAAGATAGACAAAAGAATCTGTTTCTAACTCTATATTATATACATTAAGATACATAAATGTATATATTATAAAATTGCCTTCCTGATACATGGAAATTGCACACTGTAATGTCAAACTACCCTAAAATTATGGAGACACTAATACAAAAATGTAAAAACAAGAATAAATTCTGCTTATAGTAAAACATAAACTATAATAATGTGTAATAAACTATAGTAGTATGTAGTAGTAGCAAGCAGTATGGAAAACAATTCAAACTGAAGATTAAACACTATGTGTTGAATGATTTCAAGTTTAGCAAGTAAGAAGATATAATACTTTTCAGTTATTCAGAATAAGCAACATTAATTCTATCTATATCTAACTTGAGGAGTAAATTATTGAAACACAGATAAATACAACATGTTTTATAAACAGAAAAGGATTCTTTTTCCTACCTGTATAGATGTGTGAAAGGTTCTGTGATTAATCTTCAAGATATCCTACAAAAGAAATAGAAAATAGATGACATAGAGAATAATAAATTAGCAGGGTTGTTTTCACATTATTATCAGCATCGACGGTTAGTGGTCTATTTGCTGAAGGGTGGTGATCTATTTACTGTGGCAAGGCACTGGCAGTTCCAATCACATATATACATGATTCTGGCAACATTGAAGGTATCATAGGGCATACGAGCATTAAAATAAAAACGTCATATACAGATTGAGCATTTTTGCTGGCTACAGAGTATGGATGAGGTGATTAAGACTCTTGTTGTTCACAATTACCAGCGAATTTAGTACTTTTGCTATTGACTGTAATGGTAAAAAGGAAAAAAAATCGTACCATATTGCAAATATGAAACAAAACAATAACTAACAAACAACAAAAATTACAAAACAAAATTTCTAGATTTAATACAACTTTTTATATCCTTAAAAATATAGGTACTAAGATTGTAGCCTATATTGTAGATATGATCACAAGATTTCAGCTTGGAGTGAAATCAAGTCCTAAGCTATAGAAATTTAAGAGAAGTATTACCGGTCATAGGCAAATACTGTAAAGAAATTCTACTGCCCTTCAATAGTACAGAATTAGTTTTAGAACTTGAAGGTAAATTAAAAGTCAACAGGTCTAATATCCTCATTTTTCAAAGCAAATCAAGGTCACATAGCTAGCTTGTGGCAGAACTAAGAGTAGACTTTCCATCCCCCAGCCTCATAAGTTACTTAAACCTTTATAACTTTCAAGATTGGAAAAAAGTAGTGGAAGTGGAATTGTATATTCCGCTCTTGACAAATTCTTAATGAAGCTTCATACTCCTGCCTGAATAAATGACCTATGTCATCAACATTTATTGCATGCACCTCATTCAAAACTCCTTTCCTTAGAAGAGGGAGATACCAAAGAATTAGATGACAGGTTTCTTCTAGTCTTAAGCTGCTTACAAATCAATGAGAGAAAACAGGAGAAAAAATAAGGAAAAAAGCACATGAGCTACAAAGCTGACAAAACCAGTCAATAACATGACTAGCTGGATATGAGAGAAGCCATCCAGTAGTATTTCATATAAAATCTGTTTCCCAGGCAGCCTTCAAAAAAAAAATCTACCATTGCTCATTAACACATACTTCTTTCTAAACTGATTTGTACCTATTATAAGCAGTAACAAGATCATTCTTTTTTGATCTCTGGCTAGACGTTATTTAAAAAAATATACAATCATTTGTGATTCTTAATAAAATATAATTTTTCATAACAACAATGACTTATTAAGCCATTTCTTATAAATGCTTAGTAAATGCTTTCAAGAGATAACCTCTGGCCCAGTCTGTTTTGCTGTTAACACTAACCTCTATGTATTCGGAAAGTGCAATAACAGAATCAACATTATGTAAGCATAGAATCCACCTCTGTACTATCAAGGCCTAGAATTTTGAGACTAGGAACTGAGCAAGTAGCAATACAATAGCTGTGGGATGTTTTCTTGTGCTGTAATCTCAAAAACAGCTTGTGTGTACCACGCTGGAAGCTTGCAGTATCTGTAAGATGCCTTTCTCCTTGCTGGACAAACTCAATGATTAATTCATGATTCCTTCACAGAATGACAAAGGATAAGTGTTGTATTAAAAGTTCTAACAGACATAAAAAGAGACATTAGATAAAAAGTGTTTCCAAAATATGAAATTTAAATAATTTGAGAGCTAAAGTAGCTAGTATCTTTAAGAAGATAAAATATTATTTAGTAATAAGATGAGATGTATTTGTTGGATTTTATCACTCCAACTTTTCATTTCTATTTAAATCATGAAAAAAAAGAATGCTGAGACAATTTTGTGGCAAGGTAGAAGCAACTTAACCCAATTATTTTTAAGAAAAATAAAGTAACAACGAATTACAAAGAAATACGTTCATTGAAATTTCAATAATCAGTAAACTATAAAGCATTTCTATATTTTCTATAAGAAGTCATATAATTATAGTTCATCACTCTTTTTTAAAGATAAATGATTATAAATACACACACATATACATACTATTGTGGGTGGACACAATTATGTTGTATACGAGCAACCATGCTTAACCACTGAAATGTATACTTCTAGTCCATTATGTATTTTATGTTCTCAAATATCTTTGACAACAGTTTTGGCATTTTTAATATCTCTAAAATCCAGGTTATGGTAAATAAACATTTCTACAAGTTTCAAAGTGATACATGGTACAAATGACTGCCAATTTAAGACAAGATTACCATAATGTAGAAGGCAAGATTTTGTAGACAGTTGGAGAAGGACAAAGAAGTAAATGTCAAGGTACTATTTTTAATATAAATTTAATTAGAAACTCTTCTTGTTCTCTGCTCTCCTTCTCTTCCACTAAAGAGACTATTGCTTATTAAAATGCTACCAAAAACACTTCAAAGTTTCTCTTGTCTTAGAAAAATGCACTTTGAGCAATCAAGAATATTTAAAATATTGTATAATCTATATAAGTTTTCATGCTTCAAGGCTTTAGTTATTTCATCAGAATAAGAGGTTACAACAGTGTATATTCTACAAAGGAGGCAAATTGCTCAATTCATCTGAAGAAGAGGAGCAAAATTAGACCTTAGCATTTCTACAAAAGTACATAAGGATGACTAACTTTATAATGTCTACACCATACACCTCTATCACAAAATAAGCATGCTTTTTATAATAAACACATAGGGAATTATACTTCAGATATGTGTTAAAATAGAATTTAAAAGTATAGTATAGCTATAGGCCACCAAGGTTAAAACCTTTTTGATTGTCTAGATAAGTCCTCTTATTTTACAGATATATAAATGAATTAAGATGTATACTATAACATTATGAGTAAAGCCTAATTTTATTATCACAGCATATGTTTTCTTTTGATTTTCCACTAAGCTTAGCTTTGCTATTTTAAGAATAACGAGAATTAAAACATTCACATTTTTAGCTTTGAGGTTTGCTTCCAGCTCCTCTTTAGGATTCAAATCAAATAATGTCTACTAGTAATACATTTTTACTTAAAAACCCATATTCTTCTATTTGATCGACACGGAAGATTAAAAAATAAAACTTAATTTAAAATACTAAAATTTCCAATATTAATTATTAGCAAAGCATAGATTTTTGTTCAGAAGAAATAAATGTATATTTCTGCCTAGCCTTTAACACAGTCAATTTTCTCTTCTATGTAATGCAATTTGCATAACCTGATTCTACACTTTGAGTCATAGTGCAGGGGACAGTGTGGGTTATTGTTAGTTTCTTAGCCTTGATTATTTTAGTAATCATGTTGGTAAGTTGTGGTTTAGTTAATGACACATTCTTCTTACAAACATGTTTAAGAACCAAAACTTTTTTAGTATTATAATAATCTCCACTTCTTAACTAACAATCATAAGATGGTCTAAATCATTATAAGATCACTCCTGATCTTCCAATAACTTCAGCTCCCTTGGAAGTGATAGCATGATTTGAGAGTACAATTTTCCCCCATATTCATGGTTTCATTTTCCCCCATATTCATGGCCAAAAAGCGAATAGGAAATTCCAGACATAAACAATTCATAAGTTTTAAATTGCATGCCCATTTGAGTTGTGTGTTGAAATCTCATGCTGACCCAATCCATCCTGCATGGGCATGACTCATTCCTTTGTCCAATGGACCCAAGCTGCATATGCTCCCAACCACTAGTCATGTAGGAGCTGTGTTGGTTATCAGATTGACTGTTGTGGTTTCACAGGGTTTGTATTCGAGTAACCCTTAGTTTACTTAATAATGGCCCCACAGTGCAAGTGTTGTAATACTGGAAATTTGGATATGCTAAAGAGAAATCATTAGGTGCTTCCTTTAAGCAAAAAGTTCAAAGTTCTAGACTTAGAGAAAGAAAAAAACATGTATGCTGAGATTGCTAAGATCCATAGTAAGAAGAAATCTTGTATCTATAAAATTGTGAAGAAGAAAAAAGAAATTTGTGCTAGTTTTGCTGTCACACATCAAAATGCAAAAGTTGCAGCCCAAGTGTGTGATAAGTGCTTAGTTAAGATGGGAAAGGCATTAAATTTGTGGGTGGAAGACATGCACAGAAAACACATTCTGATTGACCCCAATATGTTGTGTCAGAAAGCACTGAGCTTATATGAAGATTTCAGGAAGGGACCCCCTGAAGTAAGTGACACAAAGCCATTTACTTCAAGTAAGGGATGGTTACACAGATTCAGGGGTAGTTTTGGACTGAGAAACAGAAAATTATTGGAGAGGCCAAGTCTGCTGTTGAAGAAGGTGCTGTCACATTTCCGGCCACGTTGAAGAACTTGACTAGAGTTTAGTACGATTGGCTGTTTTACACATCTGCTGGGTGTCTTGGAATGGATCTCCTGTTGATAAGGGGAGTAACTGTAGTTCCAACAGTAGTTTCATAGCCAAGGAATTTGATAAGGTCTTTTCAAAGCCTCTATTGGACAGAATGATATGACTGGTTTTCTGCCCAAAGATATGCTGTAGACACTGATCTCAAGTGATCTTTTTTTCTCCAAGTGACAGTTGGAACATGCCCATTAGGATGGTTCTAGAAGTGTTCTTAAGCAACTTGTAGAGGCCCAGCTCAATTCTTGTCAGTTGATCTGAGAAAGGCAGTGACAGCATCCCAACAACAGATTGTCAGATTTTCATGTTCAATACTTTTCTGGAATAAAAAACTCCATGCAAGTAAAATGGGCTATATTTTAAGATCACACATCCAGGAAGTAGGTATAACATCATTTATTAAAAACACACATATCCATACCCACATTAAATTTATTTTGTCCCAATTGTAATAAATTAAATGCACAATATTGATTCCTAAAAATATCCAAACTTTTATTTTGGAAATTACAAAATAACAACTCTTATTAATAGAAGGTTAGTTCCAAAAAGAGAAATTCTTGATCTTACAGAGTTTATATACTACCAAAAGTAATAAACTAATTTATAAATAAATATGTAATATGGCAAATGGTGGTAAGTGCCATGAAGGGATATAAAGCAAGGAAAAGGAGAAGTGAGTTGGTGTTATATTTTTAGGTATAGTGGGAAGATTAACCAGGAGGGAAAAGCACAAAAGAAGAGGACACACTGCTCCCTTGAGGCTATCGGCTGTCACCTTGATTCTGCTATTATGGACATCTGAGTCTAAGATTCTCCTTCATGTCACCACGTTATCCTTCTACAAAATGGGATAACAACATACAGTCGCCAGTTTGTTTGTTTTTTTAACATATAATCGACTGCAAAAATACTATAGGTGAATATCTAAAAAGAAGAACACCGTGATTAAAGGAGTGCATCAGAATGGAACTTCATTTTACTGTGGAAATTATCCTAGGTAACTTACATGTATTAGTTAAAACTGATAATTATGATTTTCCTTTTTATATAACAAAATGGACACTTAGGAGAATTAAGTAACTTCCTAACATTAGATAGACTGTAAGAGGCAAAGGCAGGGATTTGGCCTGTGTCTCTGTCAGTCTAATGCCCAGTTCCTGAAGCTTCACCTCACTGATCCTCTGAAGACTAAAATATAAGGCGTCTCCCACTTCATGTCAATTCTTTCAATCCATAATATATAATATAAGACAATCATGCACCGCATAATGACGTTTCGGTCAAGAATGAACCGCATTTACCACACTGGTCCCATAAAATTGCAATGGAGCTGAACAATTCCTATTGGAGCCATCATAATGCCAGAGTGCAGTGTATTCCTCACATGTTTGTTGTGATGCTGGTGTAAACAAGCCTACCTGTATTCTAGTCTTATAAAAGTTTAGCACATAAAATTATAGTAGTAGGCTATACCACCTAGGTTTGTGTAAGATGTTCACACAACAAAATTGCCTAATGACATATCTCTCAGAACACATCCCTGTCATTAAGCGGTGCGTGACTAACTGTATTACTTTATGTTTCTCCCATATATTAAAATTCTTAAAAGCCTGTTACCCAATTACTTACTGTTATAGTGTCACTCTTATAACAGTTCTGAAGTAGGTATTATTCAGTAAAATAAAGGCAGAATGGTTAAATGATCAGTTAGGCAACTTCATCTAATTGTTAGTGAGAAAGATAGCATGAAATCTTAAGTTTGCAAACCCTGAATCCATTTGTTTTTCTACTGTATCATACTGCCTTACATTTTGAGTTAGAAAAGTGAGGCAAATGCTCTCCAAATCATAAATGCAATCTTTTTTTTCCCTTGAGGTTGAGTCTATGTAGTAACAAATAAAATAATGGAAAATTAAGTTCCCCAATTTTCTGATTTTAGCATTCTTATTCTATCTTTCATAAGATTATTTTACTTTTCATTTAGTTCCCTGGACCTAATCAAACAAATAAATTTAATCAATTCTAATGTGGGACATGTAAATTTATACTTTTTAAGCTTGATACAATTACATACATTTGCATACAATATAGATGATTAAGTAAATTGTTTATATTACCCATGATAATCTTAAAGGCAGATGTCAATATTAGCTACAATTTTTTTCTTCCTCAGAATTCATCTATAGATATTAAGTCTGAATATAATGATTTTTTCATAGTATAATAACTGTTTTAGATGCTCTACTGATTAAGATTAAATAGTCTATCATGTTCTCAAAAGATAATTACTTTTGTTTTATGATGAATATAAAGTGAATTATTCTATATAGAATAATTCTATATAAATATATTCTATATATTTTGAGTCGCTTAAATAAAATCAAAGTTATTATGAAATTTATACCTGGGTCAACAAATCACTTGAGACACTGAAGTAACTTGCTAACCTCGTTTTCTACACAACTAAAGAGAATGGGTCAATAACCCAAGTTTAACTAATACCCATGTTCTCTTCATGGCAAACTACAAACCTCATTTGTCTTGAGAGGTATATCAGTTAAGTTTTGTGGGAAATGATAAAACATGTGAAGAATAATGTCAAGTCATTGGAAAATCTCAAAGTCAGAGAAAAGTTCTCAAAAGATCATGAACTAGTCTTTCAAACTGGTTGGCATTCTTTCAGATACTCATATATTCTCATCAAGAGTTAATCTTCATCATTTTTTCCAGATCTTCAACAATCGCAAATTACTTGGACAGAAGACACACACTACCTCCAAAATACTAAGAGTTTACTTATTACTGATATTTGAATTGTAAATCCCTTTTTGACAAATGCCATAAAGTTCCAATTCTCAAATGACACTCCTAGGGAGTGTTTTGTTATTTGTTTGTTTGCTTGTTTTAGTAATAAACATTCAGCTCATATGTTTCTTCTGTACTTTTGCCCAGAACTTCTTGACCCTGAAATATTAGAAGCCTCATAGTTGGAAAAGGATCACATAAATATTACATAGATACAATAGGAACAGGTAAAATGGCATGTAAGAAGCTACTTGATTACACAAAAACCTAAAATTTTCTCCCCAATAAGTGAATTAATACATTACCAAAATGTTCAAAGCTGTCAACATTAAGGTGATTGCCCAATTTTTGTCAAAGATAATAACATGCAGGTTTCTAATGATGCAGAATAAACAACCCACAGGAAGATCTCAAAATATATAGCCAGTGAGTTGATCTATAGATGATAGCAAAAATTTCACCTATTTCTAGACTTCAAGTTCTCCAAGTATAAAAACTTATCTGGCTTTATCCCTACTACATCTCCCCATACCTAACACAGAGCTTGGCAAATGCTAGATGCTAGCATAACATGTTTTGACTAAATGGAAATTCTTAAAAACTTCAAAAATGCTTAAAATTCTTCAGAATATTTCCATTACTCTTAAGATAAAGACAAATTCTTAACAGACTATGACCTGCTGATTTAGTGCCTACTCATTTCTCCAGACTTGTCCCCCCCCACCCCCAAAATCCCATACCTTACTATTGGTGCTAACCCTGATTCTTCCAAGACCTTGCAGACACCAGCCTCCCTCCCACTGACTGGAAAGGTATACTTTATAAAATGACTTTTAAAATACTTAAAACACAAATGTAATTATAAAACAGCCTCTAAGTATCCAAGCCAAATTAAATAGGTCTTATCACTTTGCTATGCTTGCTTCACTTAACTTTTTCTCTAGCTCTTAAAAATTTTAAAACAAACAAACAAACAAACAACAAACAAAACAAGATATAGCTCACTTCCTTACTTCATTCAGATGTCTGCTCAAGAAAAGATTTCCCTTATCATCCAACCTGAAAGGCATCCATCCCTCCTAATGTTTCTATTTTCTTGTTTTGCTTTATTATTTCTCACAGTATTTATCACTACCTAATATATTCTATAATTATACATTAAAATGTTTATTATCTGCCCCCCCTTTCTAGAATGTATGCTACATGCTAAATAAATATCTTATGGTAGCCAAAGTTTCACCCAACACAGTCCACTTCCCCTCTACCCTATCTCAGATATCAATAACGGTATGAGGTCAGCGTGCGTGCTTTCTACATATGGTTTTTACCTTTCCTAAGAATGGGTGCCTCCATAACAAAGACACTGCATAGCTCTCTTCTTTTTCTTTTTGCCTAGTTAGCCTCTATCTAGCCTCCAAATTTTAACTGATGTTTTACTTTCTCAGACAGGCTTTCCCTCACTACCCTGATTATTCCTCTGTACTCTTTCTTCTTGGTAATTGTGACAGCCAATATTTACTTTTGTTGTGTGACTATTGAATAATCTGTCTCTCTCTCTGCCACTAGACTTAAGCTCCATGAAGGCAGGGTCAGTTTTGCATTTGCTTATCATTTCTGACATATTGTAAGTGCTCAGAAAACACTAAAGAATAAATGAATTGATGCAAAACATAATTCAGAGGAGATAATTCCTATTTGTATTCCCACACAAGAAGATGCAGACTTATCAAGGCCAGGAACTAGTCATCCCTTAGTCAGATTTTCCTGCAAATGGAATTTATTTGCTTGGCTAACATGAAACAAGGATAATAGGGTGCTATTTCTATTTGTCACATAGATATTTTCTCCCCACAATTTTTTATTATACTCTGGAGAGCCTTCCATTCATCTCTATGAATGGCCAGTGCACATTCTGTTTCATATTTTAAGACAATTCTATTTCAACACATTCCAATTCTAGAAGTCACCAAATTATACTCAGGCACCAAAGAAAAAATCCATTTTGTGCTATTTACTGATGTTTCAGTGAATCAAGTAGAAATATTTTAAATTGCTGTCTTATGATTCTCAAAAACATTCCATGTAAAATATGAGATCCAGTTCACCTAAGTTCCAGCTCAAAAGCTCATGAATTATTGGATCAAATTACACAGCATTTGTATTTTGAAACTGAGCTCTATTTCCTGTGGCCTCTTTCTCCTCACATTCTTTCCAAACATTTGCACGCACACACACACACACACACACACACACACACACACACACACACACACACAAGCATTATGCACACAGGCAAACACATGGTAATTAATATCGAGACTTACACAATATGGAAATACCTATATTAGCATATAATTACTCCTGTTTACTTTTGTAAAAACGAGACAAGTAAAAGTTCAAGAAAATTTAAAAAAATTTTTGAGCCGAGGACTTTAAAAATATATTGATATTTAAGGATGGATTTTAAGAGCAAATTTCTCCAGGCCACATAGAGTGCTGATACCTACTTTCCTATCTGCAAAATTATGTCTTCAGTTTATGACTAAGAAGACCAGAAAAGTAGTATGGATTATATTATAAAAATACCTTGAAACACTTTTATTAGACATTATACAACCATATAAAAGTAAACCACATATCTGGGGTGAATAAATAGTACTTATATTACACAAAAATCAAGTCAATGTGTATTTTTTTAAACATGACAAATAAACATAAAAGATATATAATTTTGATGTATGATGTATAATAATAATCCAGGACAAAGGCACAAAATTTAGATACTTAAGACCAATTTCCCAAAAAAGTTTGTTTTCTTTGCTGTCATTAACTCAGTCATTATTTTAAAAATACATAGTTTTTACACAAAAAATGTATTTAGTGTTTTATGCTTTATGGAAGTGTTTAAAACTCAAATTCTTATAGCACCTGGCACTGTAAATTAATTACATAGACTGGTGTAAAACTACATTGGGCTGGAGAGTTCATATCAGGAGTTTGTGACTATTGCTTTAAAGAAAGATGTACATTTCTACATATCCCTATTTTTCCCCATATGCAGAAATATTTTTCAATTAATTAATTTATCATATAGAGTGCTTGGTTATGTGCTAATTACTTTTTACATTGTCCTTAAATTGCAAAGAATAATAAAACTGTTTCTGTTTAGTGGTGTCAATAACAAAGTAGGTTAGACAAACACATAACTAGAAAAATGATAGCCAACTATAGCAAGAGCAATGACAGACACTGATAAAGACAGGCACGGGTAATACAGAAACATGGATTTGAGTCACCATCTATGACTAGAGTCAGAAAGAGCGTGAGAACTAGGCTGACTCTGCAAGGACAGCTAAGAACTAATTGTAATTGGCAAAAACTTAGGATTGTAAAGAGAAAGACTCCAGACAAAGGGAACAGCATAAATGAAAGCCCAGAGAGAAGAAACAGCATAGTGTAAGAAGGAATCGACTGTCACTGAAGTGTCACGTAGAATATGAGGCTCGGAGTAAATGGAGATGAAAAAGGGGACTTCGACAAAAGTCAGATCACAGATCACTTCATGTTATACTAAAGGGCTTATCTTAATCAATATAGCAAATGAATTTACTCTTATTTGCCAAATTTTATATGATGTAACTGCGTAGCTTGGTTTCTATTTTGAGAAGGATGCTGAGGGACTATTAGTACTTATCAAAATAGAATACTTTACTTGATTACTTAATTTTTTACAGATGCAAGAACGGGGAGTTATAGCATTGATGTTATATTTGCTATTCATGTTATATAGTTGATGTCTTTCAGTGTATGTATGAGGTAATATGTTAATATTTTCCTGTAATGCAGACTAATCAGGCAAGATTTGGAACGGAGAACTAAATTAAAAGGGTTTATTGGAAGTTCAGAAGAGAGATGATGAGAGTCCTAAACCAGGGCAGTGGGAATACACAGAAAGAGGAAGGAAAATTTCAAGAAATACTTAGCGGCCTTATGGGAAAGAGACAGATATGAGTGATGATGTTGAAGGAGGAGTCAAAAATGACTCTCAAATTTTAGCTTGGGAAACTGGTTTGTTCTGATACCACCACCTAGGACAGAAGGCATATGAGTAATAACAATTTGAAGAGGAAAATGCTGAGATATAGCTTTGAGATTTAAGATACTAATAGAGCTACCCAGGAGGCAGCGAACATGTGGCTCAGATAAGAAATTTTGTTGGAGATAAAAATTGGGGAAACTATCAGCATACTGGTGAGAGCTGAAATTATGGGAATCACTTTGTTCACGTAGACACAGTGTTAAGAGTGTAGGGAGGAGAAATCGGAGACTGATAAACAGTATCGTTCATAGGAATTTGAGAGGTCTGAGTATGACCCATTCTATTTAGTTTACAGTGCTTATTGTAGGCTCCACAAGCCAAATCCTTGAAATATGGCTGCTTGAAGCTGGGAAATTTTGAGTTTGGAGTTGGTGAGACTACTGAAGGACTGAAGGCATGTGGTGGGAATGGTTCCCTGTTCAGACAAAGCTGAAGCTTTTTTTCTGTTTCTAATTTATGCTAAGCAGTTGGTCAGTCATCACTTGGCTAGAGCAGTAGTAGTCAGGCTCTCTTAACCCTGAGTTAACCCTCATGTACATGGGGAGTGGGTGGCTATGAAATTGTAGGTGCTCTGCATCAGGGCTGAGTATAAAGCTGTGCGATAGGAAAACCTTTACAAGAGATCTACCACAAGGGTTGCAGGCCTAAATCTAAAATCTAACCAAAGCCAGTGGGGCTTTAGTATATTACTACCGATTCCTGCACTCACATTCTTGTGTGAAATCCTTGTATAAATTGGGATAAACCTATAGCTAGTTCATTAAAAAAAAAAAAAAAAAAGAAAGGAGACAGAGAGGAGAAAGAGTGAAATTTTAGAAGGATAAGAGTGGGGACAGTCACAAAAGTCAACAGAATTTCAAACAGCCATAGACACAGAGAACAGATTGTTCATTGTCATAGAAGGGGGGGTTGAGGGAGGGTGAAATGGGCGAAGATATTAAAAAGATACAAACTCGAAGTTATAAAATAAATCATGGGGATGTAATGTGCAATGATGGTGATTATTGTTAATAATACACTGTGGCAAATTTGAAAATTGATAAGAGAGTAAATCTTAAAAGTTTTTATCATAAGAAAAAAACCTTTTGTAACTATGTATGGTAATTAGACCTATTGTAGTGGTTGTTTTACAGTGTATGAAAATGTTGAATCATATTGTACACCTGAAACTAATATAATGTTACATGTCAAATATACTTCAATCAAAAATAATCTTTAAAATAAATCGGTAGTTGGAGATACTTCACACTATAAGAAATGTTCTATAAAATGTGATTTAAACATGGGAAAAAAATTAGAGCTTTGATTTTATGTAAGGTGTGAATCACAGGAAAACAAACAAAAAAAAAATGTGGGAAGAAAAGCAAGGCAATTTAAGTTAGTCTACATCCAAAACTCATGGGGTCATCATCCTGAAGAATCTAGTCTTGTAACATTCTATTAAATAGTGACCTCTCCAAATATGAAGGACTCTTATAGCATGACTGTAAGAACAACACTTTAGATCAGTGATTTCTAATCCAGAAAGCACATTGGGTTTACCTGGAAGTCTTTTCAAAACACACATGCCAAGGCCTCACTCTGGACCTACCAAAGGAGAATATCCAGGAAGGGGTACAAGGCATGTAATTCTGAAGAGGCCTCCACAGTGATTCTAATGTTCCGATGCAGATAAAAATGACGCTCAAACCACAGATTGTGGCTTCCATTCTTGATGTAGGCTGCTCTGCTCCAATAAAATGGCATGATGTAGACAGAATTACTCCCACAGTTCCTTTACCCACCAGAAGGATGACACTTTTCACCTGCACCAGAGAAGCTACAAAGTGGGCAATAGATTGAGATGAGTTTTCCACTTCTCCATTAAGAAATGGAATAAGATCCTAGGCTTGCCTTCCTAGGTTCCAGCTACTTTTTCTAAAACTTCAGTTTGTGACCTCTAGGTTTTCCAGCTAAACCAGGGTTAAAGGGGTTTGCATGCAGTAAAACAAACAAACAAAAACTCTGACAGTTTTACAAATTAGACTTAGTGTAATTGATTTTAGTTATAATTACATCAGCTATTTAGATACATAACACAATTGTACAAACTATACAAAACTATATAATAATACAATTCAAAAATAAGAACATTGGATATCACTAAATGATTTGATATAAAATGGCCAAATTACTTAAACTATTTATTAATTATGCCTGTTTCTTGGCCACACACTTCCTTTCTCAAATAATAGAATGGCTCTTGAGATAGGTAGAGAAGAATGCTCAGTTGCATAGTCCCTCGTCTCTCCCTTCGCTTCCTCACTTACAGTGTCCCCAAGTAATGTCAGACTTCTCTTGCCTTCAAATGCTGCCAATTACTACTGTACTCTTGGGAGAAGCATTTGGCAAAATGTGTGCGTGCGTGTGTGTGTGTGTGTGTGTGTGTGTGTGTGTGTGCTGGCGTGTGTGTACAATGGGGCATGTTTTCCTTCCTGATGAAGGGAAGCTTCATTTCCAGTAATCACAAATGGGGTGAACTACTTAGAGTATAACTATTTGAAAGAGAGAGAGAGAGAGACTTTCTAATATATTCCTGTTTTTGCTGATCCATAATATATTTTCAGCTTTTCACAAATATAATCATTATCAGCATTGCTTTTACCATTCAATTCACATCCTGTTGAATCTTTCTCCCATTAGTAAAGGAGAATGAAAATATTTACAAGGTAGGCATCACTGAGAAATGGTAGATAGGAATCTGGGAGAGCTGGTAAAGGGGAGAGATGGCCCAGGCTAGGGAGTAAGAGCATGTTGCCTGGGAAAATAATGTTCTACTTCTTGATTGGATGAAAATTTCAGGAATAGATGGTTGTGCAGCTTTTTTGAAAGAGCCATCCTGCTTTGGCTCCAGCACTCACCCATTCTATAAACACTTCCTCAGGGACTACTGTTCTAAGGAATCTGGTTCCTCTCAGAAGTGTATGTTCTCTCAGACAAATTTGCCTTAGTCACTAAATAATCTTTGCTGGTACTCTTGACCTAGACCATGATTCAGAGAAATTGGAAAACAGAAATCAGCAAAGACAAAAATATAGGTTGAGTTCATTTTAAACTTCTTTGACCAAAAAAAGAAAAACACTGAATTTTCTTAAACATGAATAGTATGTTCTTCAATGAGAATAAAATTAAAAGAAACTGCATGCAATTACTGGAAGAACAATTTAGGTTTTACATATAAAGTGACTGAGATTTACAGATAGATACAAAATAATCTATAAGCCCATTTTCATTTGTTTTTTTTTCCCCCCATGGAAACAATCTTTTGCTTGCCTTGATTCTGGACTAGCTTTCTTTCAGTTCCTTAACATAACCAACTTCCTCTAAGCCCAGACCTTTGAACATACTATTTCATTTTTCTGATAATCACTCACAACAG
>NW_006433378.1:10517148-10518484 GCF_000325575.1 Pteropus alecto | reverse complement strand
TATCTACTGAGTACCTATTATGTGACAGGCACACCGGTAGGCACTGGGGATTTGACACTGAAAAAAGAGGAACACCCCTGCCATCATGGATTTATATTCTATAAGGAGTGGCGAAATTACTGCAGGATTTCTCAACCTTAGCACTGTTGGGCATTTGGGCATAAATAATTTTCTGTCATGGGGCCTATTTTGTGCATTCAGGATGTCAAGCAGTGCCCTGGAGTCTACCCATTAGATGTCAGTAGCACCTTCCCAGCTGTGGGAACTCAAAATATTTCCAGACTTTGCCAATTGTCCCCTGGGAAAAGCAAAACCAACCCCAGCTGAAAAGCACTGGGTTACTTAGTAGCAACTGGTACAGTTGTAACTTTAATTGATTATAGTAATTATTAGAATACTTTCTTCTTCCACAAGATGATACATGTCCCCATAGAACACAGAGTATCTGTTTTTCTTCTCACTATATTTCCAGCTTTTAGGACCATAACTATTATATAGTAGGCACTAAATAAATACTTGTTAGGATATTGAATGATTAAACCAATGAGCAAACAGCTTTCTTTTCTCAAACCTGAGTTAGACATTTTTATGTGCTCCATTAGCTCTTTTCTCTTACTCTTCAGCATACTTATTATACTGTATTATAATTGCCTACTATTTGGTCTGTTTCATTTCTCTCTCATCCACCATACTGAACATTCCTTAAGGGCAGAGGATGTGTCTAAATCATGTTTATATTTTCACTTCTTAGCACAGTACCTGACAGATAAATACTTAATAAGTGAATGGATAGACAGCAACACTAATAATTACTAAGCATTGAACATGGAGCAGGTATCAAGCTATTTCATCTATGCTATATATATCCTATGTCATCTTTACAAGAAATTTGGAAGGAAATGATATAATCTCTATTTTCATTGAGCAGGAGCCTGAAATTCAGAGATAAAGTAACATGCCCCAGGCATGACATGGTACAGTGAAAATCTAAACTTTTGATTTGATTCCAAAATCCAAAGTATTACTCTGCCTACATAGATGGAAATTTCTTGGCTTTGTCTATGAGAACTAGTGAGTGAGTTAGGCAACAGCAAACTAAGAACAACCTATTTTTTCTTTTTCAAATCAGAGGTGATTAATTTTTTAAAATACTATCTGGACCCAAGTAGCTTAAAAAGAAACAAATCACTCTGTGATAAAGAAGACATGTGTCCTGTTACCTAAGTTTTTGGGGTGGCTAAAATTTCATTTGAAAACTGCATATACAGTGTGTGGATACTGACAATAAAATGTCAATTTGGTGTAAATTAAAAATTTCTGCCAAATTTATGTTTGT
>NW_006433378.1:10484330-10517133 GCF_000325575.1 Pteropus alecto | reverse complement strand
TTTATTATGAAATAAATAGTAAGTTTTAAATATAAAAATTGATTTTTAATCTTAAGCTATTTGTTCTTCAACCACTTCAACAGACTTAGATTTAAAAAAAAAATGATTTTGGAATCTAGTACTCAATAAAAAGCTTGCACATTACATTTTAATCCTTAATTTATGTTATTTTCTGTTGTTATTTTGTCCACAATTACATTTTTCTAGTGACCGATTTTATAATTATTTTTAATATCCCTTCACTTGCCCTCCAACAACAGATTAAAATATCAATGTACATACATATTAGATACGTAAGTCTTAAATGTATCCAAATGCATTTATTAATTTTATAAGAGAATAAAAGAATAAATAAAACAATTTCTATTTTATTAAATAGAAATTCATTAAAAGGTAGAATTTAAAACGTACTTTTTGATATGGTGAACATTAAGAGAACATATCATAGAACAAAGCAGGTAATATAATAGCAATAACGATGTCTCCAATTTGGGCTTCGCCATTTTTAGAGCATTCTCATTTACATCTCACGGAACCGTCGCAACGATTCTGGGAGTAACGTCAAGTAACAATATTTTCCAACTCGTTGCTAAGAAATCTGAGATTTATAGGATTTGAAAGATGTTTCCAATCACCAAGGGAGTAAATGGACTAACCTGAAGCAATTCACATCTTCTGAATGTTGGTTCCAACCCAACTTCTTACTACACCTATGCTTACTCAGATAGATGATTATGTAGACGGTACCCAAGAAAGGTAGACTTAAGGACTATTAGGTTAACACTCTGTCCAGCCTTAAGATGCTTTTATACTTTCTTGGTATTTATTCATATTACCTTTGTTTTGAAATATAAGCATGCAATTTCATGACTGTATTTGAAATTACTAAAGAACGTTTGTTCTTCACTTTTGTGTGGTGTAAGTTTGACAGTTTTATTTCATAAAAATCAATGGCCCCACTTAAAAGTAACTCAGTCTTCTCACCAGAAATGCCTTTATAAAACTAAAATTCTAACTCTAGATTATACCTACAAAATAGAACTTGTATCTTCTGAAGGTTTTTTTTCCCCCTGTTGGGATAGTAAAATTTTCTGCAGTCTACCCATTGTTCCAGTTTTATCTTCTTTTTATCAGTAATTATCTGCTCAAATTTTTTCATTTGTTTTCATTGCCTGGAGCAGTGGTTTTCAACTTGCATCTGCTCAGAACGTACCCAATGGCAAACTCATCATAAGACATTTCTCCCATTAGGAAGTGGTGCTGGTACTATCTAGTTACAAAGACAGGATTTATGTAAATTACTACTTTCTGAACTTCCAAAACACTTTGTACACTTCTCACTCATTTAGCATTTACATATATGTAAGACTTTGTATTGGTTAACTTTTTGAGGATTTAATCTTATTTCTCAGCATAAAATATAAGTCGTCAAGGTCAGAAACTCTGTCAAATTTCCTTTCATCTTAACATGACTCAGCACTAACGAATAGAGTTGGTTCTCAGTGAATATTTGTTAAGAAGATTAGTTAATTTGACCATAAACTGATTTAACTAAAATGAGCTTAAACTACCCTCGCTTAATATCAGAATCAGAATTAAAATGATCAAAACATTGCATTGTTTGTTACACATGAGGTTTAATTTCATTCGAATCATTAAAACAAACCTAATAAATTCAGCTCAATTCCAAATAAGTATTTCCTAAAACATAGTATTTTAGGACATAAGAGGAAAAAAACATAAGATGGAAAGAGTCTGGGCTTCCCATAACATCCAGTTACCCCTGAATGTGCCCAGCAGTGACAATGGCAGGATGGAATTCCATGCAGGGCAATTCTATTCAAGGAAGAGCTCCCCACTCATATCCATTTAGAAGACTTTGCAAAAGTTATGAGAAAAAAAGATGTTTGATTTTCTTCTCACCCTAAATTCAAACAAAATACTTCACTCTCTTTGTTCTCTTTTCTTGTTTGGAAGGAAAATTACGGTAGAAAAAAAGATTTGAAAGCAGGAAAAAATAAGTATTGTATCTTTCAAGTTCTCATGTTCACTCAACTTGTTGACATGCATGTAAGCATGTTCATATATGCTGTATGTTCATTATACACACACACACACACACACACACACACACACACACACACACACACACACATATATATATATAATTGATGCATATTTGATAAACATTGCCAAAATCTTTCTTGGAATACTATCTGAGTGATAGGCTAGAAAGGTGAAAAGTATGTGAATCTACTCAAAAGCATTTTAATACCACAAAAAATGCCTTTTTATTGATGAATTAATATGTAACATTCCAATCTCTATATCTTCTCCGATAGTTGAAATATGGAAATAGATATAAGAGAGTGCATAATCCTCAAAACTTATATTTATTACATGCTTAATATGTATTAACTTTCTCATTATGTGTTGAATCAATTGTTATAAGAATTGGTTTGCATTTAAACACAAATAGGAAGAAAAATGGTGAAAAATACATGGCAAAAAATTGTGCTCTCTTAAAATTAAATTTAGAGCTTAGATTAGCCAGCCAAATGAAATAACTGGTTTATATATAGAAATAGACATATAGATACAGATATATAAATATCTAGATATGGTTTGTGTTCTGAAAATAATTACATATATGCAGGTAATATAACCGCTGTACACTGAATGTTACTTCTAGAATTTTTAAAAATATTTTGAAAAAAATAAAAAATGAAAGCATTGCAAAATAGACCTTCTTCGAGGACTCTTCACTGGTGTTTTGGCTCAAGCACTAACTTTACAAATGAAGAAACTGGGATCTAGATAGTTTAACTGAGTTTCATTTGAAACCTGAAATATAAATCCATTTGTGGATTCCATTTCTAATAACTGAGGAGTCTGGTTAGCGATTTTTTAAATAGTGGTGTTATTTACAGCTTCCATTGCACCGAAGCAGTGTCGTTCATCTGCCTGGCAACTTGTTTTCTAGAGTCAAAAGGTTTGACCATTGCTAACCCCTGTCTATAGTTTTTGCTTTGTTCCAGTGCCCACTCTTCAAAGGCTTGCTCAGATGCCACTCCTTCTTAATGATGTCTTCTTTGGTCATCCCAGCTGGAAGTGATCTTTATCTCCTCTGATGCACTAGAGTAATTATCACATTCTGTCTTGTAATTCAACATGGCTTAGTGGAAGTGGATGGGTGGATTCTGGAGTTAAGCAGACAGGGGTTCAAACTTTGGTTTTGCTGCTCACAGGCAAATATAACGTGGGCATGCTAGTCAGCTTCTCTAAACTGTAGTTATGGATAATTATAACTACCTTAACTATATTTGTTATTACCTTTCCTGCAATATGGTAACCAAACATATTAACCAGCTGGATAAGTTTTAAAACGATATGTCATACATACTTATCAAATATTTACTAAATCTCTTCAACATAACAAAACCTAAACTAACTATATTTCCTGTCTCCTCAATCAGAATATTCACATCTTCAAAACAGGGACTATAGATATTATCACATTTTATGTTCCATAGTGCTACAGTATAGTATATATTTGATGAATAGTTAAAAAGATGAATGAATGAATAAATGAATGAAAATTCTGATTATTACCCTTATTGTAAACTTGATTGACAAGTTGTCAGAAAGGGTTATAAACTCTTTAATAACTATACTCATTCAACATGAGAATGAACTATTTTTGTTGCTAATGATAATCCACCTAAAATGAAAAGTAGATTTCTTCTCTAAAAGTAATGAATTTATATTTTTTCACCAAGAAATATACATTTGATTCATTAATATATTGCATATGAAATTTTATTAAAAATTAAACTTTTATCACAATTTCTAAATAGATTGAATGATTCAGATATAAATATATCTGAACCCTGTGCAAAAATTGTTCAATAAATGGGAGAAAACATGTTTTCTACTATTAAGTATACTTATGATTTACTTTTCTTGTATCAGCATATCAGAACCATCTATATCCAAAGCCATCATATAACTATGGATAAATTACAAACGTCTGCCACAGCATGGCACAATGCTTTGCACACTTAAATGCTTCAACACTTAAACCCTACAACTATAACAGTATAGTCAACATACATGAATTCATCGTTATGATGTGGTTTATTCTCTGAAAGGGTTAATGCTCAAAGAATCTTTTGTTTTTGACAAGTGTAATTTGAGGACCCTCAAAACCTTGATTTATTATTGCTCCTTTTTTTCCCCCCCTCTTTCTTTCCTGGTGTTATTTTTTAAGTGCTTGCGATCCACACTGGATAAAAAAAGACATTTGAGGTCGAGAGCTGTGGAGGTTCAGGGTGGGAGGAAGAGGGCTATTTTAAATCTTGTGACAGTGAGGTTTCGTTCACTAAGGAGCTCTCTGTGGGTTTCTGGCATTGTAAGTGTTTTGTCTGCTTGCAAGCGAGCAGCTGATGGATGGGGAAAATGTTCATTGATTTGTAGTGCCTGCACTGCAGCCAACCAGCACTAGAATGAGGTGGCACCATCATGAATCTCTCAACTATGCATATTTATATGCAGCTGCTGTACTTCTAAACCTCCAGTGAATACAAAGTACTTGTGTGGCCACCAGTTCACACAATGCCGTCCTACCGCATGCTCTGATTTAACTACTGTATGGAAGAATAGACTTGGGGGGGCTCCGTGGGATATAGAAAGGAGAGGTAAGCATGGAAGGAGAAAAGACTCTTGCACAATTCCTTTTTCTTAGAGAGTCAAGAGAATGAAATGAATGTGGGAACAAGTAGGAAACATTCTAATAAATGCCTTACGTGCCTGAATCTCCAGTTCTAAAATTGATTAATGGAAACAAAATCCTTTTAAAGATGGTGTTTTCAGTGAGCAAGGCTTTGGGACTACATGATAATGATGTGGTTAAAATATGCTGGCACCATTGAAATCATCATAGCACTGAGCTGTGTGTATGAGAAAGTCTCTCCCTTGGGTAAACCACAGCTTCGGTATAAAGAAATAGATGAGATGCTATACTGGGTGGGGTGGTACAGAGAGAGAGAAGGAGAAATAAAGAATCTTTACTACATTGAAAAGAAAATTAAGAGGAAGCAAAAATATGAAGTTATTTAAAAAACAAAGATGAAAAACTACTCATTTTAGAATGGAAATGGAGCAGGAGGGGTGATTTGGAAGCATGAAAGCTGTAGGGCAAGGTCTGAGAGCTGAAAGCTTAAAAGAAACGAAGAGAGACACTGAGAGTAAGAAAATGAATTAAAAGAATAAAAGAAACAAAGAAATGGAAACTGTCAAATTGAGTATTTTGTCTTTCAAAGAACATAAAAATCTTCTCTTGAGATATATAAATATACATTTAGAAGTATAGATTCTAGAATTATAGATTCTGAGTAGTTCTATAAAATGTCACAATTTCATTAACCTGTAAAATTTTGAAATACAATAAATTTGTAAGATTGGAGATTTTTAGACTTGGTCAGTAAATGACATTTTCTCCGCATTTAAAGTGAAAGAATTAAAGAGACAAACAATGAATGGGAAAATTGAAAATTATATAGAACTAACACCTATGAGGAATTATCCTCATTCATAACATTCTGAAGGCCAAATTCAGGTAAATGCTATCAACAACAATAGTCTCACAGCGTAACTGACAGAAGCTCATTTTTATAAGATTAGGGCTCAGCTCCAGTATAAGCTGTATCGAAGCAACATCAAATGAAGTCGAATTCAATATCTGGGTACAGTTTGATTCCATTATAAAAAATAAGCTTTATGCTTTTCCATGTAGAGTTAAAGTACTAATTCAGCCCAAATTGCAGCTGCTCTTTTGACCAGAACATAAAATGGCCTTCTTCCAAATAAATCTCTCCCAGTTTTCTAGGCAGGATGTCAAACCTTATCTCCCGTGGGTCTAGGGAAGATGGATTGACTCTTGAAAGTTATAATGCCAGAGCATATTCAATGTTAGTATTATATTCTAAGTCATTTGGCTTTTATTAAACATGTCCAGATTTTTAAAACAGTACACAAAATCTCAAAATTGATTAGGAGTTTCTCTCTTCTGGCACAGAAATGCTCTATAATACAGAAATATTAGACTCTGGGCTAGCAATGTACTCCACCCAGTGGTGTGTCAGAGTAAAAATGCCTTTTATAAAGGCTAAACCTGACCTAATTTCTTTCTATTTTTCAGCCTTAGAGTGGTAAAATGTTAGATAAATACATGAAATGTAACGTGAATTTTACTCTTCATAATGACAAAATAGGAAAGGTACATTACCTTTTTTGAAAAGATCATGTCTCCCACTTTTTCAATTAAAATAAGTAAAATGTTTAATACAGTTTTCATATACAAATCATAAATAAGCTAACCAACTTCATATAGGTGTACATACATGCATTGATAAAAGTGACAGTTTCTGAGGTAGTATAAGAAAGCACTAAGATGCTGTCAATTAAACGAATAAATTATAAACCCCATTTTCCTGATAGAGAACTTGAACCTGAATGATAAGCAAACAAACAAGAAAAAAAGGCAAGCCAAACTATTTATGACTAGTACTAGAATGCATGGAGACGAGGCTTCTTAGATTAACTAGATTATCCTGTTTATAGTCCTAAGAAGAACATCTTGCCCAATTCTGCTGAAATATCTAAATTTCTGTTTGTTTATGCCCTTGTCCTAGTTGGCAGAGAAGAGAGGAAATACAATGGAATCTCTCTTTTGTGGTTTATATTTATAATAATCAGAGATCCTTAGCTATCAAAGATACAGTTACTTGGGAAATCAATATTCTGAGATTAAGTCTTCCCCAGAAAATTAAATTTTAAAAATTCTGGTTGTCCTTTGTTTCTCACAAAAACTAAGGAGAAATAAAAACCGAATTAGGATTTGGACGTCTAACGCTGCGTTGGAATTTTTCTCTATTAAACATGGAAGCATATGAAAGCTCATGTTTTTTCTTAACAGATGAAGAGGCTGTCAGAAAAAAATGTTTCAGGCTAGATGGCTAGCCAACATTTTAGAGTTTGAACAAAAATTGAGATTGTATATGGTGAGGAACAACTATTGACAATGTCAAAAGACAACTTCTTATTTTAGATCTGTCATTAAATTCGGCAACTCACAATACTTTTAAACCAAAATTTCTTTACATATTAAAAATATATCACTAAAACCAGTTTACTTCCATTATCGATTAAGAAGAGGATTACTAATTCTTAACTTTGTTTACATTGTCATTCTTTGCAGAATCTGATGAAATTCATGAACATCTTCTTTGGAAAAATGTTCATATCCACCATGATTTGCACATAATTTTAGGATTTTAAGAACTCCCTGAAACCTATTCATAGACTAATAAGACCATGAACATCATAAAAAAAAAACCCTAGATAATCATTTATTAATTTCTACATCTCAACCAATAGACTAAATCATTTATTTCTGTCTTCATGTCTCAGACAAGGCATCTGGCCCAGAGTTGACACTCAATCAATTTGGGACACATAAATGGTTTCCTAAAGTTATTTTAAAATTAGTTTTGAGATAGGTATTTTAAAATCATAATTTTTCTGAATATGAAATAAAATGAAAACTAGAAGCTAGAAATCACATTAACATTTACTTAACTCAATGAATGTTCAGACTTTCCTGTTGTTCGATTGGACAAAAAGAGAACATTGAAGAAAATATCACACTGTGTATGGAAATGTAGAGTAGGTGTCACCTTTACTGAATTTTATATCATCATTTCTTTATTTATATAGTGTAAATATTTCATTTTCCCATTAGAAAAAATACTGAGTAATTGTTCCATCATCACTTCATGACATACAAAAGAGTTTTTCTAATAAAACACTTAAATAAAAGGCAATGTAGAATGCCTATGGGCATCGTTCATTAAATGTCTCATGTGCTGTATATGACATCATTTGTAATACCACATTTATAGTTGTGACTCATAAAATACACAGTCCTGTTCACTGCAGCAAAGTAGAAAACCAGATACAATCAATCAAAGCCCATTACAAAGTAGCTCACAATTACACTTGACCCAGTTATACCCAGGGCCAAATGATGTCCCTCAAGAAGAGTATAACTTCCTCACTGTTACCAAAACCCCCAAAGAGTTGGCACTACTCTTTTGTCATTATATCATGATTATATTGCATGATCAAAGCAATTTTTCAAATATTTAGCTTAACCAAGGAGAAAAGGCATTTGTAGAAGAGAGTATGAGTTATGGAGATTAACCTTGGATAAGTTACCTAATTTTTCTGAGACTGACTTCTGCACTTGCAAAATATACAAGATAATAACAGTAGTTGTAATTTTTAAATGCTATGGTCAGTGTAAGGTGTATAGCAACATGCCTGTTATAAAGTAAATACAGAATACAGGGTAACTGCTGTATTACTACTTCTACCATTATTATTACTACTTCCACCATTATTATTACACTCACACAACTTATGAAATATGATCACAGTAGATCTCAGACTCACAAAAGTTTTACTTTCCCCTTCCAGTAAAATAAAAAACCCTGATATGATCTCTCTAGTAGTCATGGCATATTATAAATCTGGATCATCTGTTAACCAAACTAATGCTTCAAAAATAATTATTACATGACCAATTTTAGTTCCAAAGTGTTTAATTTAATACCTTCTAGCCTATACTGTTTGTTTCTAAAACAACTGATGGGGCAAAAGTCACCATCATGGGAGTCTTCACAACAAGTACACTGTTCAGAGTAATTGCCCCTTAAATATTGTTAATAATGTGTATATATTATAACTACTGTGTCTGTTTTCTTAGAACCAGGCTCTGATGACAATGACCTTATCTCAAGTCAGTATCTGTGTAAATAATTGTTTCTAGTTGTAACTACTGAGTAATATACCAGGGCACATTTTGGACACATTCAAAACTCTGAAATAAATGCAATTTTTGCTTGCATATATCACTGTAAGTGTAGCATATGCTACTGTAAGGTGTCTGTTGAATAGCAAAACATCTGTATTTTAAATGATATTTAAATATTTATGGACATGCATGATTACCACTTAAGTGAAATAATTTTATTGACTCTCCTTTAGTCTTATTTATGGCAAAGGATCGAAATAAAACAGTGGTTGGAAATTTCATTTTATTTCAAAAGATAGAAAGACCTTAAATTTTTCCTGTATTTAATGTTAACATCTGTTATGTATGACTTTCCTTTTGTGTTTTTATCTTCTGAATTGTGAATGAAGATGTTTGCATTGTAGAAGAACAATTTTGCTGATAATTCTTTCATAGAGTTGCTTTGGAAATTTTAGGAATATCAGCAGAAGATGGGTTCGGGAGATGGAAACATTATCAGAGGCTATAAAATGACTCACTGATAAACTCCGACTGTGCCCTGCTCCAGGGCAATAATAATTTGGTCATTTTTCAAATGAGTCTAATTCTCCTGACTTTTGCTTTGCCTCCCACAGCATAAGGTGAAGAACTCTGAAATAAGGACAAAGGAGGCTCTATGTGTTTACACATATTATGAAGGGAAATCAAAGGTTATATTTATATCCGAATTGAAAATTAGTTTCGTAGAGAAATCTTGGCCTGGTAAATGAAGACAGATTTGAACTTCTTTCCGAGCCTCTAGTCATCTCAGAGATTCATACTGATAGCCTGAGGCAGAGTGTTCCCTAACCCTCTGTCTCTATTTGCCACTGAAAAAATAAGACCAACACTTTCAGGCTTCCACTTCAGCGATACCAGAATTATTTTGTAAAAATGACTATCAATGTACAATGTGCAAACACACAGTATCAATCTTAACACTGCATCTATTTTGCAACTGAAGGAGATGATAAATAATTCACCTACTAGCTTACCAGAGAAACTATCAGCCGAATGTAATATAGACAGAAATATTACGTATTATTTTCCTTTGTATTTTGTGGAGAATTGCAGGGATGGAATGCTTTCACTTGTCAGTTGAAATGAGACTTCAGTCTAACAATTTTGTAACCTAGGCTCAGTTGAAACTATGCCTGAGGCTTTAGCAAAACAACTAAAAACTAAGAACAAAGACTTTTCAGAAATTGCCTTACCTGACGTTATGGAGTGATGTTAGTAGTTTTGTAGTCTAGGAAAACCCCAAACAATTAGAGTTTGGCTTCTAACTAACATTTCTGTTGCTTGAATGAGTTCAATGATTATAGTTCTGTTTACATGGTTTTCAAATATTCTCTTTTCATGTCCTTTCTTTGTATTTTCCTCATCACTCACAGTCTTCACTAAGTGCCCAGGTACTTATAGTATACAAAGTTTTATCATTATTGTTGTTGTTATTATTATTGTCGTTGTTACAGTAGATTGTTGTTATTATTATATTATGAATAAATTTGTTAAATAATCACACCTTTCAGTTTTATTTATAAGTGTTAGTTATGATGTTAGTACAGCTCATCTGTCATGTCTGGGATGACAAGAGTGATAGATTTAAGGAAATCATTACATTTTATCCAGGTGAGAGCCTTAATATTGCCTATTGTCAACCTAAATATGTTTCAGATGGTCAATATGTGTCATGATCATCAAGTCAAAGCACAAAAGGTCCAGAGGTGGACATTTATCAGCAAAGCACCCTAATGGCTTTGAATACATCTGAATATTAAAGTGATGGTTAGAAATTAAACACTGCTGAAGAGGAATACTTGCAAAATCAGAGGACTAAATCAGTGGTTTCCACTGTAGTTCCAGATTTTCTGCCTCTGGGTTTCAGGCCACATCCAGATATACTAAACCAAAATCCTAGTGGTAAGGTTTATGTCTACATCAGTATTATTTTTATCTTAAGATAAAAATACTGTGCTAAACTTTATGAAATATCAATATTTTAATGGTTTAAAATATTCTAAATATTAAAATAATAATCTATTTTTGAAACAAAGTGTTTTATAATAACATACACAGCCAATTCTTATAGTTTTACCTGGTATGGAATTGATGTAGAATTTATTTTGAGGTAGGCTAGATATATTTTGAAGTCTGTTTAGAGGATTTATATATTGAAGAATCAATAGGACCTTATTTTCATGGAGAGCAATAGGTATTTCCAACGCACTCTACCATTTCTTTAAATGAGAAGGGTTAATGAATCATCCATGGAGACAGACATATAGAAAGGGTCTAATGAAATGACAACTTACATTTATGAAGCAAAATGTACAAAAGATGCAAAAAGAGAAAAACACTAAGAATACAAGGCTTTAATAGGCCACTCTCAGTAGAAGACAGAACAAGTGGACAAAAAATAAGAGGCGATAGAAGGTCTAATGAACATTACCAACAGGTTAGATCTTACAGATGTAAACTAACCTTTACCCCCTAAGAATAGAGAATACACATTCTTCTCAGGTATTAAGAGAATATTTCCCAAAATATATCACATATTAAACTGAAAAGAAAATATTAATAATTTCTATAAAGTATGATATATCACACTCCATAATTATAAGGAAATAAAATAAGAAATTATATATATTTAAAAAATAAACAAAGAAGGCATTTCCACTTGAACATTTAAGAAAATCTTTTTATTAAAATACTCTTAAGGAACAGAGAAAATACAAATTGGAATGATAATTTAAAAAAATTACAATGACAACACAATATATTTATTAAAATGAGAGTCACTGCAATACTCAGTAACAACAAAGAAAGAATGAAGGTAAATGAATTAAATTCTTATCTCAAAAAACTAGAAACATAACAAAAGGTAATAAAAATAAAGTATAAGTATAGAAATAATAAAAATAAAAGAAGAACATGATTAGAGAATAAAATAATAGAAAAACAGTAGATCTAATTAATAAACTCAATCTCATTTTTTAAAGAAAAGTATCAAGAGAGATAAAGCACTAGCTAACTGGTCAAAAAAAGCAGTGACAAAATATAGCAAGAAAATGAGGCAAAAAAATAAATGACAAAAGAAAAATAACCATTGAAACCAAAGAAATAAAAACATACTTGCATGCATGTGCACATGAGTGCATGCATAAATATACACACATACATACACAGGACTGTTTTTCAGTGCTCTAGTCAAATAAATTTGAAAAACTAGATAATTTTCCCAGGGAAATAGATATTACTGAAATGACTCCATTTAAATTATAAATCTTAAAACAGATCACAAAGAGCACCAGCCCCTGATGATTTTACTGGGGATTTTTACCTACTTTTAATGATCACATAGTCTAAAGACTCTAGATATCATTCCAGTGCATTGAAAAGGACTCAAATTTCATAATTCCTTTTATGAAACAAATATAACAATGATACCTAATAAAATAATGACATTACAATGAAAGAAAACAAAAGACTCGTAATTCAAGAATACTAAATAAAATATTAAGAAACAGAATCCAATATCATGTTAAGAAAATAATGTGCCATATCCAAAGGAATTTTATTCCAGGAATGGAAAATCATTTCAATATTTATAATCTACTACTATCACACATTATATCATAGATTTCAGGGCAAAAAAAAAACAAAACAAAGCAAAACAAAAAAACATGATTGCTTCTACAGATGCTGAAAAAGCCTTTGAAAAAATGAAAACTTATTACTGATTAAATAAACTTCAAGAAAGAAAACTAAGGGCTACTTTAGACATATATACAGATGTGTGTATATATACACACACACACACATATATATATATATAACTATATATAGTTCCAAAGAGATATATACATGTATGTGTGTGTATATCCAAAAGCCAATATCTTCATTAATGAGGAAGCAGTAGAAGCATTTCCACTTAAACTGGGAACAAGGTAAACATGCCCAATATTTATACTACTATTCAATAATGTGCTCAAGATATTATCCAATGCAATTAGATGACAGAAATTAATTGGTAGCACAAAAATAGTAAAAGAAGTGATACTATTTCTATTTGGAGTTGATATGATAGTATACCAGGAAAACCTCAGGGAATCAATGATACTAACTCAAAGAAATAAAGAATCCAATAAGTAGCATTATATAACATTAACATGAAAAAATAAAGAGCCTTAATATAGCAATAAATAAATAGAAGACATAATGATAGATAAAATCCGTAGCAATAGCAATAAGAAAGATTAAATACTTAGGAATTAATTTAACAAGAAATGTGAAACTTTAAAAATACTTAAAAATACTCCTTAAAGACACAAAAGTAGACTTGAACAAATAGAAATACATATCTTACTCTTGACTAAAACAACTCAATGTTATAAAGATTTAAACCCTTCCTAATTTGTAAATTCAGTGAAATCCCAATGAAAACACTAGCAAGCTAGTTTATGCAGTTAGACAATTTGATATTAAAGTTGATTTTAAAAGCAAATATAAAAGAATAGCCAGGAATATACTAAAGAAATGAAAAACTACAAGGGGGATTAGCCTTAATAATTAAAATGTGTAGTACTGTCACATAAGTAGGTAAATAATACAGAAAATGGAGTTCGATGTACAAAAAAAGTCTGAAATTTGGCACATGTTAAAAGTGGCATCTCAAATCACTGCAGTAAAGACAGACTCTTAATAAATGATGCTGGAACAACTGGGTAGCCATTTCGAAAAGTGCATATCTCATAGTATGCAACAAAATAAACTCCAAATGAATTCAGAATCCGAATGTAAAAATGAAACCACATAAGTACCAGAAGAAAACATGAATGAATTCCTGTTTGAGCGTGAATTAGAAAAAGGTTTTCTAAATATGAATTAAAACCTAGAGGCAATAAAAGATTGATAAATTTGTGTAAATTAAAAAAAAATCTAAAAATCTTCAGGAGATTTGCAAAGTCTAAAGAAAACTGAAAAACTGGGAAAAAATATTCACAACATATACCACAATGGGCTAATAACCACACTATATCAACAACTCTTAAAAATTGAGGAACAAGTGCCAAAATCGAAAGTTTGAAAAATATTTGAACTGACAATTTTCACAAAAATGTACAAAAAACGACCCCCAGATATATGAAAATATTTTAATTCAGTCATAATCAGTGACGTGGCAAGTTAAAACACTAAGATATCATTTCTTAACTCTCACACTGACAAAAGTTAGTGATATCATATTTTGGTCATGGGGGTATGGGGAAACAGGCACACCCATGTCCTACTGGTAGGTTTAAAAACTGGTCCAACGCTCCTGGAAATAAATTGGGCAATATCTAATAAAACTACAGATGCAATTACCTATAAATTCAGCAATTCAACTCTTAGGACTCTACCCACGGTACCTTGAACAGCTAAAAAATACACATGCACAAAGTTATTCATTGCAGTAGTGATTTTATTTGTGAAATATTCGAAATAACCTAATGCTCATGTGCAGGAAAGGTGTCGAATATATTATGTTGGAGCGACACAACAGAGTACCACACACAGCTGTAAAAAAGAATGAGGGGTTTTCCTATGAAGACTGAGTTGGAGTGGTTTCCAGGAAAATTTGTTAAATAAAAAAAAGGCAAATTGTAGGATTATCTATAGTAGCTGCCTTTCTTTTAAGAAAGAAAGAAGATATAAGAAAATAAACATGTATCTGCTCATTTGTGCAAAAGAAATGCAGAAAGGGTAAACCAGAAGCTAAAGAAAGTGGTTATGTACAGAGAGGGAATGGGAGAGAAAGAGAGAAAGAGGGAGAAATAGAAACTGGGTCATAAGAATGTAGGGGAAGCAATATTTCTCCAAGTATAACTGTTCAAAAATAGTTTCCCCTCTTAGAATAGTACCGACTTTTACAATCCCCCCAAATTAATGAAAAATTAAAATAAAAAATAATAAAAATTAAAATAACCTAGGATATGAGGTGAACATATAAGTAACAAATGAACCTACTTATGTTGAAATGAAAAACATAACCACATTGAATGAAATGGGGAAGAAAATAATGAACCAAAGTACCTTTGGGAAAAAATATTTTGAAATATTGTAAGGCAAAAAGAACTGTACACAATTACTTTACTCTGATTAGTAAATCAGTTTCTCACAGGGATAAGAATTATCAGCTTTGTAACTACTGGGTGTGTGTACCAGGACCAAACAAGTACATAAATATACTGTAGACAATGAGAGCTAAATTTTTTAGAGCTAAAGGTTCCAAACAGGAAAAGGCGGGAGGCTAGAATAAATTCTGTTGTATTAGAGTAGAATCGGAGATATCAATATTAATTCATAATCGTGCATATATTTATAGATAGATTAGAAATAAATATGAATGGATGTCTAGGCACAAATTATTATACATACATATGTTCTCTAGCACTATTTATTAAGAGGTCTAGAAGCAATAACACTCTAGTAGGAATAAGTATATCTAGCACCCATATCTTGGTTTCTAAATACCATTTCCAAAAAAAAGAAACCAGAATTCCTTGAACAAGTCATTTATTTCAGGGCAAAACAGGAAAAATACAAGGTGAATCTGGAATATCTTGTGTTGCCAAAAAATGAAAAAGCGCAAAAAAAAAGAGAGGGGGGCATGTCAAATGGACCCTGAAGCCAGCCTGAAAAAAAATCTCAATTGCTGAAACAAATAATTGGAACAAAATACATGATAGTATTGAATTATAATCTCTAAAACATAGACCCATGTGTCCATACTAATATAAATGTACTGTATAATTGAATAAGCAAACAAATGGGGAAGAAAGAACATCTCCTGTTTAAAAGAATTCCAATTAATAAATGTAGAAGAAATTAGGTACATACAAAATCACATTAGGCAAACACAATAGCAATAATTGTTATCAGTAACTGTTAAATCTGTGGACAAAACATTAAAGAAAAACAGGATATTTGCTTAGTCCAAAAGAAAAAAAGTATATATATTCTCTAAGATACATTTTAATTACGAAGGAAAAATAGTAACCTACATTGGAAAAACCTGACTGACACCACCTTAAAGTTATGAAGGTTAACATCATCAGTAAGAAGGTAAAAGGACATCATGTATTCTCTCATATAATGCACTGAGTAGGGCATATCACTTATTCTTGCCCCAAATGCATTACCTCAAAATATTCGTGAGAAAACATCGGACAAATTCAAACTGAAGGACATTCTCTAAAATAACTGACCAGTCCTCTTCAAAAGTGTCAAAATCATAAAGAAAAGACTGAGAAACTATAAAATATTGAAGAAAACAAAGAGACCCAATAACACAGGTAATGGGATCCTGGATTTGATATTTATATCCTAGTTTTGATAATTGTACTACAGTTATATAAGCTGCTAACATTAGGGGAAATTGAGTAAAGGGTATACATGTACTCTCTGTGTTATTTTTGCAACCTATCCATAGGTCCGAAATTATTTGAAAATAAAAAGTTTAAAAAAGAAATCTCAGCATTTTAAAAGTCAAAATTTTAATTTTAATTTTTCTCCCCCCTCTTTAATTCCCACCCTCCCGCCAACCACTTCCACCACTGACCTATGGATGTAGCTGTTTTCCCCTTAAGAACTGGATCTCTGAAGGCAGGGCATCTCCCTCCATATGTATGCACCCAGAGCCTGGGCCCCTGGGGCATGGGCGATGGCTCCACCTGGGGTGCGAACCCAGGACCTTCTGCATGTAAAGCAGATGTGCTAACCACTACACTATGGAGCCACACCCAAGGATTTTACTTTTAATCTGACATTATTATTTGGGCACTAGTTCTAGCTAGTACTAATGTTAAGAGATGTGACTCAGCTATGTCACTTAACATCTCTGGGCTTCATTCATGCATTATAAATGTAATTGAATAAGATATCCTAAAAGGATTCTTCTACTTTAGTACTCTATTTTCTAGAAAAAAAACTGAGACTGTAGAAAATTATAATCTCAATTTCTCTTAGCATGATATTCCTACTACTCTGGATATTTTATTCAAGTTATTCAAATTAATACTTTTCAAACAAGTCTTGTTCCATTCTTAAATTTGGTGCTTTTTTCTTTTCTTTATTATTTAATTTTATGGGGAAAAACAAGATAGCAAAGAACATAAACTACTGTTTGGGATCATATATCATTTCATTGTAAACATATTATTGTTCTAAAAGACTGGATTAATGCTTAGAAATACAATCAGCCTTTCACATGCCAACTATGAAAGGCATAATAGAAGGTGGTGGGAAATGAATAAGAAACAGTCCCTGTTGTAAGGAGCTGACAATTTAGCCTGAGAGCAGACATGTATGTAAATGAATAACTGTAAGTCAATGTGAAAAGCATTGTGATAGAGACATGTACCATCCCAGAGAATAATAATCAACTTTGCCTGGGGAGTCAGGGAAGATTTTTCAAAGGAGATGTCAGAGATTTGGGGAACCAGCAGAAATTTTTCAGGTAGAAAAAAAAGATCTGTCATGATGTAGAATAATATGTGCAAATATATACGGTTGTGAAAAACCAATGAGAGTTTCCTTCCAAATGAAGACCAGTAGTAGCAAAGGCCTTAAACAAAAGTTGAAATGGAAAAGGACTGACAAACATGAGTTATCTAATTCTTGTCCTCCTTACCACGGCTCTCTTTCTTGCTTGCTCTTTTTCTATTATACCATAGTTCAACCAAACTCTTACTCTCCAAACAAACAAACAAACAAAAACAGCAACAAAAATCCCAAACCCCAGGCTTATCCCATCCACGAGCTTAGACTTAACCCTGCAGGTAAAAAGCAGCAAAAGTCTCATTCTTGCTTCTATAGATCAATGTTATTTTATAAATATTCACAAGGAAAGGATCTTCTATATATAAGACACTGGGTAGATAAAAATTAGAAATAGTCTTTACCTTGGAAATATTTAAGCAGAGAGAAGCACAGTCAAAATTTTTAAATAAAAAATGACATTTTCAGAAATAACTTCTCCCTATGCACATCCCCAACCAATCTACATCCCTCTCAGCAGCACATTAATAGAGAGCTATGAGTGGATTTAAGTAAGACATTGGGCAGTTGGGTGGGCATCTTCGGGCAGCTTCCTGAAATCATTCATGGAACTAAAATGTAGGAAATTGTCAGGGCTCATGGGGAAGCAGGAAGCTTTCTGGATATTAGGTAGTCTGTCTATTTTCCCACCACCACTTCTGGGGCAAAAAAAAGATTATGCTTGTCCAATCCCCATTCTTTTCCAAGTAAGTATTTTTCTCATTTATTTGCCCAACTGTTCATATTGCATGCTAAAGCAGATTTTTTTTATATTTTAAAAAAGGAACTCTACATTCATGCTTGTTTAACTATCAATAATAAAATATATGTAATTACTAAGTATGTTTACTATTAAATTCGGCTCAAGATTTGAAACTCAATTAAAGTAATTGTTTTTGATATGAATCTGTGGCAACATTTTAAAATAGGCATCCTATACAAGCTATCACATAAATATATAGAAAACATGTCAACTCTAGGGTCAAGTGATAATGTTTAAAATGTTAAAATCTCCATTTTCAGGTGATGCTTTACCAAGGATGAAATTGGTCATGCCATTAAATACATACAGTTTTAGGTCTAAATAAAAGTCCTCAGTTGTTCTGCATTTGCATATTACCACTACTGCATTTAGACAGGAGACTCCTTTGATAGCCAAAAGGTCAGATAAAAGGACATGTATAGTTTTTAAAAATCACATGCAGCAATCATGCAGGAGCTAATGACATTATTTTGACCATGATCTAGAAATCTGGCATTGTTCCAGCTAGTTCTCACTGAAGTGCTTTTGTTTTTGTTTTTATTTTTTTTTCTTGTTATTGTTTTGCTTGAAGCAAGTGATTTCGGATTTTTTTTTCACCGTTTTCTCCCTAATAGCATAAAAACTACATTCAGCATTTTAATATACAAATGTGATAGTCCAGGATGGTAAGGCAACAGGAAAGTTCAGATAGTAATTTTTACAGATGTTTAATACTGCAGGCCTTTATTTCTGTTTCCTTCTTTTGATTTTTTGTCTGCATATACAATTTAAAAAGTTTTATCATCCAGTAATTTTTTCAAAACTTTCATTACTAGTCAGAATATTTATCTTAAATCCATTATATTGTTTATACCTTACCATGGTTACCAGCAAAACTACTTTAAAAGAAAATTCAATTGATTTTTTAAATTTTCTTTAAAAATATTCTGGATGTTATTTGCATAGTGAGATCAAATAATAAATATTTAATTATGTTACAGTGGTAGTTATTGGTATTAAACCAATTTAGTAGTAATTTCTTAAAACTGTAGACAACTACTAGATAATAGTTACTGAAATGATGACAATGTGTCTCCTTATTTAAATTCTTCAAAAAATAAACATACAATTAAAACCATAACATATAATTTCTAAGTTTTGATAACTAAACAAAATCAGTTCCTTATTCTTTTTAATCTTTAAATACACATTTCCAAGCTTATAATTGACTCGCGAGCAAATTTCTAAAATTTTAAAAGCTATGCTTTTGGTCAAGAAATGACCTTGGAAGCCCAATGCATAGCTTATGCATAGAGCTCTTCTTAGAGATCCAATGTTATTTTCTTTACTGTTAGTCATGGTGGTCATAGTTTAAAGGATGGAATTTCTGAGATAGTTTAGTTTATTCAATAAGGCAAGTTAAGAAATGTTAAATTCTACATAATGTGTCATGTCCTTCAGAACGCCATTGCTTTTCTCTCTCAACTTTATTCTTTATCCATTTCCATACACCTCTTAAGCTATTTCGGAATCTTTCTGCACAATTTCTGTTAAGCCATCATAGATATCTATGTATTATAATTTACAAAACAACACTACAAAATGTTTCCTCACAGAAAGTTCCTCCAAGATTAATTTAGCATTAATAATCACTTAATGCAATAATCTGTTAATATGCAAGTTTTGTGAGGAAAGGAAAAAATTTCAGGCAATAGGGTCATAAAAGACTCTTAGAAAAATAAAAATTTGATCTTAATTCTTCAAAGAAAATTCAGGCAAGGAAAGAGTACATAACATGATTGAGGAAATAAAATCTTGGAGATCAGTTGGAAAATTGCTGCAATACTCTAGCTGCAATATGCAGGATGAACTAGCACAGCGGAAGTCTGTCTTGTAAATAACCTTAAACCTGTGTGAATAGAAATTTAATTTCCTGATGAGACAAAGTTAGAGGGCTGTTATGAGAATGAAGTGGCAGTAGCTAGTTACAGATGATTTTGATTCCTTATTACTTTGGATGAATAGCATACAGATGTTCTGAGAAATCACTGGATCAACTGAAGGATATATTTCATCTTTTTTTTTTTTTTTTAAATCAAGCTACACCCAGACTCTATGCAAGGCTCTTTGCTATATGTTTATTTGTTTTACTGCACTCAATTCTGGACATCCTTTGTTGTACTTCGACTCTCTTCTTTCTGAAACCTGTTCGCATTAATCTAACCTACCTCTCCACCACCAAATCATTTCCTTTCCCAAAGCATCCATTTTTTTCTTTTCTATTTTTTTTCAACCTTTCCTCTCAGTAAATTTGTTTCTGATTTATGTCTCTAGTTAGATCTTGAAAGGCAAAAAAAAAAAAAGTATTATACCATTAGGGCTAATATTTTTGTGAAAATTGAGAGAATAGAATCATTGGTGTTTTCAGTATTTGCAATGCAAGAGATCCCAGACTGGAAAAACTTCTTAGATTAGATGGACATAGATCAGATATTGTGCTCCCCACCATAGCTACTCATTTAAAGAAGGTTTATTCTGCTCTTAAGATGGACTAATTGGACTTTGTATAAAGAAACTAGATTAGAAACAACAAGATTTTCCACACTGGAAACTTATTCATCTTTTCGAAAAATAAATAGCTTAAAATATAAAGTATAAAAAGATATTTTAAGCAGGGCAAGATACACTGACACTAATATATCTTACTGAAAAATTGGTTAATTTGACCTGGAACTCTATTTTATGTCTAAACAGCTGAATTAAGCTCAAGAGTTATTTCAAATGTAAATATTCAGACCTGTACATAAAAGACAATAATTAAGCTAAATACCGATTTCCTTTCTAAACTGTAAAAATCATACCAGGTTTCATCTGTTCCTTTCCCTTAATTTGCTAAACAATAGAATTAGCGTCAGAAGGAGAAAGAATTGTGAACACAATTCAGCTTTTGAGGATAATCAAAATAACCAGTTACTTCAGAAAAGAAAACCAAGAGAAAGCAACAATTGATGCAAAAAAGAAATAGGAGAGTTGAGAACGTATATTTCATCATATCCCAACTGAAAAGCTGAGAATATATGAAATTCGCATTTTAAATTAATTTCTTTTTCTTATGTGAACCTGTACTATGAGAATTAAAGTGCATCCTTTGAAGTTTTACCCTGGTTTAATTAATGCGCTTATAGCTCCTTGAATAAATGTTTCAAAAGAAAATATAAATGAAAGATAAGAGTAGCATACACTACAGTTAATGTTGGTTACAAAAAAAAGATGAAGCAGAAAACATTCACTACTTTCCAATGTTCTTAGAAACTTGCCACTTTGTTCTCTGTTTTGACCTCTATGATGGTAAGACATTGGAAACTTTGATGCTTCTTTCAATGACGTTATATTAACATAGAGTTACATCTCAAAAAACATATTTCCTTTCCTATTTTATTCACGGTTCACTCCCACATCTGGATTAAGTTAAATATATCTTAATTTAATTGGAAGAAATGTTATTAAGTTTTCATTTAACAAAGATCATTAAATCAGTTCTGTTATTATTGCCAATTTACATACAAGGAAAATGAGGTAAAGAAGGTTATTCTTCCAAGATTTGATAACTATAAGTAGCAGAGGTGGAATGTGATCCAGGGCAATCTGACTCAAGCATCTCTTCTTTTAACAATGCTCTAATGTTGTAGGAGAAGCCCAGTACAGTCTCTGAGAGGTAGTAGTAGGAGCTGCTAGTATTATTTTTCAAAAGATTTTTGCTGCTAAAACTGTTTGCTCCAAACTATATTCAATTTATTTCTTTTTTGGCAAGGAGAGGAAAGGTCATGGATTTTAAATCTGTATTCGCAATATATAGTGAAATAATTCGATCATTATGCACTTGGCTTTTCCTATACCCCTAAGGGTATATTTGTTAGTAACTAAACTAATTGATTTTGATTAAATCTTCCTGATGATTAGTTAAGAAATTTCCTGGTGATAAGTTGGCACACCGACAGTCAAGGGCAGCAGCTATGAATGGGAAAATCATGATACCTGTGAACTGGAGGATTTAGAAGTTATCGTTAAATCAAGAGGAAAAATATTTTTAGGACTAGAAATCTGCTCCATTTACTAATTAAAAGGTGTCTCAATATAGGTGCTATATCAATTCATTGTCACTTATAATATTTCTGTATGCATCTTCTTTAAATATTTTTATTAATTGAATTTAAAAATATGCACTGTATGTTCATTTGACTTCATACATAACAAAAATACAAGTTCTTATTTTTATGAAGATACGGTTTGTATGCATGATGTCCAAAATGCCCCCCAAAACAGCGACATGTATACCTACAAATTTACCTTTTGAAGAACAAAATATTTTGTTTTAAATGTGATATGATACAAGGACACCAAAACATAGGCTGGGTATGGTTTTTACATCTCAGTTATTGATTTTAAATTGTATTATAAACTAAATTATTAAATCCTTGGTAACAGTCTTTACTTTTTCCTAGACCAGATGTAGCTACTATGATTACACATAGATTCTCAGAAATTGTCAATTTCTTTGCCTGATAATATTACAAAATGAGGATCAGAGCGATTTCTCTAAATACTTAAGTTTTAACAAGATGTCGTTCCTTTGCAAAATAACTGAATCATTGAAAATTAAGCATTCCAGAAGCAGATTTAAGATGTTTTCAGTCTTTAAAAAAATAAGCCATATTGAGAAGGGGAAACCCAATTTGAGATACAAATATTTATTTTATTAGGATCATTCATTCATTTTTTCATTCAACATGTATTTGTTGAGCATCTATATATGTCAGTTCCTGTTCTGCAGCAAAACAGGAATAGGAACCAGATGTATTATCAGGGTAGCTTTCACACAGAATATCAATTAGTGGTTTTGTTGAATTCAGTTACCTTTCCAACAGACTCATATGGTATTTTAAAGTGTTTTGTTTGTTTTTTTTTTTTTTTTTCCGTAATAAGTTGTTCAAAGGGATTTTTGCTGGCATGGACTTGATTTTCTTTTCTTTTAAGTAAAGCACATGATCAAAACCAAACCAAACCAAACCAGACCAAACCAAATCAAAGTCCCAATAACTTAGTTAATCTAATCTTCATCAGGACAGAAATACTCACAAATGTATTTTGAATAAGGGTACAGAAATGTGTATTCATTAATGGAAGGTAGTTAGCTGACTAACCGCTATGATTGAAGACTGATTTTTATTATTCCAGAGAAGGTAGGTATTACTATGTTTTATAGACATACCATACCCTTTGCGCATCTTTTCCTTTCTTGAATCATTTACCTAATAGCTAGCACCTCTCATAGACTAAAAGAACAACATAGACTGAAAGGTACATCAGTTAATTTTGCAATGTTTCCTTTTAAAAGGCTATTTGGTTTTGTTTTGTAATCAAAATAATGCAAAAGAATCTCCATCTCTTTATCCTTTTTGGCTTGGATTTTACTTAATTTTTTTAACACAGCTATAATGACAAATTAGTCATGCATCAGAATAGAATATTATTTCCTATTAATAGGCATCAGGGACTACTATGAATAAGGAATAAATAGTTCTGACAGGGCAGGAGAATAATCTACCACATTTGGCAATTTTCTTAATGGGGTTTGGGGATCACTGTGGTTCATATTGGCCAGGATTGCCATTTAATTTTCTTTAAGCTAGTATTTATTACAAACAAGGAAAACCCAAGGAAATAACAGATATATCCCTTCCCTTCAAATGAAAACATTGATAAAGTATATTCATAATTATGATTATAGCAAAATAACTATTATAGACAATAAGTTCTGTGCATTTAAAATGTGATATAACTGGTTAGAAATTTTGTACTTTATCACTTCACAATTAGTCTGGAATAAAGGAAAACATATTTAGCTCTTTTTATTTTTCATCATAGTTAAATATCAATTCATTTTTATAGCAGCTTTATAAAGCAGATAGACATAGAATTGCAAGAAAACAGAAATAAGGATTGATGAACTAAGTACTATGAAATCTTTAAGATAAAATTGCTTAAATATTACAGCAAGAATAGGTAAGCATTAAATGAGGAATAAAAAAATGCTTCTAGTAAAAAATTCAGTGCATTTTTCACGAGGCAATGGCTATAAAGTTAACATATTTAAATGATGATACTTAAGTGGAGGCTCTTAAAAAATATCTTGAAGTAATTCTGCAGTTGTTTCTGCCCTGATTGATCTCTACCTATTTCTGATAAACTCAATGTAAATAAATATTTGCTTTCTTAAAATCAGCTTTCTCCTTTAAGTTGATTCCTTCTGCTGTTCCCAAATTCAAGTGTTAACCTGACCTTCTCTGCAGTTAGATCAGAATAACTCCATCCATTTTCACGGGTCAGTAAAGGCCAATTGCTGCAAGGTGGCATCCTGAGTTAAAGAGGACAGCACTCTGATGTCAATTGTATTTTTTACAAAGCCAAAGACATATAGCATTTAGAAGTATGACAAACTAGTAATTTTTAAATGCCCATATTAGCCTGTTTATTCTTAGGTTTTCAGGCATTGCACATGTTTAAAAATGTATTTAATACCTAAGTTAAAATATGAGAATAAAAGCATTGTAGAAAGTTGATCTCTTCCTATTAGATGCAAATACATCTAATTAAGCAGAAGCACAGCAGTGGAATTTTGTAGTGTCCATTACATGTTTGAATTGTGAACAGGCTGTCTATGAATTCATCTGAGAGGGAAGCTTATTGCCAGCTGGTGTCAGAAATGAAATCATTATCAGGCATTGTATAGTTGTCAAAAATAATAACAAGCATCATTGACCTTGGCCAAATTTGAACTAGTTATTTAAACACAAAAATAATAGAAAAGGGTATTACTGTTTTTAGGAGTTATAATGTTTTTAAAACATAAACCCCAAGAATCCTGTAAAAACAAATTATTCATTGTTTATTATTGATAAATTTTTAGATTATAACTGAATTTTGTAGTGCAATAAATATACATGTCAGTTTTCCTTAAGAATATTTTGGAAAATTGTATTAAGCCACTTGTTCACTCTGTACCTCTTAAACGAGGTTCCATTCTTCATAGAGATGTAGTTTGTTGTAACAAAAGACAAATTTACAGTGGAAAAAAAAATTCCAATACAAGTCATAGCTCGGTATTTACTAGCTATACTAATTATTTCACTCTTTGAGCTAGAGGAGTGTGCTATCTTCTCCCTCCCAGAGTTAACGTGTATATTATGTGAAAGGGCTTTGTAAACTACATTTTAATACACTGCTTTAATATTATTTACTTTATTTAAAGCAGTTACTTATTAGCAAGTATAAATAATACCCAGATGACAAGTCCAGACTTTATCAATACGGCCACTGTAATAAATATATTAATTAGCGCTTGAGGGATGCACTCAATAACTCAACAATAACTCAATAGATGAGGTGGTTAATAATATCTAAGTAACTTCATTTAATATTTTTTCTATCTTTCTGCCACCAGATTTACATAATTTCTAAAATTATGTAAAAGACAACTGGAAGCAACCTAAAAGTGTAGAATGGATAAATAAACTGTGCTAAACTTAAAGAAAAAACACATAGCAATAAAAAAGAATGACCTACTGACATATGCAAAATGGGGCAATCACAAGGACAAAACATTGAGAATCATAAGCCAGACAAAAATGCATACATGTTGTGTGATTCTATTTATATAAAATAAGAAACTGGTAAACCTAATCTATGGTGATAGACATCAGTTTGATGTGAGGCAGTCTTCTGGGTGCTGGGAATTTCTATATCTTGATCTGTGAGATGATTGCAGGTATAATAAACATATGATTACATATATGTACTCATATGTAAAATGTTCGTTCAGCTGTATGCTTAAGAATCATGTATAGGAAGGCATACAAAACTGGAAGGAAGATCTGTATTCAAAGCTAACTCTCCATGCACTAGTGTTATTACCATGAGCAAAAAGGACATTTTTCCTCCCTCTACTTCACCATTTTCTCATGTATAAATTAAAGGTGTTAAAGAAATAACATTAAATGATCACAGCTCATTTAATGATCACACCAATGAATTAAATATCTGAGTGTTAGAAGTTATTTTGAACAAAATTCTTCAGTGTTCATCAAGATATTTTGAATCATAATATCCAGTATTACACGAAACTTAATTGAAGTAAAATAAACAATTAAAAAAACATATTTTATGCCCATATCCTCATTCTTTTAAAATAGAGGTTAGAAATCTAAATTTTAAAACAGTTACCAACAATTGGTTTATAATATATTTCAAGTTTTTCCTGCACAAGCATATGATATGGACACGTTGTGAATTTTAAAGTAAAGAGGCACCATCTTCTAGTGGGAAGCACATATTTCAAAACAGTGAAGCACTTTAGGAAGGATTCTGAGTGTTTGTTTCTGTGATATGCCATCACAGAGCACTATTCGGGAGCATTGAATAGTATCGGTGGCTATAGTGAAAAATCACTATGCCTCTTCAACTCTTGTAGCTCTTTGGTTATAATAACATATATATTAACAAAACAAGCTAGTGAAACTTCCTGACTAAGAGATGTTTACTCCCTAGGTGCTATTTCACAGCTTTTAATATTTTAAGCAACTGATGTGCAAAAGAGCCTCACAGTAGACATGCAATCATTGTCCATATATATTATCATTTTTTTTCTGGAGAAAAATTGTTTATGACATAAACTGTTTTATTGGTCACTAGCTAATGCTTAACTTAGAACTACATTAAAAGTACATACTTCAAATATTAAAAGTACCTATTATATAAAGGGCTTGATATTCTCTGCTACTCTCCATCTATGGTTGATTTTAGTATTCTAAGGGCTCTGTTTCTTCAATTGTTAATAAAAAAAATATTTAAATCAGAGGGTTATATTTAATATTCTTCATACTCTCAAGGTCAAGATTATTAAATATGTAGTACACTGATAATAGCATGGGTTAGAAATACCACTAACGTAAGTTCATATCCTGATATCTACACTTACTAGCCCTGGAACTATGGGAAAATTATTTAAGCATGCGGAGCCTTCCATCTATGCAATAGGGATAATTATCACCAACTTTGATGGTTTTTTAAAGGACTGAGATGAGATACATGAAGGACTCTGTACAGGATCTGAATCACCGCATCAATGACTGTTCATGTATAACACTCTCAGTGTCAGGAGCCAATCCCTGGAAGATACCTTTTAGACAGGATAAGTAAAGGGTTCTCTCAGCATACTCGTAACCAATAAGTCAATCTTCTAATTAGCTCCAAGGTCAAATTTTTGAAATTTTTTTAGTAATACTCTTAGTAAATTATTGTTTGAAATACTATTGGATAGATTATAATAAATCTTTGTGCTTGCACAGAGTAAAAGCTCTTTAATTCCCTGGTCCAATGCAATCCATCAATTTCCACTTCTCCTTCTTCTTTTAGCCATCAACATGCCTTTCCAGAGTTTTAGAAAAAACCTGGTTATTCCTAGCTGCAAAGAAAAGACGTCTATCTCAAGCTCAAGGAAATTTGGTCAAGAACAAGTCTTTCTTTACCCAATGGAAAAATATTATGACAGTAGTTTATCTTTACTGAGTATGTAAGTAGCTCCAAGTAAAATACAGGGATTTTTTTAAGGGCTGATTTTCCAAAAATGTAGGTTCATGTTCATTTCCTATAATCCAATACAGAAGAAAACTTTACCGGTATTCCTTATTTTTACCAATGTACCAATTTACCTACATCTTACTCTTGATATTCTCCTGATCATTAGGTAAATATGAAGATCTCTTATACACAAACACATATACAAATACATATACACACACCCCATATGGTTAACATGTACATACACATACACCACTTTTCCACCTATAGCTGAATCATTTTGCATGCTGTCAGGGAGTCTATAATATAAATGACATAACGATGTAGAATACATAGAGGATCTATATGCTTAATAATCAGTTTTCGCAAACCTGCTATATGTTTTGGTCTGGTTGTAATTTCTAATACCTTAATGATTCTGCTGCTACCTAAACAGAAATTGTCCCAGGTACTCATACGTATTAATTCCCTTCATCTAGTAAACCTAGTAATGCTGCTTCCAATCCAATTTAAAAACCATTACAAGGTAGTGACTTTTAAACCCATTATAATTTAGCTAATTTCTGTGAAATTTAGTTAGAAGAAAGCATCTGTTCATTTGCACATCTGTAAATTACTTTTAATTGCACTTTTCTCAAGTGAGAACGAAACTCTATCTGCAATGCAATTTGTATTTCTGACCGCACAAATGCTAGTAATCACCTGTGCTTTATATATAATTTCATTTTGGGTTACATAATCTCATTTTGCTATTAATCCAGACTTTTATGTAATTTAGTGACTGCAGGTTTGATCTTGAGTAGGCTTTAAGATGCAAATGGAAATGGAAACTGTAAGATATTTGATTATTCATGTTATTTACTTATATAAGAAGAGAGAGCAAATTTCATAGGTAGACATGGCTAATTCTGGAAGTGGAAAATGTGTGAATACTATTACATTCATATTTAATGATTTGGGTATTGAAAGTTAAAACAAATTTCAAATATGAGGTAGTCTAATAGCTTACATTTTATCTAAGACTTATTCATTCAATAAATCAGCTCTTTGTCTTATATCAGGCATTTTGAACTACTAATTACCAACATCAATTCCTGCCTTCTAGTAACAAATAGCAGTTTCCAAATTAAATTTGTTGGCATCGAAATATGTCAGTAGAAAAATTTTATCATTCTATAAATATTCTGAACTGATTATTGCTCTGTTTCATCTGCCAAAATTACAAGCCATTCTTTCTTTCTATATCCTTGTTGATTCATTTCCTGACAATCAAAGTTTCAGAAATAGCTAAGTAACACTTTAGTAGGAATTTTCTGTGCATCAACATTTTCTAATGCCAAGCTACCTGAATATATCTAAAATTGGCTTTTGACACATACGCAAAAATATCTCTCCAGAGAATCTTTATGAATGAGCCCTAGGAATGGAGAGGAAAGAACATGTGATCAAGTTAGAATCCCACAGAACAAGCAATCGCAGTATACATATAATTTTCAAAAATTGCTCTAACAACAGAAAATTCACATCTAAATCGTTAGGCCTTATGAAGGATATAATCTAAAAATTTTAAAAGGAATGATTTTAAAAAGTAATTCGCAGATGACTTCTCAAACAGAATTATAATAAAGTTAATCCCACAACTTTAATCTCAGGACAATTGCTTCTACCATTGTTTAAATATCTGAGACATAAAATGTATATTGATATATACTATTTTGAACAGAAAACACAGCTTATTAACTCAAAATTAGAATACGTATGTTGTATAGTTTTAGCAGCTCAACCTTTTATGCCCAACTGTCCATATTCTTCAGGAAAGTGCCCAGGTTTAGGGAAGAATGAAACTAATTATTCTTGCTAAGTCTGAGTTAGCTGGCTTATTAAGCCGATTTGGCCAACTGATTGAGCTGACCTACCCAAACTGTGATTTAAAAAAAAAAAAAAATCGCTAACCAAAGAACACAGCCTCTGCCAAAGACATTCCACTCATAGGCTTTCCAGAATAACCAGAATGAGTGTGTTCCGTTGCAACTCTTTTCTCTACAAACATCTATGAGATTAGATATGGGGCTCTGAAGCAAAACTAGAAGATTTAAATATGGGAAATGATGTCATGGGCCTAAAACACCATAGCTCATACAGACTGGCTCCAAACCACCCCTTTGCCACCACTTTCTCAGCAGTTCTTAAGTGAAGAGTGAATGAAGGCTGCTCTCATCGCCTGCTGTCTACCTTTCCAGACTGTTGTTTATGTATGAATAGCAAGTTGTAATTAGTTGCTATAAAAATGCACCATGTCATTAATCTCAATCTTATTCTCTATTTTAGTTTTTTAACTGAAGTCTTCAGAAAGCCCATGGATACCTTTATATAAACGTTCAAAAAATACAATCACTCCTTTCAAAATCTCTGCAAATAGTAAAGTAGTTGGTAATCGCCAGAGAGAAAATTTTTCTGAATTATTTTCAGGCACCCCTTGCCCAACACATGTTGACCTCTTATGTTAGTGGAAGAAATGGAAAGTAAGGCACCACTCAAGTCTCATGGTATTTTTTAAGAGAGGTATTACATAACATTTCAATAATAGCAAAGTGGAGGCAATTATAAAATTAGTAAATATTAATAGTTTTCAAAGCAAATTATAATATTCCAGATTTTTCTAAAAACTAGTAAATATTTTAAACCAATAATAATAAAAAATTTATAATTACTACACAAAGATGTAAATGACCATTAACTTATGTTGAATGTTCAGTACTTTAAATTACCCAAATCATCAGATTTGATGTAATCATTTATACTGATTCATATATAGACTAGCTTTTAATAAGAAACTCAAAATTTTTGTTTATTCAGAGAAATATAGAATAAGAATAAACTTAGATCCTACTATTACACTTTCCATTCTAATGCTCACAGATATCTCAGGAGGTAGATAAACACTCAGGAACACAAAAATACCTGAACACAAACAAAAGAAAATTTAGAGTGTTTTTAGAAAAAAAATTCGAGCACCAGAAAAGAGGGCCTTTTGCTGAACTTGACCAAGAGAATATACAGTTTGACATAAATCACCATTGTTTAAATATATATTAGGTCAGGCTACTTATAAAATAAACATTACCATGTTTAAAAACTGTATCAAATAGCAATATTTGCTTTATGATAATTTCAAAATTAAATCAATATTAAGTAAAAGAATTGCAACAAGTGAAAATCATATGTTCTTTTATGCGAATAAGGCTTAAAATCAGAGAGCATTATTCTTTTATTTAATGTTAATTGTATTTTATTCAAAGCATAACATTTAAAAAATTACTTGGTCACCTAATTTATAGTTACCTGTTGGCTGCTTGGAAATATAACAGTTGTTCATCTCATAAAAGAATGAGATACTGCAGTTATTTCTATAAGAAAAGTCTTGCAAATGTATTACAAACTGTAATTAATTTTTTAATGTTCAAGATTTGTTGTATTAATGAAATGGCAAACTGTTATTATCAGCAGTTTACATGAAAAGTATCTCCTTTTATTTTAGCGCATACTTTCTCCCAAACAACAAAGGTTGGTGCCTCACGTGCTTCACTTATCTACTGTGACTGCAAATCCACCATCATCCCACATATGCTAATCTTTTATGGCAGAGGTCACTGAAGTTGTGCCAAAATTCAATAATTATGTTCAATCTAATGTAGCCATCCATACATTTATCTCATTGCTGGAATGTAGACCATTTAGAACAAAGCACTTCATTTAAATGATGAAACACTCATCAAAAATGCCCTGTTGTAAACACTTCTCAAGTTTTAAAAATTGTAGATAAAATACTGCTGTTATAAAGCTTTCTTTTTAATACAGAATTAACATTTACAATAATTATTTAATATATCTTTTAATTGGGGGTGAACCATGTTATGTGCCTGTTGCATAACTGAAACAAAAACTCTGTCACACTTAATATGGTAAAGACTCATAATCTAAATTGACACTATAAATCCACCTTTTCTAAAGAGTGAAGTTTCCACACTATAAAGTAGAATAGGTTTTAATATTTATAAAGGATGGGAAAAATGATAAATGAAGCAAATTCTTCAAGGTCTTCTTCACAAATAGAATACATTTAACAAACATATTGAACTATTTTTCTTTTTAAAGTAATTGCATTAGAATATTGTTTTTAAAATGTCGATTCTATGAAGAAAACGTAATCAATGTTTTACATTTATGGTCCCAAAGAAAATTAGCTAATAATTCTGCCAAAAAGTCAACACTATTGAAATATTCAATTGTAATTCATAGCTACAGCAAAAGAAAGTAAATTTCTTAGCTTTTTCAGTAAAGAGTACAACATAAATTTTTCTCAATACTTGTTTCTACCTCAACTCAAAAGTATTTATCAATAATTGTGAACAAGTAAGTTTCTTCTAAACTTACAAACTAACATATCTGTATATTCTAGAAGTTCTACTTTTTATACCATTAACTTTGCTATGGTGTCTAATTAATCAAACAATCAAAACACACAAAAAATGAAAACAAAATAACAAAAACAAAAACCTAAAATTTCCAGTTAAACATCTCTCAGTGTATTGTAGAGAAATGTTCGGCCAATTTCAAATAAGTAAAATAACTGATTAAAAATAATCTAAAATGAAAACACATGACAACATTATATGTATGGGAACTAAAGTTAAAATGAAAATAGAATTTGAAAATAATATTTTACGCAAGAATTATGCTGAATAAGACAAGCTATCTTATTTTTCCTACACCTGTTTGATAACAGTAAATGATAAAATGTTCCCGTTTTTATCCAAATTTTGAAATATTTACCTTATATATTATCATTTTTTAAAAATACCAAAGTTTACATTAAATGATAATTCAACTGTGAATTCACTAGATATATAAAACTTATCCAGGTAAATTTTGGTAAGGAGCAATGTATTTAC
>NW_006433378.1:10453364-10484274 GCF_000325575.1 Pteropus alecto | reverse complement strand
TAATTTCAAACACTCCATGTCTCAATGCAACTAATAGCAAAGGATACACAGTATCAAATTCTGTCCACAACAATACCAAAAAATATTTTATCTATACATAAGTTATACATATACCAAATTGATCTGAAGGAAATCAAGCTGCATTTTCTAATGCTAAAGTTTATTTAACATTAATTTTCACTTTTTCTATGACCTAAAATTAGCAACATTTTACACTGTGTAATAATAAAGAGAAGATAAACATAGTGATAAACATGAAAAACATATCTACTAAGACTGCTCTAAATCACGCTTCTTTAAAAGAGAATAAATCATGTTCTTATCAATATGTTAAAAAGAAACATGTCTATTTCAAAGTAAAAAATAAAGTTTCAGTCTAGATTATTATAGACTAAAATATAAGGCAATGCAGTATTTAGAATAATGATAATAAGATTTCTTAAAAAAACAAAAAAACTCCAGAGCAACAGAGATCCTACTTTTCTGCTTACTCTGCAATGTGTCTATTTTTAATACATAGTCTAAAGGTACTGCTGAAAATGGCTACTTAAATCTGAGGTTGTTAATATCTGGTTACTATAGTATTTCAAAGCAACTTGTGAATTTAACTCTTAAAATACTGGAGTATAAACTAACGTATCGGCCTACGTGACAAAATTCAGTTAGAGTAAAATTAACAGCTCTAAAAATTGGGTGCAAGTGCCTTTGAGCTTCAGCATTTCTTTCATGAAAAATCTTTTTATTGCAAAACAGCAATTAAAGACAATTACTTAAAGTTATTCAGTCATGTTTATATACCGAACATTTCTATTAAAACATTTCTTAAAAATAATATCAAGGTATTAATAAATTTTATAATTTTATATAATTTCATAAAAAATGTTAACAGATTTAGAATCTCAAACACCATGGTATTTAAAACATATAAAAATCCCAATTAAAAAATGTTAAGCTTAATTGTACGTACAACCAACTTCTAGAAAACTTCATTACTTACTGTTCACTGAGTATTACTTACAGAGATTAACAGTTTTAAGAATTCATCTGTTACTTATCCTCAGTGTTTTGAATAACCCTTTCGTACTGTGTATGTCTCAATGAGATGACCATCCCTACTCTGTTGTGCTGAGAAAAACAAAAATTTCAGTAAATCTTCTTCTTTAAGATTGTTCTTATCCTGACATATTTTAGGTGACCACAAGCAGGAATTTATAATGATAAAAGCTACGATATACGGAAAAAATTTTTAAATGCTTGTTTCGTATTTATTGTATAAAGTCATTTTGACATACCTATACAACTGGTTGTGGCAGTTTTCAGACATGATTTCTAATCAAAAAAAAAAAAAAAAAATTGCTCCAGGTTCTTTAGAGAAAGCTTGCCGCTGGGAAGTTGATTTTGGCCAAGTGCCAAAATCATGTGCAAAGGGGCCTCATTAGGGATTCATGGCAGCCTTCAGCACTAACAAAAAATGTGACCCAACAGGCTAAATCAGTGACTAAAATTAAAAAGTAAGAGACAAAGACAACTTACTTAATATTCCTTCCAAAGCAACATTAAACTTTTTTTGGTAATTAAACCCTTGTTAGTCTAATGCAGTGTTCCTCTGTCCTCAAATGATTGTACAATTACTCTTTAAAACTTGTCAATTTCCCTTCTAAATACACTTTCTTTCTGAGGCCGTTCACAAAGATTTTGCTATATAATAAAACTCTAGATCCACTATAATCCGTTCAATACTAGAAAACAAAATCGTAAAAAATGCAGGCTACAGCATTCTCTTAAGATTTAAACAAACAAATAAAAAATAAGCAAACAATAGTCAGTACCTTTTAAACTTCTAAAAAAGTGAACACGCATACTCCAAACTCATGTCGGTTATGAGGAATCATTCTCACTGCCCAACTTTTCCCCAAAAAAGTAGATTTGATAGGTAGCCTTACCTAGATGTCTTCCGGCTTTTCTGCAGATCAAAAAGTTCCTGCCTAAGCACACAGATATTCTTTCACAAACCATAAAGGCCCTTTTATGAATCCAGCACTGTAACAGGCAGCTTTCCACACCACGTTGGGAGCCCAGTGCGTCAGCTCTCAAGATAAAATACATTGCTAATACACAATTAGTGGGAGAGGTTGTCTATTGGAGAATTTATCGTAACGAAAGAAGGAAAAAGGTTTTTTTTTTGATCTTCAGCATTTCTTTCATGAAAAATCTTTTTATTGCAAAACAGCAATTAAAGACAATTACTTAAAGTTATTCAGTCATGTTTATATACCGAACATTTCTATTAAAACATTTCTTAAAAATAATATCAAGGTATTAATAAATTTTATAATTTTATATAATTTCATAAAAAATGTTAACAGATTTAGAATCTCAAACACCATGGTATTTAAAACATATAAAAATCCCAATTAAAAAATGTTAAGCTTAATTGTACGTACAACCAACTTCTAGAAAACTTCATTACTTACTGTTCACTGAGTATTACTTACAGAGATTAACAGTTTTAAGAATTCATCTGTTACTTATCCTCAGTGTTTTGAATAACCCTTTCGTACTGTGTATGTCTCAATGAGATGACCATCCCTACTCTGTTGTGCTGAGAAAAACAAAAATTTCAGTAAATCTTCTTCTTTAAGATTGTTCTTATCCTGACATATTTTAGGTGACCACAAGCAGGAATTTATAATGATAAAAGCTACGATATACGGAAAAAATTTTTAAATGCTTGTTTCGTATTTATTGTATAAAGTCATTTTGACATACCTATACAACTGGTTGTGGCAGTTTTCAGACATGATTTCTAATCAAAAAAAAAAAAAAAAAATTGCTCCAGGTTCTTTAGAGAAAGCTTGCCGCTGGGAAGTTGATTTTGGCCAAGTGCCAAAATCATGTGCAAAGGGGCCTCATTAGGGATTCATGGCAGCCTTCAGCACTAACAAAAAATGTGACCCAACAGGCTAAATCAGTGACTAAAATTAAAAAGTAAGAGACAAAGACAACTTACTTAATATTCCTTCCAAAGCAACATTAAACTTTTTTTGGTAATTAAACCCTTGTTAGTCTAATGCAGTGTTCCTCTGTCCTCAAATGATTGTACAATTACTCTTTAAAACTTGTCAATTTCCCTTCTAAATACACTTTCTTTCTGAGGCCGTTCACAAAGATTTTGCTATATAATAAAACTCTAGATCCACTATAATCCGTTCAATACTAGAAAACAAAATCGTAAAAAATGCAGGCTACAGCATTCTCTTAAGATTTAAACAAACAAATAAAAAATAAGCAAACAATAGTCAGTACCTTTTAAACTTCTAAAAAAGTGAACACGCATACTCCAAACTCATGTCGGTTATGAGGAATCATTCTCACTGCCCAACTTTTCCCCAAAAAAGTAGATTTGATAGGTAGCCTTACCTAGATGTCTTCCGGCTTTTCTGCAGATCAAAAAGTTCCTGCCTAAGCACACAGATATTCTTTCACAAACCATAAAGGCCCTTTTATGAATCCAGCACTGTAACAGGCAGCTTTCCACACCACGTTGGGAGCCCAGTGCGTCAGCTCTCAAGATAAAATACATTGCTAATACACAATTAGTGGGAGAGGTTGTCTATTGGAGAATTTATCGTAACGAAAGAAGGAAAAAGGTTTTTTTTTTCTTTTCTTTTCCTTTTTTTTTTTTTTTTTTTAAAGCAAAGAGGGTGCGGTCAGATGTTAGGTTTTGCCTGAGAAAAGGGCCCTACACTGCACTAGTACCTAAATACTAGCAGAAGCTGCCTGGGAAGAGAGCCAATGGAAGGACTTTGTTTGACCCAGCTGCCAATCTCCCCTGAAGCCGTGCGCCAGACTAAACACTCACACTATTTTAACTCAAATCAGGCTACAGCAGCTGTTTGCTTTCCGGCTCTGAGCTCTGCACCCATCATGGCCTGTGCAGTTCACCCGGCAAGCTCTGCTAGCTGCCTGGCTGAAATCTGTTCCGGGTTGGGATTTGTCATTGGAGAATAAATTTTAACCCTATTTCTTGTGGTAAATATGGACTGTTTGTTGTTCGGCATTTAGATCTGGTAATTTGGGATAATTTTATGATCCTTTTAAGGAAGAGTGATATTTTATATCATGAAAGAGAACGGAGATTTGAAAGTAACTAGGATTCATATATTTCTTTGAAATTCTAACCTAAGCTCTTCTGATGTGTTCAAATCAACACTAAAATAACGTTTGCGTGTAGCAATAACAAGGCCCCTACTATGCACCTCCAAGAACAAAGATGGTATCCATTCGCCCCTACCCAGACTTCTTCAACCCTAACAAGGTAGAAAGTTGGCATCTTAAGACCAGAGGGACTCACATCATTCTCAGAGTCAGTTCTGACTGCTTAATGATCTGGAAAGTTCCTCCAGAGACAACACCTAAGCACATAAGTAGTTTGTTTTTCTTATATGAAAAAGTACCAAGTGGTCAAATTTATCTTTCTTAAATTTATAGCTTATTTAGTTACTAGGCTGAATGTAAAAATCATATCTTGAATTGTAAAACATTAGAATTTGCCCATTGGTAGTCTATAAAGTAAAAAGGAAACTAAAAAGAAATTAGAAAAGAAGGTATAATTTAAGTAATTATCAAAATTATCTGATATAGCAAGGAGAAGAGATCCTATAACTAAGATCTATTGCACAGTAGATAGGACCCAAACACTGCATATGTGAAGATAATAAATCAGTAAGTTATTCAACATGTGGAAAAGAGAAAGAAGTCAGGAGGACTGTAATAACATAGACTGCAGGCAAGTTATTCTTACTCCTGAGTAAATTCCTAATTATAGACAACAATGGTGATGGTAGGAGAAGACAGCATCTTTTCACGTACAGATTTTAGTTTCTGTTGTTGCATCGGGGGTAGAAAGATGTCTCTTCATTTAGGGCAAACACTCAATAAGATTCTTTTTGTTTTTACCATAACTAATTTGGTTCATACTGTACTTAGAAGATGAGCAAAAAAGAAATGTTTCTAAAATACTAGAAAAATATGCCCAGGAATTTTTTAAAAAGATGTTTTTCTGCTTTAAATAGAGTTGACTTTGTTTCTATTGCTGCCCCAAAATGATATGTCTGTTTTCTTATCTTAGAAACTAGAGTTCTAAATTACAAAAATTATAATTTTATAATAAAATGTTATTACCTCAAATCGAAAGTAGCAAAGATGGTTATAGTGAGGTCAAACTATTAGGTTTTATGGGTACACATAAACTAAAAAACCCAATTCATTAAAAATGCATGTCAAGATAATACTGTATAACAGGTGAGTTACAATCCTTATTCTGAAAGTAATACATGTATAAAACCAGAGATTCCCATTGGACTTGGCTTCTTACATAGCAGAGTATGCTTTGATGCTCAAAATTCTTATGAAATCAAATAAAATGCTGAGAAATGGTTTCTTTTTAGTTCTTTTCTTTCAATCCAAGAAAATATTCAACATGTTTCTCTAAATGATCTATTATAATTTACCAAGCATATTATCACCCACAATCACACTGCTACATTTACTTCTGCAGTAGCTATAAAATGGCAGTCCTATAGTAACATTTGTTCATCTCAGTATTACTTCTCTTACACTGCGTTCTGCATTTTTCTCTTCTCATTAGACACTGTACACAAAGTAGTTTTAGTTCGCCTCACGAGTGTTATGGGCTGAATTGTATTCCACTCCTCCCAAATTCATATATTGAATTCCTAACTCCTAGTGTCTCACTATGTGTTGTATTTGGAGACAGAACATTCAAAGAGATAATTTAGTTAAATGAGGTCATTAGGGTGGGCCCCAATTCAATATAACTAGTGTCCTTACCGAAAGGGGTTAGAACAGAGATCCACTAGGAGGGAAGATCATGTGAAAACACAGGGAGAAGGAGCCATTTGTAGCCAAGGAGAGCAGTTCGGACAAAAGCAACCCTGCTAGCACCTTGATCTTGGACTTCTAGCTGCCAGAATTGTGAGAAAATAAATTTCTGTTCTTTAAGCTCTCCAGTCTGTGGTATGTGTTGTGGCAGCCTGAGCAAACTAACACAATGTCTAAACAAAGGAGTGAAAAATTATCTTATTTTGGAACACAATTTGTTTCTGTACTCAGGTGTTTGATTTTCTCCAAGAAAGCATATAATTTATGAAGGAAGTGTACAATATTCACATTTTCCAGAAAAGAAGAAAAGCTACATGTATGCCAGAGTTTTATATAAAAGCCATACATGGTGTTAAGAATAAAAGCAAATATTACACAGTTGCTACTCTCCCATGATGATTCTCATTTTCATATTTTGAACAGGAATATTATGCTTAAGTCATTGTCTAGTACATAATAAAATTGTATATGCACAAGTAATATACATGGACTTCGAAAAGAATTATGGAATAAATAAGTGCTTAGCTTTTCCTTTAGGACAATAAAAAAAATGGTATGTCAACTTCTGATTTTGCAACATGGTTTTGATTCATGGACAATTTACAGTCAAGGCCTGGCACTAGATAAAAATTTCATATCAAGAGTTGGAAACAAAAAAGGTTAAGTTTTTATAAGGGGAGAGTTCGAATAACTTTTACAAAGGGAAGAGATTCTCAAAAAAGGGAAAGAAATGCAGGTGCCTTGCAAGAAAGTATAGTTAAAGGCAAATGAAATGAGACCAAAGGTAATCAAAGATAAAACAAGTCAAATGGATTAATCAGAATATCCTCAAGGTAAACCATATTTGCCCAAAGTGTTAAGGGATGGACGCTTCACTTCCATGAAGCTGGAAGCAGCAACATGAAGGTGAGAAATGGCTTAGGGTAGAAATACCTTTGCTATTGCAGTATGCAGAATTCTAAGATGGCCTCCAAGCCCCCTATTCCCTGGTGTACACTTGTACAAACACTTCCCCTAGAAGTTGGGTGGAACCTATGAGTACGATGAGATAGTTGTTCTGTTGTTCAGGTTATCAACCTATATGTAACCATCAGTAAGATCTCCATGTAAAGTTACTACAAGGAAAAGGAAGAAGCCAATAGCAAACTAATACACCTGACCAGAAGACACAAGGAAAGGGTGATTGAAATTACCACTGCCATGAGATACTGTTTTACCTAGCAGAAATTCCCACCAGCTGACATGTGGATGTAAGCATTCATTCATCCTTCGATTCACCCCTCCTCTCAATTAATGCTAACTTCCTGTGGGGCACCAAACTAAGTGTCGTGTGGGATCAAACAAACAAACAAACAAACAAAAAACAAAATTCCACGTTTCAGAAGTCTAGCTAGCAAACTGAAAACCAACAGCCAGTTCTAGAGAATGGCACCATGTTTGTTGAACACTTCAGAAAGCAGAGATGGCATTGTCCAGTGGTTTTGTAAGTGCAATAGAATGTTATGACTATATTGATAGTTACCAATTACTTATAATAAACAAGTTACTGTGAAAGATACTATCGTGGAAAATGACGTTTTTTGGTCTCTTTACAGCTTCATGATGTCATTAAATAAAGTGCCTAAATATGTCATTGTTTATGTAAAATTCTGATTCTTAGTTTTTCTTTTATTGTTAACATGTCCCTTATTATTTCTCATGCTAGTTGAGACCTCCAAAAGCCATATATTTCTTGAAATGCTAACATTTCAAAATAAAATCCAAGGCATAATCATTGTGCACAAAAGTCCATTACTATTCCAAAGTAAATTGCAAACCACATTACAGTAGCTTTTATTTAAGTAAGATATGCTAATGATAACACTCTACTCTGAATACCTGTTGCCTAATAAGACTACTTATAAAACATGGAGTAACTATTAAAATAAATGTTAAATGTAAATTGAATGTAATCATAGAACACATGAATTATTATAATGAAAATGATCTTAAATGATTAATATTCCCCATAAAGATCATGTGCTGACATGTAAAATAAAACATAATACAACATATGAAAGAGACAAAGAGAAAGAATTTTTTTTTAACTTCTTAACTGGAATAGCAAATGGAGGTGCCCACAGACACATACCATACAAACAAACAAACAAACAAATAAACACACAAAACTACAGTGCATTTAAGTAATGGAAAGAAGATTACCTATTCTTATTAGACAGATTAAAATTTCAAAAATGACTTCACATTCACACTATGTTTTTTCAAAAAAACATTCCCTGCTTCACTCAATTTTCTGATCTATAAATCTGTAGGCATTTTTATTAATTTTAAGTATATGTTACAGTTTCAGAAGGATTATGAACAATCTAAATACACACAAGGGGAAATATATAACATGAATAGCCCAATATCTATAAATGAATCGAATTAACAATTAATAATCTTTCCCCAAAGAAATGACCGGACCCAAATGGTTTCGCAGGTGATTTCTACTATTTAAGAAAGAAGTGATATCAATTCTCTGTAATCTCTTCCAAAAATAAAAGCAGAGGAACCTTACCTAATTCACTCAATGAAGCTAGCATTACTCTAATGACAAAAGTAGGTTCAAGAAAGGAAAATTACAGACATATCTCTCATATAAACAGATAAAACAAACCTCGGTAAAATATTAACATCAATTCAACAGCATATGAAAACAATTATACACTACAACCAAGTGGTATTTATTCTATATATCCAAGGTTGGTTCCACATTTGAAAAATTAATCAATTTAATACATCATATCGACAGGCTAAAAAAGGAAAATCATATGATCATACTAATTGACACAGAAGACACAGAATAAATATAAATCTTGGAAAAGAATAAATAAAACTATCTCTATTCACAGATGATGGGACTGACTATATAGAAAAATCTCAAAGAATTAAAAAAAAAATAAAGTGACTATAGCAAGATTTCAGGATGTAACATACAAAAGCCAATTGCCAGTTAGAAGATGAATAAGTTCTCGGTTCTAGTGAACAGCATTATGATTGTAGTAAACCTCACTATATTGTACACATGAAAATTGCTTAGAGAGTAAATCTCAAATGTTCTTGCCACACACATACACAAAAATGGTAATTATGTGATGTGATGGAGGTTTTAGCTAACACTATGGTGGTAATCATATTGCAATATATATCAAATAAACATGTTGTACACATTATATTTACACAATGTTATATGTCAATTACATTTCAATAGCACTAGTAAAAAGTATATTAAAACATGTTTTAAAAAGCCAATTGCTTTCCTCTTTATCTGTAATAAAAAAAATTGGAATTTGAAATTTAAAAAATAACATTCATAATAGTATCCAAAGAGTAAATACTTAGGTATAAATCTAACAAAATACATACAATACATATAAATGGAAAACTACAAACAACTGTTGAAACAAAAAAAGGTAATATAAATACCTACATGTTTTTGCTCTGTCATCTGAGTCTAGGACACAAAGACTCCAGTATAAATGAGCATATCTAGCATCTGTATTGGGTTCTAATACAGTGATGTTACTTCAGTAGTGTTCAACTTTGATACTATGTGATGAGAATGGCAAATTACTTTTATGGTTTTCCTCCCCAAAATGCATTACTCCTGTCTAGGCATAAGAAAAGTATTAGATGTATCCAACTGAGAGATAATCTACAGAAAAAATTGACCAGTAAACCTCAAAATCGTCAAGGTCATTAGAAACAAGGAAGGACTGAGAAACTGTTACAACCAAGAACAGTTTAAAGAGACGTGACTATTAATGTAATATATCCTGGATGGGATCCTGGAATAACCACCAAAGTGAAAAAAAGAGGGCTTAGGGAAAACCTAAGAAAATCTGAATAAATTCTGGATTTTAGTTTGTAATAATATATCAGTTATGTTTGACTAATGATGACAAATCTATCACACTAACATAACTAGAAACTGGATGTGGGGTATATAGAAAATCTTTGTACAACCTTTACAATAATTCTGTAAATGTAAAATTGTTCTGAGGTTAAGTTTGTAAAATGGATACTAGAAAATATTTTAAATAGAAAAGAAAAGGATTAAATACTTCATGGGTATGTTACTAATATTATCATAAGAGTGGAAGTAATATCCAGAAAGCAATTCCTGTGAAATATACATTAAAATAATAAAAGTACTCCTTGGTTTCCGTGACACTGTTTCCCCTAGATTTTTTTCTTCACATATATCTAATTTTGTTTTTAATCTTTAAATGTAAGTGCTACTCAAGATTCCCTCCTTAGCTTCTTTTTTTTTTCCTTACTGTACTCAGACCTGATTGACTGTTTCGTAAAGGTTGAAAAACATGCAATATAAAAATGTAATCGAAGAAAAAAGTTCTCAACAAAAATAAATAAATAAAAGATGTTAATGGGTAGATCAAAGAGATTTATTTTGTTCCAGAAAAAGAGAAAAAAATTATGAAAGCAACTGATCAATAGAATTAAAAATGAAAAGATATTCCATGGATAATTAATATTCCTAGAGTATCAGAACAAATTTAAAAATTCATATATCAAAGACAGAGAATAGAACTTTCTCAATCCTAATTCCAAATGAAATAGTTCACCATGGGCTTGGCAAAACTGATGGAGGAAAATGCAGACCTAGATCACGTTAGCAAAGAAAAAGTTATAATTACAATTTTAAAGGGCAATTATTACCAGTATCAAAATAGAAAAAGTGTGTATGTATGTATGTGTGTATTTGTTTATCCATATAGGAATAAAAATGGGGTGTTCACATTATTTCTCTTCAATATAAAAAATTGACAATATCTATATAACATTGAGTTAAATTAATTTTTGAATAAAAGGATTTAGATTCGACATAGAGATCTCAAGTGAACTATAATTGCCTCAAGCTAATCGAACTGGGGGAAAACCAGACATAAGCCAATCTATGCTCTGCATTCCTCTAACCACAGATAATTGGTTTATAGTGGTCTGGAGCACATGACCATAACTGATCAGTCTTTCATGCATAAGGAGGCATGTATACCTGGGAGTTACTATTTTGTAACTATAAAAAGACCAAGCTTTGGGGAAAAAACTGACACCATAGAAGACAAAGATTAGAGAGAAGATAACTAGGACCTTGATGATATTATTAAAATATAAATTTAATCCTACCCTACCTATAAGTGTTTTCAGTAATCTGAACCAGTAAATTTCATTATTGTTTAAGCCAGTTTGAGTTTATTTTTCTTTTACAAGGCATGGAAAGTATTATAACTAATAGGTTAGCAAAAATTCTTTATGTGTAAAGGCAACAAAAATATATCTTAAATGATCAAAAACTAAAAGATTATATTATTCTTGAGAAAATTGCAAAAGACATGCTGTCTAACTAAGAGTTGAATCAAAACTAAGTGTCTCTTGATGGATGAATGAATAAAGAAATATACACACAATAGAATATTATTCAGCCTTAAAAAAAAAAAAATCCTACCATTTGTTATAACATGCATGAATTTGGAGGATACTATGCTAAGTGAAATAAGCCAGACACGCAAAGACATACTATGTGATTTCACTTATATGTGGAATCTAAAAAAGTCAAACTTAGAAAAACAAAATACAATGGTGGTTGCCAGAGACTGGGAGTTGGGGAAAATGGAGAGATGTTGATCTAAGGGTATAAACTTTCAGTTATAACATGAATAAGTTCTAGAGATCCAATGTATAGTATGGTGACTGTAGCTAATATTAATGCATTTTATATTTGAAATTCACTAAGGTAGTAGATCTTAAATGTTTCTAACACACACACACACAAAGGTAACTATGTAAGGTGATGGAAATGGTAATTAGCTTGATTGAGTGTGGTAATCACTATACCAGTTATACTTATATCTGAACACCACATTGTACACCTTAAATATATACAATTTTTAATTTGTCAATCATACCTTAATAAAGCTGGAAAAAGTAAAATAAAAATAAATTTAAAAAAAAAAACTCAGAGAGGCTTTTCTTACTCAAGCTAAATCTCAAACTCTGTATTTGAACTTGGAAATCTTTCCTAAAATATACTTCTTTTTCTTCTACTTTGTCTGTACTAAGAAATAGATTTTTTATGCTATAGTCTTCATAACATAATGTTGGATGACCACATAAAACAATAACAGTATATTCTACCTCAATACTTGCTAACAATGGCTTAATTGTTTACAATTTGGTGATACCATGCCAGAGTTACTAAATAAAAAAATCCTTTCACTTATTTCTTTTTCTATAGGAAAAATATGTTTAGGGCATCATGATGATAAGTGAGAAAATCTAATAAAAAGTTTTCAGATAGATATTTTCTGAGATAAAACCCCAATTTATACCATTTACATCAAGTTCCTATGCATGCGCTTCTTATAATTATGCTTCAAAGTCAACCAATAAAGAATTATCTTAAGAATAAGGGCTATTCTTCCTTCTTTCCATCCTAGTAATCCACAAAGTCCTTGGTATTGAGTAAGCATTGCTAAGTGAGAAAAGTATTGAGTTGAATATTTAATGTTAAGTAAAGCGGAAGTCTTGAATTACATAGAAAATATAGATGTTTATAGATTTTTTAAAAAATTTGAAGTGTATGGAATACATACAAATTCAAGTACAGGAAGAGACCAGGTTCTGGAGAACAGAATATTTTTCAGTCATTTCATACTTTCATTAACAGACTTGAGTATAACATGATAAATGAATAATTTAACATTGTAGTTAAGTGATTTTCTTAATTAGAATATTTGTTCCTTTATCGTGACTTAAGAACATGTTTGTCTTCTCATTTATTCCTATGTTGAATTTTTGTGGGTTGAACTGTGTCCCCCAAAAGGGCATGCTCAAGTCGTAATCTCTGGTACCTATGAATGCGAACTTATTAGGAAATAAGATCATTACAGAAGAAATTAAGAAAATTAAGATCAGGTCATATTGGAATAGGGTGTGTCCTTAAACCAGTATGACTAGTATAAGAGAAGAAACTTAGTAACAGACACACACAGAGTGATGACAGCCATATGAAATTCAGATTCCCAGGGAAATGTCATGTGACAATGGAGGCAGAGAATGGAGTGATGCCTCTACAAACTAAGGACCCACCAAGAATCGCTAGCAACTACCAGAAGCTAACAAGAAGGCATGGGACAGAGAATTCAGAGGGAGCAGGGTGGGCTGACACTTTGACGTCAAACTTCTAGTCTCCAGAACTGTGAAAGAATATATTTCTGTTGATTAAAACTACCCAGATTATGGTACTTTAAAATAGCAGCCCTAGGAAATTAATACAAGTTTCTTTATCTTGAATATAATCATAATGAATTTTACTATGGTTTCTCCACTTTCTATCTAAAGTATCTGTTTTGGGTTCATGAGACGTTAACTTCTTAAATGTTTACAGTTATTGCAATTTTCTGGAAACTAAAACAAAACAATCATGGTCATATAAAACTGAATTTGATCTCCTATCACACTATGTACTTTCTAATAACTTTTTTGTTAAAACTTGAAGATAGAGATAAAAGTTACTGAAATGGAATGTAGAACTCTCAGGAAAAAAACCATTGATGGCAAACAGACCTGCACTCTCGTCTGGCCAGACCTTTCACCACGGCATACCCTACACCATGAAACATATTATATTTCAAATTTATAATCTTCAGAAGAAGTCTGAAATGCTCAGTAGTGAGAAGGAAAAGCCTGTTACAGCTCTGCTGTATCTGGTCCATACTTCACAAGGCTTGTGTGAAACATAACATATGGAATGCTGATGAGGTTTTAGGGTTAAAATCTCAAGTCTGCTAAAAGTATGATTAACACAATTAGCCTTTTGAACGAAAGGTCTAAAATATGACACATTTTAGTTTATAAGCAAAACCAGCGGGACATAAAACCGAACGGATATGCAGGTATAAACTCATAACCTTTAGCTGTCCTTTCAGAGAATGTGGTACCTCTGATCTCACAAACAGTATCACTGTGATTAAATGTAACAGAGCAGATATCAAGAATGCGCACTGCCCTAGGGACCTTAGCCAAAGTGCAAAGCATGCTGTTTGTCTTGGGAAACTTCTCACCTCTTGGTAAACTCTCTTAATAAGCCCTCAGGCATCCACTGCCCTCATGCTGCCCTCTGGCTGTCCCCTTGCCCAGTGAATGCCGACGTCCCCTCCTCCTTGAACATCAGCCTTGTGCTTCTTAATCAAACTTCCTGTCAGTTCCGTTTTTCAATCGAAACTCCAGTTTCCTCAGGCTGGCTGATTTTGGCAGGCTCTAAGCAAAATCCCAATCTGATAATCTGATTAAATTAATTCAAAATAAGTTGTAAATGGCTAATAGCCTAAATTTCTGAGAGAAGCTGAGTTCTTGACAATCTAATTTGTAGAATATACAAAAGAGATGTACTAAACTGGAACTTTCAGTGTCCTTTGTTTGTACTCCAAATTTCTTCCATTGCCTCGTTGCCTCCCTTCCTCCCTTTCTTCATTCTTTCTCTCCTTCTCTCCTCCCCTCTCTCCCTCAGTCCTTCCTACATTTCCTTCTTTTCTCTCCTCCTCTCTATTTTCCTCCTTCCTTTTCCTCCTTCCTTCTCCCCCTTCCCTCTCTCTCAGTGGTGGGTCAGCAAGGTGGCACTTCCTTTTTGCATGGTAACTTATCCATATCATCTATAAACTGGTTTCCAGATAGGAATCAAAACTCAGGCAATCACTGTATTTCCCAAGGCAAATGCAACTTTCTCATTCACCAAGGTTGGCAATACCTATACTCTTAATCTCCTTGCTGGTGAAATCTGTGATGAGAAAAAAATATACATTCAACTAAGATTCAAGATTATACTTTCTACTTCTTTAAGTTGTTAAAGATAATAGTAATTTAAAACATGAAGAGTGAATAGTGCATTTGAAGCATTATGATAAGCCATTTCTTTTATTTTTTATTATATTTTGTTATTCAAATACTTGTCACAAACTGCTATTATTGATCAAAATATCTTTCCCAGAAATATTAGACATCTTTTATAAGAATTTATCGATATTTGCATCAGGCCATCAATGCAAAGCACACCAATATGTATCATATATTTATTATTACTAATTATTTCCTTAAAATATTAATTAATAAGGAATACCATGATTTATATAATTAATTTAATCTTCAAAATAATATTACAGATTCAGTACTTTTATGTACTTGCTTTTAACAGATATGGAATGCTAAGTCTTGGTATATATAAGGAACTTGCTCAGATCACATGATAAGTAAATTGTATTTAAAAATCACTGCATGAGTACTTAGAAAAATATGTGCCATCTACTCCTCCAGGAATACACACACACACACACATGCACACACGTGCATTCCTTTTTTAAAAAATGAATCATATATAACTATTGATACTACTTCTAGCTCAGTCCTCAGTGGAAGGTGTGGGAGTAGTAAGTGGAAGTTAGACTAATGTTGAAAAGTTGTCTTGCATGGAAAGCAAATTAATTTCTGAGATTTTCTTAGACTAATCTGGAAGAAGGCTGGAGGGAAAGATATTGTAGCCAGGAGAAGCAATAAGAAGTAGTGTTATCCAGATCACTTCATCTAAGGGGTGGTCCAGAGTAATGGTGTGGGCGCGCAAGTCAGGCTTTGGTGAGTTTACAAATAACGTCTTTGGTGGTAAAATGGTGAACTGACTAGATGAAGAGAGATAGGAAGTAATGTCTCTAGGAATCCTAATTAGCAGGTGGAAGAGAAAAACGAGTTACCCTAATCACTATAAAAGAGGAAGGAAAAAAGAACAGATTCTTATCAGAATAAAGCTTTATGCAATCTAAGAATATAGCCCCAATCCAATATTATTTCATGTATTTATGTTGAATAATTGTTTGGGACTTTTCAATAAACGTTGCTAAGTAAAATACCACCAAGTAGCAGGCTATATGAGGGAAACATTTTAACAACAGTTCAGTAACTATTATAGCTGACTGTTTTAAATGATAAAAGTAATACCTTCTTAAGGTTAAAAATCTAATAATACAGAAGTATATAAAGAAGTTCTTCTTTTCTTTCTCCGTTATTCTGTTCCCCTGATATAACCTAGGTGTGTTTTCAAGACATTTTCACTACAAAAACAAATATAAACCCAATTATCTTGTTTTTTTTTTAAACAAATGGACTAAAATTATATTTCCATATATATGTAAATATGGCTATAATGTAAGATTGATATAGTGTTTTTCTATAAGAGATCTTACCATACACATTATACTATAACTTGAGTTATTTCATTTCCCTCCAAAATATGCCATGAACAACTTTGCAAGTCAGAATACACAATCCTAATAGAGCGTTTTCAGAGAGTTTCCTAATATTCCATAGTATGGTGTCTCATTAGTCATTTACTAATCCGTTTTATCTTTTTCCCAAGCAAGATTTTCACACATTTATATACATTACCTTATGTATTTAGAGACCTAAGTTCCAACTCAAATCGTGTGTTTAATCATGGGAATACTGTATACTTTTTCTTTGTTATCTAGAAGAAATAAGATACAGAGAACTTGGAAAAGGTATTTTATCCAATTACTTCTTATACATTTCACGCTGCGTATTTTGGGGATAAGAAAGTAGATCTGAAGCCAAATTGCTGAGTTTAAAATGCCCTGTAGACCATAATTAAGTATGTAAAACTTTAATAAACTCAAATTTCCAGTTACTCTGGCCAAAAGTTTATGTTCAAGAACTATTAACTGACCATCTAAGAAGTAAACCTAAATGTTGGGATAGGTGGTTAGGAAAAGCATTCCTCTGAGGATTCTAAGGAAACTCGCTGAAGGAGTCAGTGTGAGCCGAGTCATCCATGCAACAGCAGCTATATTTTCATCTTTTTCTTTTGCTTATCCCCTTGGCACTAAAGAGACCCTTGTGTACGGAGAAATTTTACAGCTGAGCAGAAGAGACAAGCATTTGGCCGAGAAATAACATCGTAACTCGAGAAAATTTGGCCTCTACGTTTGGCCTTCTACAATGATCTTATTAAATTTCAACTTTTTCTTCTGGAAAAGAGATTCACTAAAAGAAAAAAATGTTACAAAAAATACTTCTGGCACAATCACTAAAGCCGATAGGTTTTAGATATTTTCTAAGTGGAGAGCGTGTTCCCCGTCAAATGAGGACACGGGCTTGTCAGAAACCAAGATAACTTTCCCTCTTCCCTGACCAAAGGAATTACCAAAGTATCTGGACTTTCTAACTGTTATAGTTAATAAGAAAGATAAAATTAGTTATCAATTGGTAGAGATACAGGCTAACTGAGTATCTTTGTTAATAGAGATCAATGAAAATAAAATAGGCTCCCAGAATTCCAAAGAATAAATATCTTCATAAGTGTAAATGGAGGTGGGAGGCAATGTCCACATTAGCAGGGATAGGAATGTTATGCAAGAGGCAGAAAAATTTCCAGAGTTTCCGGCTAAGATAAGGAAAAAACTATGAGTTTCTATTTATAACTGTGAGCAAAAAGAAACAAGCTCAGAACAAAACCCTGGAGGCGATAGAGATCAATGTCATACAATAGGGGCCAATATTAGTAGAATATTTTAAAAAATAGATGTGTTTTGAAAATATATACTTTTGTCAGAAGATAACTGAAATCTGTGCAAGGATTTACAAAGCGAGTATAAAACAAAAATGAATGGAGTTATATATATTTTTTATTTGAAAGAATAACTAAATTTGGTTCATGTTTTAAAGAATGATGAAAGGGAAAGTACCAACAAAACTCTTCTGAATAGTATTTATTCCTCTAAAAATATTTATAATTAAAAAGAAGTCACAAGGGTGCAAATTTTACAGTGAACGCCACTTGAAACACACACACACACACACACACACGTGTGTGTTCCAAGTGGCATTCACTGTAAAATTTACACACACACACACACACACACACGTGTGTGTGTTCCAAGTGGCATACACACACACACGTGTGTGTGTTCCAAGTGGCATTCACTGTAAAATGTGTGTGTGTGTGTGTGTGTGTGTATACAAAAACTCCTCACTTTCTTCAAAATTTTCATTTCAATCACATCTGTTCCAAATTAGAACTATGTTAGATGAAATTTTTTCTGTCATCAAGATTCTTGAAAAATTGATAAAATTCATTGTCTCCATAGAAAAAAGAAATATACACACAGTATATCACTTATAATTTCATAAAGATTACTATTTTGTATAAACCTTACTCTTTGTTCCCAATTTAAGAAGTTCTAGTCTAAAATAACGGCCCTAGCTAAATAAAGTGTGATCTATTAATGGTTTCTGAAATTTGACTAGTAGAAGAAAAACCTAGCTCTTGCCACCATGTCACTGGAAACATGCAGCATTTTCTTGGGCACTGGATTGGGTGGGATGGTGGTAGGGATGGGCAGAGTACAGAGCCAGAAGCATGTTTTGACTTGTGCTTCTGAAATGACTCTGGAACCCTCTTCCTTTATATTTCCTTTGCTCTTTCAAGTCTCTATCACTCATTCTCTGAGAAGCCCAAGAGAGGGCACAAGAAGAGGAAAGGAATGTTATGCAATAAGTTTCTAATATCATTATAGAAAACACAGTAAGAAAAGGAAACAACCCAAGACACTAGACATTCTTATAAACTAAGTAAAACTAATTTGTTTTTGTAAACTAGTAAAAAACCCTTTAAGCATCAACATACATTTAACTGCTGCATGTCTATGTTAATCTTTTGAATAACGTAAAACCAAATTTTAAGAAACTATAAAGTTTTAGCTTTTTATTTTATACATCAGTATTATAATTCTAAATGCCATTTTAAGAAACTCCATTGTTACAGGAGCACAAATGTCATAATAGCAATCTTGAATTCTCCCTAATTAAAAATTGGAGTTAAAATTACCTGCCCTGGGTGATAACCAAGTGTCTTTTATACCAAGTTTATCAAAATAAGCTTAGAGGGGTAGACAAAAGTTGATTCAACTGTGGTTACATCTCACCATTGCTTGCAATAGAGACTATCTTAAGCATGCATTTTATATGTATGCAGCTTACAAATGACAGCTACACAATGGAGTTTTAGAAACTTGGCAGCACTGGTCTATTTGCAAGTCACTTACCATATTGTGTATTTCATTCCCTTTTTTGTTCAGTCTTGACATCAAGAGTTTTCTTTATCTCAGAAGCAGTAACAAGATCCTGAAAAGTATTTTTATATTATAAAAGATTGCACTAATGCATACATGTACAAATATTTCCCCAAATAATGGTCAACCTTTTAAAACTATTTAAAATATTTATGAACAGATTTAGCTCTAGAAACAATCAGCAAACTAGTAGATTGTCTTTAAGAACATTTGATTTTTATTGAATGCTGTCAAGACATCAAAATGTGCAGATTCACCTTTGAAAAGTGTTAAATTTGCATTTATTCTTTTGTCCCTAGGCTAACAGCTGGGTGTTGTTTTTTAAAGCACCTATTTGAGGTGCTAAGAGGTCCTCATTAGATAAACTAAACAAACACAGCATTAAGCTTCAGAAATGAAGTGTCAGAATAGATACCTTTTTGATCTGTAGATCACTAATGGAGCAACAGTAAATTGCAAATAAAGTGATTGTGTTTCTTGCCTTAGCATATTGGGTTTGACAAAAACTGTTTTACTTTAGTAACTGCTCAATGTATTGTTCTTAGTGATTGAGAGGGAATGCATTATTTTCTAGAGACTCCTAGTTGCTTTCATTCCAATTTTTCCTGCCCATATTATGAATGAATGAATGAATGAATAGAAAATAAAAGCCAATGTCCTCTGTGGTGCGGTGTAACATTATTATCCCTGGGAGGAGCATGTTCGTTTGCATGGCTGACTAAATAAAATAAAGCAAAACAAATATCTATAACAACAACAAACCAGAGGTGATTCATTTGAAGTCAGTTCAACAAATCAGTATGTAAGTATGTCACTGGACTAGATTAAAAGGGCCACAAAAATCACTTGGGAGGTTCGTAATCCAATGAATAAAGCAATACAGACATGTCTACAATTAATGATGAAACAAGAAATGGTATTAATCACAACATAAGGGTCCTTTAATTATTTTTGAGCTGATCAGGGTAGACATCACTGAGGTATTATTTGAATTATACATGAATGAAAAATCAGCATGTACAAACACAGAAAGAGAGAGGAAGAACAATCCAGATTAAGAGAACACTATGGTTTAGGATACAGAGGACAAAGTATGTGAAGGGTGAAGCTACTGAGTGTATTGAACCCAACCCAAGTCTGGGAGAGGGGGCAGAAGAAATAAACTGAGGTTCAAGAGGGAATTAATAATGTTGATGGCTAATTGACTTTGAAGTACTTATGAGAAATCCAGATCTAAAGCTCAGGTCGGATATCTAAATTAAAGATAAAGATTGAGTCACCTGCACAAAGATGATAACTGAAGATTTGGGAGCTTTTGAGGGTCCCCAAAAGATTTAAGGATTTGAGATAGCCAAGATTATATGCATGGTGTGGTTAGAAAAAGAAACCTATAGAATGTCTATGCATATTTAAACACAAGTTAGAGAAGATGAAAATAAGAAGAAACATTCCGGGAAGCAGCAGGAGAACAAGAAAGAATGTATCTCAGATATTGGAGGAAGGTAAGTGTTTCGTGAAAGAAGAGAATGGCTGACATCAAATGATACCCACAAATAGCAGATTAACTATTAGAAAGTCATTTGCACTCTTTGAGGGAGCAGTTTCCATGAAGTGGTAAGGAGGAAAATTAGATTGCAGATTGGGTTGGGTGAACTGTCAATAGAGAAAATGGTCAAAATGAGTGGAAAAGTTAAATTGGAAAAAGTAGAGTGGGGAATGAGAGACCAAAATTTGACTATGTAATTATAGATATCAAACTGCTTTTTAAATTAAAAAATAATTTTTTCCATCAAGTTGAAAAGTGATCAGAATAAAGTGACATAAAAGAATATATCAAAAATGTCTGTGGTCTAAAGAAAGAAATTCCTTGTTTACATGTAAATTATCCTGTGTATATTCCAGTAAATAAGCTAAGAAATAGAAACTCAGAATGTGATTTTCAATCTAGTTTTCATGTGACTTTTCTCAATGTAAAAAAAAAGGTGATAAAGACCAATTTTAAAGTTGCCATGACATTCAATTTTAAGTACTCAAAAGACACTATTAATCCTAAGTGAGACATGGTCTTTGGTGATGAAAAGTACCTCATCAGTGTTGGTGGACTATTTTACTTATTTCCCAATAAGAGCATTTCATAGAATGTCCTATAACAAAGGGGCAAGCAACGGCCTGTAGAGACATAGAAAAAGGAGGAATCATTTGGATTATCTCACAGAGGCCTGGAGAAATACCTGTCCACCATGGAGAATATGAGGAAAGGTATTAGGAGGAGGCAGGGTCATTCGAAGGCAGCAGAGAATTCTGATGGGTAGTGACTGAGGCATAAAGGAGAAAGACATTTGGAAAAGGGGAAAAGCCTAAGCAAAGTCGTAGGATAAAAAATAGCAGGTTTATTTTCATAACCTAATTTAAATGAGAGGTGGAGGGACTCTAGGGTTGAAATTTCTTTGAGTGATATAACATGAACAAGACAGTTTGGGGCTTACAGAGCCTTGGGGCGCCCTGAAACTTATGTGTCACAAGTAAATACTAAACCCTCTCACTTTAAAGGCCAATTCTATGAAATGTTGGTCAATACATTTCTGATCCTAAATTCAGCATATTTTCATAGAACTCAAAGTACAAAATACACATTTTAGTTGCCTGCTACAAAGTAGTACTGACAAATCCCAAAGATGCTGGATCTTAAAGTATGTTTTAAGTGCATCGTTCTGTAAGTAGCCAATTACTACTCACTGCCAACATCTAAAAGGTCACTAATTCAGATTACCCTATAGGATCCTACACCTGGCATCTATCTGATCACTGAGCTTTTATAAAACTGAAAATCTTTTATATTACCCTATAGGATCCTACACCTGGCATCTATCTGATCACTGAGCTTTTATAAAACTGAAAATCTCTTTGTTATTTGGATATGGATTTCATTCTAGCAGTAATTGCTAAGGTATTTTGCATCATTTTCCTCCAGGAAACAGTAGTCCAGAACACATTAATTGGTCTGATGTAAAAAAAATGTTCCTTAAGCAAATGTTTGGTAAATATTGGATTTCCTGCAGGAGTTATCAGAACCTTGAAAATGCCAATGATAATTATGGTATTTAACAAGTAAGGATATAATGTCCATCGTTACTCAAACCCAATAAAAATTTAGTGACACTAGTGTCCCAGAGAACACACATTTGAAAACTGCACCAAATGCATCTCTGCTTTATCTTATTTTAAGTCTATCATACATTAGATGGAATGGCTTAACCAAATGTCTACAAAGAAAGTGGAATTTCTCCCAAACAATTTGATTTCTGCATGACTGTAGTTATTATAATTTCAATATTTTTCATTTAATGTTATTGGAAAATTTTCTCTCTTTAGATTAATTCTCCTTCTTTTAAAGTTGATATTAGTGGGAAAAAAACTCATGAATCAACATGTCACTTTCTACCAACTTCTCTAAAGGAAATGATAGTTTGTTAATGGGAAACCTGAAATTTATACATTTTATAACATGGTTAAATCATTTGAAGTGATCACTTAAATGATGATGTTAACACTAAAATAAAAGAAACACTGTAATAGAAAACCAGGAAAACCACATAAATTTCAAAGTAATTAGGGTATAAGAAATGGAGTGGCCATTTGAAAATACATGTGTACTTCGCAGGTCTCTAAGTCCTACTACAAACCAGCCATCATGGTACATCCATGAAATGTGACTGTGTAATATCAATACTTTGAAACTGATTCATAATTTCAGGTATTTGGATCTGAAAAAGAGTAGAGAATCCTACACAGATCATATTATAGTTCTGTAACTTGAGAAGTGAAAGCATGTGAATGATTAGCACTAGGGCTGGATCAGCAGAAAGGATGACAGTCGACTAAAAACATTACTGTGTGAAACTACATTTCGCAATGCCCATATAGTCATCAGACTGTCTCACAGAGAACTACATATTCTATGTTTATAATAGGGATTGAAGTTAAAGCTATGTATTATATCTGCCATTATATTTCTTAATCATACATATGTTAACTAAGGCTTTTGGCTCTTTCAACAGGCTATTTACATAATCATCATTATTTTTGGTTTGCAGCCACCTCAATTAACAAAAACTAAGATTATCCTTTCTCACATATATGATCAGAATTGCCACACATATGGCAGACGCTATGTATCCTTCAAAAAAAAAAAAGCTTAATGTATATTTTAATACAAACTTTTGAGGGTTTATCAGTACTAAAAGAAAAGCCTTTTATAATAGTTCTATAATCAGGTACTCCCACAGAAATAATAATTTACTTAATTGGGATAGCTCACTCTATCTAGAAAATAAAATGTTTTGAGAATATCTGAGTTTTGAGACAAATGCTGGATCTGATTGTTCCTGTTCCTAATAAGATGCAAGTAATGTCACCCCAACTCTCTCCATGTTATATTTTTTCTTCATAATTTTAGTTAACCTCCCCTCTCCACTATACTAAGCAAACTCATGAGATAGAAATATTATTTGTCATAGTATCTAGAAAAAGCCATCAATAAACGTTTGGTGCTCAGAATAGAATGGCACTTCATTTCAAAATATTGGAATTCTTATATATGATATATTATTTAGGATACAGAAATAACGGGATCGCTAAAGCAGAGATAGATCTTCCTTCTCTGAGCAGTAAGTGTTTGCTTCTTGCTCCCTACTCTCTTCCCTGAAAATAAGCACAAGTTTTGTGCGTGTGGCCGCCTCTAGGGAAGAAAACAGCCTTCTGTTCCTCTTGGAATGTTCTTCTCCAAGATACACACATAGCCACCTTGTCAGGTCTCCCAAGTTTGTACTCAAGAGTTACCTCCTCAGTGAGGCCCTCACTGGCTGCCCAATCTATAATTTTTTATCATCGCCTATACCCCTCTTCCTGCTCAATTTTTTTCTCTTTATTATTTTTCATTTTTTAATACACTGTATGCTTTACATACTTATATTGTTTGTTACCCACTTCTGTCACTGAAATGTAGACTCCACGGTGGCAGGGAGTTTTGTTGTTTTCTTTCGATTTGCATTGCCAGCACCCAGGAGAGTACCTGGAACGTCACAGGTGCTCAATAGATTAAAAGAATGAATTATCGCTATCATAAAAAAAAAAAAATCTCTTCTACATACACAGATAATTCTGCTAGTTGATGTACTTTGTTAATTATCTTCTCAAAACCATTTAATAGTTCAACAACAATGATTAAATGCTGACATAGTAAATGATAAAATATTAAATAATCAATAAAATATGATAAAACGTAATGTAATAAGCAAATGTTCATGTAACACATGAAAACAACTTTAAAAACATGTCAAAAATAGTAAAACAAGATGCATATTGTAATGGTCTGTATCTTATCTATGCCTCTGTAAATTTTATAACATTAAATTTCCCCAATGTTACTTCTCTGTAAGCCCAATAAGCACATTCAGATTGGTGAGTTCTAATCATTTCATTGTTTATCCAGGTTTTATATTAATTTGCTAGTATTTTATGACTCTTGTCTTTAAGCAGGACTTGAATGCTCCACATTTTGGTTATTTTTTATAATTAAGTCTGTAATAAATGTATTCTAAACAGGATTTCTGTGCAACTGTCATATTATAAAAAAAAGTAATTCAGAGATTTTCACATAAAACAAGCCTTTAAAGAAAGATGGTCATTACTACGTTGACTATCTCAACACATATCTTGAGGCTTGTTCAAAATTTGGAACTCAAATCTATAGATTAAGATTAGACATGTACAAGGGATTTTCATGATAGTTATTGAGCACCTTCCATTCTTAGGCTGGAGTTTTCAAAGGCCTGATGAGTCAGCAGTTGGGATGTCTAGGGTAGAGCTTAAACATGTGATTATATTAGAATCCTATAGGTATTTGACTTTTTATTGGGTGTAAAAATACCTGCAGTGATTAAAATATATGAAATATAATGTGTTCTTCCAACAAATGACAAGTGCCCATTACCAAAAGCATACTTCTTTTTCTTATAAAAGAATTTGTAAAGTTTAATCTTCAAATAGTAGGAACATATAAAAGTGAGTTCTCACTTAACATCTTTGATAGGTTCTTGGAAACTGCACCAGTAAATTAACATAGAAAGAAACCAATTTTACCATAAGCTAATTGATATAAACTAGAGTTCCTAGGCATATTTCTGGTCACAAAACCACTAAACTTATAAATAAATCCCTAAATTCTTCTAATATTAAACACCTACATAAATGTGAGCTATACGTACATTTAAGAAAAATGAATGAAAATAAGTAAGAGAATTATTTTTCAGCTGACTTATTCCAGTTCAGGGCCACAGGTGTCTGGAGCCTCTCTCGGCAGCTCAGAGCATGAGTCGGGACCCACCCTAGACAGGACACGCTTCCATCCCAGGGCATGCTCACACTCACCTACTCACTTGGACTGGGACAATTTAGAAACACCAGTTCACCTAACGTGCACATGTTTGAGATGTGGGAGGAAACCGTGGTACCAGGAGAAAACCCACGCAGACATGGGGAGAACGTGCAAAATCCACAAAGACAGTGTGGCCTAAGCAGGGAATTGATTATTTTTTTCTCATCAGCATTATAATGACATGATGTTATTCAAAAGCTGTACTTCCTTGGAATAATGATGTTTGGTGTACTGTGTTTGAAATGGCCTCACAACGATCATAAAATGGCTGCCTTTCCCCCCTTGCATTCCCAAAGAGTTTCAACCAATTAAATAAAAAATCTGAAGGAATTAAAGTTAGTTTCAAAAATCATCTCCTTAGAAAAAAAAAATTTTTAAAAATCTGAATACAATTCAAGGCTGTAATTTTCTGACAACCAAAGACAAAAACCAAACTAAAATGGTATATACACTTATCACTAGTGAAAATTTCATACCAAAGTAGTTTGAAAAGGAGAAACTAGTATCAGGGCTACTTTTAAGCCATGACTAATTTGAGAAGAGTTATGACAATTTAAAATATGTAAACCATCTCGAATGCTATTCAAGCAACAAGTGCCAACTATTTAGACATTTAAAAATTTTAAGATGCTCAGCATGTTAACTGGTGTGTTTAAAATGTTCTCTTTTTAATTAAGGAATGCATTTGTAAAGGCTAATATTAGAATGAATGAAACTCCATTAAGTTTTATGGCATTTAAAAAATGTTATATCCATATATATAAATTTCATTTAATGAAAATTTAATATTATATCTTTAATAGGTCATATTTGGGTCAACTTTCAACATAAAAAAATTCAAGTCAAAGAGAAAAAAATTAGTGTATCTAAGAGATATTGAGAAAACAAGCAAATTTAAAAAGCCAGAATAATTTCACAGAAGTGGAATTCTTTGGGATGCTATTTGAAAAGTCGACAATTAAAAAATAAAAAGAAAAGAAAGAAAAAAAGAAGGGAAGAGGGGAGAAAATCAGAAAACAAAGAGGATTAAAATATATACCTCCAAGTAGCACTAATACATATTACTAAAAGTGTGTCCCAAACATAAAGTATAGAATAGGCTTATGTGTAAATACTTAATGGTAAAATAGTAAGGTACTTTGTGAAAATTCTCATGGATAAACGATCGCTTGGAAGCTACTTGTGCCATAAATAGGAGAGAGGGTATTTCAGGGGAGGAAAGTGAAGTTAAAAGGGCCAATGTCAAATTTTAGATCATATGCTCATATTCTAGAGAGAAAAATACATCTGTCCTAGATAAATCTGTTCTAAATCTAGGTAGAACACGATTTAGAGAAACTTGTTTTGATACCAAAAGTCCCTGTTCTTGTCCTAATCAAAAAGTCAGCATATGTAATCTCACATTTTAAGACATATTAAATAAAGACAACTTTTAGCTGCATACCAAATATTTATTGGAACACAGGGGAGATCATTTTCTTTGTATATGTTGATCCATCTATTTTTGGGGGAGGAAAGTTCTTTAAAAGCAAATTATCTACCATTTGACATCTCTTTTTTTACAATAAAAAGAGTCCTTCATTTAAAAATTTATATTTATTTAAGGTTTCAGCAGCTATATATTTACCTAGATTAACCTTCTAAAATCACTTACAATTTGTTTTTTTCTTCAAACTATCACTAATTACCTACTCACAATGTGTACTTTTAAAAGTAATCATTGAAAAACCATTTTATAAAAACTTTTTTAATATAGATTAATAAAAATACCATTTGTATTTTACATAAATATATATCCAATAACTGGAATTAAAACCCATGGTGAAACATTATTCCTAAAAACAAATACATTTAGTAAATATAAATTATAAATTTATCTTAAAAGGCACTTTATGAGCAAACTATGAGTACACATTACTACGGTTAACTTTTCCCTAACCCAGGGTTTTAAATTCTATTAGCCAAAGTCTTGATTTGCAGCTTGGGTGGGGCGGGGTGGGGTGGGGCAGTGGTGCTGGTGGTATTTGATTTCAATTCTCCACTGTTTTACTATTCAGAGGTATCATCCTCAAAACATATTGCATTTTAATTTGCAATATATAAAAAGATGATTATTACAATGTGAAAGAATTCATTATAACTAGGGAAAATGGGTATTTGGGGAAGAGGCTAGCATTTGTAAACAATAAAATTGCAGATTTCTACAAGTTGAAACAACAGGAAAGCAACCAGCCTTTTATTATGCTGGGTGTCAAAGGTTCAAAGGCATAAGTCACAATGTCCTAGTGAGAACACCTGGCATTTGTTTCTTTTAATATCTCTTGTTTAAGACCTGGTAACAATCAGGCATGAAGTGCCACAATGTACTCTATTTTAAACACCTCATCTTGTAGTAATTGTTCTTTTTAAAGAGAAGAGTCTTTAGTTACTTAAATGCACATGATTTGGAATAGAAAATGTATTAACTGTAAAGGATAGCCATGTCCTCTGGACTGACACAGATTTTAACTTAGAAACTAGAGGTTAATTGAAATAATTTTAATCAATTAATTATCACCCCCAAAATCTGTTTTAGGATGAAAACTATGTTTAAAACAATCATTTTAGTTCCTCAAAGTTATTGTCACAGTACTTAGTACAATACAGTTAGTATGTATAATTCATTAGGTATCATCTGGGGTCTGTACTATGTTCTTAGATGGAAAATATTTACAACAGTGCCTGATTTGTTTTAAGCTGTCATTTTTATTGTTATTATGAAAGGTAATATCTGAGGTAATTTCAATAAAGTTGGAAAAGTTAAATAGTTACTTATGTTAGATTTTCAAAAGTTTAGTTGAAATCACATTGCATACATGGACCTTAATTATCCAGACATAGAAGTCATTTACTCTCTAATTATTTTCTAAGTAATATGGGGAGATTTTTCAATTAGAATATGGAGGCATTTTTTTCCTCCAATTCTCAAGGCAGTTTATAATGTATGCTCTCCATGTCTATTCTCATTTCTGTCCCATGGCTCCAACAGCTGCTATAAAAAGTTGGTTAGAAAGTTCTGAAAAAGAGACAGTGTTCTTCAAATTGCACAGAAACAGATTTTTCTTAGTAGTGAATAAAAAATCAAAAGACACCAAACAAACAAACAAAAATACAATTAATGTGCTTTAAGCAATTATAGGCAGAAAGAAGTTTCTGCAATTAATACATCAAATACATGAACTTTTATGCAAGCAAATGGTCAGTTCTATGGAAATTATTATAGGAAAAGGACTGACATTAGGCATAGAAAGAAGACTAACTGGGGACACAAACAAGAAAATAAAACAAGTTTCATACAGATACAGAAATGAGTGTTGTTTTTTGTTTGTTGGTTGGTTGGTTTATCTCTCTTAGCAGCTCCTGGTTAAATACTTCATCAATATTCTAAATGGAGACACTTGTAGTAACCACCAGGCCAGCATAGTGGTTATGTAGCTTTAAATTTATTGCAGTTAAAGAATTTTTATATATGCTTAAATTAACTATTTAGAACTATTTAGTCTATAGTGTTGTTTTCCTCAACGAATTCTTTTGGCTATTTGTATAAAAATCCATTTTATTGATGTTTCCTGAACTGGAATTCAGAATATTCAAAGAAAAGTTTCTCTTACAGATGCTGATGGAACAAATATTAATCCTGTGTAGGTATGCCACATGTTCCACTAGACTTCTAATTTAACAATACTTCAACAGACATATGTCTTGATGGTCTTCATTAAATAATACCACCAAAAGCAGTTTTTATTAATAGAACTGGTGAGATTAAAGTCCATATTCTCTACTACACATATAGGTCAATAACTTGATAAATGTAATTACCCTGGAAATAAATAGAAACCATAAATGAGAAGAGAGAAAACATATACGGAACTATTAAAATCTTTGACAAGTGTTTTGGGAAAATAAATCATTAGATATGCTAATAGCGGGTAAACAAATCAGGAGAAAACAATAAAAAAATAATAGCTGTGAGAACAATGATGTTCTAGGAAAAGTATATTAAATTAGTAGCAATCAGGAGTTGGAGGCAGAAGCAGATATGGCTGCTCTGAGATGCACTCATAAGGAAAGAGTTTAGTTAAGAGGCTCATCTAATGCTGGAGGCGAAAGGAATGAATATCGAAGTTCTTCTGGCGCTGTCCTAGCTCCTCCTTTCACACATACTTTCAGGAAGGTTAAATATAACTCCTTTCTGGAAAGAATCCTGCAACTTTCCCAAGAGAGTTAATGGATCTTGTTCAACATTTTCAAGAATTTGGCTCATACGTCTGGATTGTAATTATTTACTTTTCTTTCTCCTAAACTGGTATATGGGCTTTCTCAGGGTTAGAACAATATTTTACTCAATTTGGTGTTTATCAAGCCTAATATGTATAATACAGTATTCACTAAAGCTTTCCATACTTATACATTTATTTAATCTTTCCCTCAGTATTTTTTTAGGATTATATTCTTTATCATACTTATGACAACTATTTTAAGCTTCATCTGAATTATGTAGTATAAGTGTGTTCAAGAGCCCTTTACTTCCTAATCTTTTCCTAATAGGTGGACGACCCAGGCTTTCTTTGTAAATTTTATTCCATTATTTCTAGGCACACTTTCCTTGTTCCATGCTACACTTTCTCTATACTTGGGATTAACATATTTATGAATCCAGAAATTGTTATCACATTCTCTCTCTATTGTGTCTTAGCCTTTTAAACTCTTCAATTTCTAGTTACGAAGTAATACGAAAGAAATAAAATACAAATTAGTGTAGCAGAATTATTGTTAAACCTTCAAATCACCAGAGTGGCGTCAGAATAGTGCCATTCTCTTAAAAACTGGAATGACACTGAACTAAATGGACAGTGTGCTATAATTCTGTCGCTGAATCAAAAATGTTGCCAAAAGTTAGCTTTTGGAAGGTAGGCTAAAAATACCTGTTAATCTAACAAAATCGAAGATGAATATATACTTGTATACATGTGTATATAGTGTGTGTGCACATACAGACGCATGCTTTTGCACATACATTTTTGTTTGTATACATGTGCACAAATACATTTCATGCATGTGTGTATAAAAAGTCACAGAGTGCTAATTAGTAGATAGGTGCTTATGTAAGTGGTTTTCCCTCTTTAAAGTCGGACAATACTGGTATAGAGGAAGTCTCTGCTTAACACATAGTGCAGAGTGTTGGGTCACCACTTGGCAGGACGGGACACTTCAATAAGTCCAAGAGCAGGGTAAAAAGAAGGGAAATGAGATAAGAACAGGGAATATTTTCTCTACAAGTTTAATAGCATGTAGAAATTTAAAAGCATAGGCAGAGCTTGGTGTAGCAGATTTT